>NC_033798.1:40611279-40612528 GCF_001876935.1 Asparagus officinalis | reverse complement strand
GAACCAGCAGCAGCGCCAGCAGGGCAGAGGTCAGGGCCAACAGAACAGGCTTGAGGCACCGCCAGCAGCTCAGAGGACTGAGGGTCAGATTCGGGCAGTTCAGGAGATTTCTCAGGGGCAGATTATCCCATATTCTCCATCCCCATCAGCAGAGCAGTCTTCAGCCACAGGCAGGGTTTATGCGGTAGTTCCTCGTGATCATGGAGCTAGCGGAGCTGTTGTGGAGGGTACGTTCTTTGTGAACTCTCTTCCCGCCCGTATTCTTTTCGATTCGGGAGCTTCGCATTCATTCATCTCGCATGCATTTATGACTAGACTCCAGCTCGTAGCTCAGCCTCTAGACACCCCTTTATCTGTTTCCACCCCTTTAGGTGAGGTATCGCTTCTGGAGAGCGTTTGTAGGAGGTGTACCGTCAGTTTAGACGAGTCGGAGTTCATAGTGGATTTGATAGTGTTGCATATGTCCGAGTTCGATATCATCCTTGGTATGGATTGGTTGTCTTCCTACCATGTTAGCATTGACTGCTTTGCGAAGACAGTCAAGTTGCGAGCGTCCGACGGGTCCGAGATGATTGTAGGCGCCTCTCAGGGCAACCGATTTGCGGAGTCATTTCTGGCGTACATCGAGGAGGTGATGCGACGGGATCAGGGTGCTGAGTTATTGGAGACTAGAGTTGTCTCAGAGTATCAGGATGTCTTTCAGGACATACCTGGGTTACCTCCTGTGAGAGAGGTTGAGTTCTGTATTGAGTTGCAGCCAGGCACAGCCCCGATATCCCGCGCACCCTATCGCATGGCACCAGCTGAGATGAGGGAGCTTCAGACCCAGTTGGACGAGTTATTAGCTCAGGGTTTTATTCGTCATTCTCCTTGGGGCGCACCGGTCCTCTTCGTGAAGAAGAAGGACGGTAGTATGAGATTATGCATAGATTATAGAGAGTTGAACAAGGTCACTATCCGGAATAGGTACCCATTACCTAGGATTGATGACTTGTTTGACCAGTTGCAGGGTGCGCAGTATTTCTCGAAGATTGATCTTCGTTCTGGCTATCATCAGTTACGGGTTCGGGAGATGGATATTCCCAAGACCGCCTTTCTTACTCGATATGGTTCTTTCGAGTTCTTGGTCATGCCATTTGGATTGACCAATGCACCCGCAGTATTCATGGACTTGATGAATCGGGTGTTCCGTCCCTTCTTAGATCAGTTCGTGATCGTTTTCATCGATGATATTCTCATTTACTCGAGG
>NC_033798.1:40603106-40610279 GCF_001876935.1 Asparagus officinalis | reverse complement strand
AAGTTTTGAAGGATTTTTCAGTCAAGGATCAAAAGGAGTACTAGATCTAAGACGAATATCAAGTTTTTATGGAGAACGGATACTCGAGGGAAGAGAAATCAAGAAAATAGGACAAGGGGGGGCCGGCCCTAGAAAGAGAAGAAGAAAAAAAAAAAAAATGAAGAAAAAACCCTCTTTTATAGCCTTGAACCAGATCTGGCTGAACCAGACCAGACCAGGGTTGAACCAGACCAAGCCAAATTGAGCCAGAATGAGCCAAATTGAGTCAGATTGAGCCTGGCTGGACCAGACCAGATCAGAATGAGCCAAATTGAGCCAGAATGAACCAGAATGAGCCAGTTTGAGCCAAATTGAACCAGTTTGAACCAAATTTGAACCAGAATTCAAATTGGAGCTGAATTAAACATTGGAACGACTTTTGATCAACCTACGGTTCATTCCTTCACCTATTTAACCCCTCTACCATATATTTGGAAGGGTCGGAGAGATTTTGAACCCAAATACTGCCTTTTTTGGCACATTTTTTGGGCCGGTTCAGATTATTCGAACCTAAAGAACACTCCGAAAAGTATACGAGTATAAACTGCTTCTTAATACTCCAATAAGGTATATGAGTATAAACTATTCCCTATTTTTGGTTTGAGAAGTTCCTGGAGAATATTGTTTATAAATATTCTTAAGGATAACTCAACCACACTACGCCGGACAACGCGTTGTACATAAAGACTCGACGCCACAATCGATGGTCAGCTAAAAATTAGAAATCAGGAATCGACTTCAAAGTTCAAAATTCCGACAAACGGTCAGACAATAAATGCAGCACCGGAACTCTTACAGACTTTCGACAAAGCACCGAAAAGCCTGGAGAATTGAAGGAGTCAAGAACGGGAATCATTCCAAGATCCCATTACACCGACTAAAGGTGGGGGCAATCATATCCAAAGTATTCCAGACTCTTCTATAAAAGAACGAGACTGAAATACTTTGGAGGGGGTATCTGTAGGCATATAAAATTGCTTATAGGTCCCCTAGCATAGCTCGGCACAAACCGACGAACCAACGAGGCGACGAGATCGACGAATCGCACAGAAGCGACAGAATGCATCCATACGCGTTCGGAATCAAGCCAAGTGTTAAGGAATCAACGAGTCATCCAACCGAGAACAGACTCGGACGAATCACGATCGAATCAAGATCAGTTTCGGACTCGAACTCAGAAGCGGATTTACTGCCAAATCAGGAATCCGACTTACTGCCAAATCAGATCAACCAATCAGAGTCTCAATCAACCGAATCACGGACAAAACCGGAAAACGGACACAACTCAAAAACTCGGAAAACCCACACCCATAGGTGGCTCGGCACAGTGTCGGCCACCCAGAGGTGGCCGACAGTGGCCAACGGTGGCCGACGTTTCTCTGTTTGCAGGCACTGTCCTGAGAGCCTATAAATAGGCCTAGAGATGTTCATTTTCGGAGGTCGAACTTTCAAGAGCCGAAACTCTGCCGGATTGAAGAGCAAACTCAGAGTTTTGAAGACTTGAAGACTTGGACGTACAGATCTGATCCTCGGCGACCATCCACGTCAGAAAAGGCAGGATCTCGAGAGGAAGAAAGAACAGATCTGAGATCTACACGAGGTCATACTCCAGATCTAAGCTTGGTCTTAGATCTCGAGATCCGAGCGATTATTCCCTTGGTGGATTAATCCCTCCCGGCTATTATTCCCTTCGTGGAATAATACCCGCATAATCGTGTAGATCCGACCGGATCTAGATCGCGCGGTGGTCCACGGATTAACCCCGGCGCAGGCAAAGAACCCACCAAAGCGAGCGACCGCAAAACAGGAGCTCGTGATTTGTTCACAGAGGAGAGTTGTAATTTTTCTTTATTTTCTTTGATTTAGTTGTAACCGGATCTATAAAAGACCGGATCTTTGTAATCCAAGATGACAATTATCTCAATGAAAAAGAAAACAGTTTCCCCGCGAACAAAGGCGAATCTCAACGACTGAGATTTGCCAACTCAGTCGAACCGAGTGGCTCATATTACTTGCAGATAGTTCAATTCGACAATTCAAATTGAACGGCTGGAGTGAAGCGGGACGTTTAGGATTCCATGTGAACGGATAAGATCAAGTTGTTTGGTATTTGAAAGACTTTCCACTGAAGCACCCAAATCTAAATCAAGACACTTTTACAAAATAAGATCAGTCGGTCAGGATGACGAACTCCCTGAAGTCACCATCAGATCTAGGTCAAATAAAATGAGGCCAAATAGAGGAAAATCCTTTTCTATGGTCAGGAACTATCAGATCAAGGCCAAATAGAGGACAATACTTAAATGATGAAGTGTTAGAGCTTGTTATGCGGTTGCATTTGACAATACAGTGTCTAGCGAGGTGCGAACTTGACAAGCGTTCATGGTCACTATGGAACAAATGGCTCAACTGCTTCAAGAAGCTTTAGCCAAGAAAAAAGAAGAATTCAAAACCGAAATGGAGTTGACCATGCAATAGATGAGGGAGTTACATGACCAACAGCTTCAAGCCTTATCAAATCAGTACGGTGAATCTAGTCGTCACAATGCTACAAGCAAGAAGATGGTGATTCGGACATGGATGAAAATCTCAACGCTGATACCCCTTCTGTTGACCAAAATGCTGGGGGTGGTCCTACCGAGGATAACAATGCTGGGGGTGGTCCCGTTATTCCTCCCCGAAGTTTCCTGAAGAAAAATACGGGCGGGGATGAGAAAATGAAAAACCTAGAGAGCAAGTTCAACGCATTGATGTCCGCTCAAAAGGTAAAGAAGACTGGTATTCCATGTCCCTACCCAAGGGAGTTGGAGTCAATCTCATATCCGACGAAGTTCAATCTAATTAACTTCACGCCGTTTGACGAAAAGGACTCACCCATTACGGTGGTCGCGGATAAGCAACCATTCAAGGGGTATGAGAATTATTTCACCGATTCTCTCCTTTATGGTAATGAATCCGTGATTCGTCCGAGTATGCCCTTGGTTGGATGACTCGTTGACTCTTTAACACTTGGCTTGATTCCGAACGCGTATGGATGCATTCTGTCGCTTCTGTGCGATTCGTTGATCTCGTCGCCTCGTTGGTTCGTCGGTTTGTGCCGAGCTATGCTAGGGGACCTATAAGCAATTTTATATGCCTACAGATACCCCCTCCAAAGTATTTCAGTCTCGTTCTTTTATAGAAGAGTCTGGAATACTTTGGATATGATTGTCCCAACCTTCAGTCGGTGTAACGGGACCTTGGAATGGCTTCTGTTCTTGATTCCTTCAATCTTCCAGGCTATTCGGTGCTTTGTCGAATGTCTGTAAGAGTTCCGGTGCTGCATTTATTGTCTGACCGTTGTCGGAATTTTAAACTTGAAGTCGATTCCTGATTTTCTAATCTTTAGCTGACCATCGATTGTTGGCGTTGAGTTTTTATTTGCGACGCGTTGTCCGGCGTAGTGTTGTTGAGTTATCCTTAAGAATATTTTTAGAAAAATACTCTCCAGAAACTTCTCAACCAAAATTAGGGAACAGTTTATACTCATATACCTTATTGGAGTATTCTCCAGGAACTTCTCAAACCAAAAATAGGGAATAGTTTATACTCATATACCTTATTGGAGTATTAAGAAGCAGTTTATACTCGTATACTTTTCGGAGTGTTTTTGTGCCTAAATGAGCTGAACCGGCTTAAAATGAGCCAAAAAAGGCAGTAAATCGGCTCAAAAAATCCTCCAACTCCTCCGAACAAATGGGAGAGGGGTGAGTGAATGATGGACTGAACCGTCGCTCGATTTGAAGTTGTTTCGATGCTCGGTTCGGCTTCAAGTTTTGGTTTGAATTGGGTCTGGTCCGGTTCGGTTCGGTTCGGTTCGGCCCAAAACCGGTTCACCCTATATAAGAAGGGTTTCTTTTTCTTTTCTTTTTCTTCACCCTAGGGCCGGCCCTTTTTTCATTTTTCTCTTCCCTCGAGCATCTGTTCTCCCTCAAAACTTCATAGTTGCATTAGATCTAGTCTTCCTTTTGATCTTTGACTGAGAAGTCCCTCAAAACTTTCATATTTAGAATTTCTCTCAGGCCCCTCGAGCGCGTGGTCTGAGTCTCTTTCAAGATCTGATTTTTATTGGAACCACGAGCTTTCCCTCAGGTAAATCCTCAACCATTTTAGCATTTTTTATGCTTAATTCAATTTATGAATTTGTGGGGTCGCATGCGAGGGTTGAGGGAGTGATTTGATGCCTCAAGCTCGCCTTTTTAGGGGATAAAAAAGTGATTTTTATTTCTAGATCTGACCTCTTGAATTCTTTTTCTGTAGGCCATTATGTCGCGAGTATCGAGAGGTCGTTTTCCTGCTGCATCGGTTGATGGCGCGCCTCCCTCATATGCTGGTGAGCAATTTTTTGACCTTTTTCGAAAATTTACAAATTAGTCCTCTTTTTTCTGGATATTTGCAAATTAGTCCATTTTACCCCCCGTTGTTCTCCTTGGTGAGGCAACCGGGAAAGGCCTTGGTTCTCCTTGGTGAGGATCGACGCTTTATGGAAATTTTGCAAATTAACCCTCTTCTTCTGAGAATTTGCAATTTAGTCCTTTTACCCTATTTTGCTCTCCTTGGTGAGGCGATGGCAGGGATATATAGTCGATATACCCTACCTTATAAGTGCATAATGTGGCCAAATCGTCTCACCCTTTATAAGGCAGTGACTCTATCTTACCCATTCGTAGGATGAGTTCAACTTCCTTTTATGATTGGGACTAACAACTGTTTAAATTTTTGTTTCTAGTGGAATATCCTTCTGGGGCGTTCTCATCTCATGCAGTGTACGGGCGTCGTGGCGAGTATTATTCGACTTCCGACGATTTCTCCCCTATCCCAGTCACTCCTCGGTTTGCTTCGGGCACGTCGACAGAGGTTGCCCAAGTGGTGAAGGATGTGGACATCGAGCTCTTCGACAGTTGATTACAGATGCGCCTTTCGTGAAGGATGCCAGTTCTATTCAGCCTCTCAGGAAGACCGACTTTTTATTTGGCGACTCTGCCAGAGATCCGGATGCCGTTTTTATTGATGCTGAGCAGTGGCTTCATAAGACTGGCAGTGGTTTCATATATTTGCCGAAGATTCCTCGGCATCGTTCGTTGACTGAGCTTAGGCGTCAGGCTGTGACACGGGAGATGTCGTGGCGCTTGACGGAGGAACATGAGAGCGTTCACTGCGGATACATCACTCATCAAGCAGCTCCTGGTTCGAGCAGGAGTCACATCACTGGATTGTATCCTGGAGTATTAGGGTTAGATGCACCGCCACGTAACGAGCTTCTTGCCGCTGCTTCTACTTTGAAGAATCGCCTTGCTGCTTTAGGACGGGAGATGCCTGCGACACACCACAGGTTTTATGGTTGGGTCCATTCTTTGGACAAGCTTTGGTGGACTCGCATGACGAAGTACGTCTTGAGCCGATGGAGCGAGGAGTTGCACGCTTGTGGTCTGTATGCAGCCGTTCGTGCCACCATGTATGGTTTGCCTGTTAGCGCGAAGGATTCGAACACTTTTCTGACCCGGCAAGGGGAATTGGGCTTGGCCCTCCATGAGATGCACAGGATTTCTGGTTTGCCCATGGGACAGATGTTATATCAGGAATATTTTCCCTCCAACCAAGAATTAAGT
The DNA here is from genome assembly GCF_001876935.1 of Asparagus officinalis. NCBI lineage: Eukaryota > Viridiplantae > Streptophyta > Magnoliopsida > Asparagales > Asparagaceae > Asparagus > Asparagus officinalis. The sequence continues at coordinate 40,604,592 of NC_033798.1, read as the reverse complement.
CAGCTGAAGGATCGCATGCCCGACCGCTACGAGACTTTATGGGACCTCACATGTCACTATCATATCGCTTTGGCGCAGTCTGAACCCTTAGCGAAGAGGGCTAAATCCCATGTGAGCCAGAAACAGTTTGCGTCTTATTTGTTCAGGAATCTAGAGAGCAATTCTGGCGAGGCTATTTGTGAGCTGGCTCCACTCACTCCTTCAGGGGTGAATAATCTACTGAAGAAGGTTGATGCTCATTCTTATACCACTAGCAGTCCTGAGAGTGGTTTTCCTACAGGAACCAAGTTCAAATCATTCTTGTGGCATGCGACCGCGCCGATTCGACCGATGACCCTTCTTGCCGGTTACCTCGCTATCTGGTTAAAGAAATGCGTGGTCCCATATCAGTCTAGTGATATCTTGCCATTGGAGGTGCTCTACCCAGCAGTTCAGCTTGCCTACAAAAAGGAACTTTCGCTTCTTCCGGTGATGGTGGCTAACATTCATCGAGGGCTTCGACAGATTTCTAGTACTTTTACACGGAAGGAAAGTGAATCGCCGGTTCAGATTCCTACTACTAAGGTGGAGCTTCCGTACATTTATTTGATGGCTTGGTTCGTCCTTCATCGTTCTGATATGATGTCAGTACCGAACGCCACAGACCCCTCCGTTCCCCTACTACAGTTGTTTGAGAATGGCAAGTGGGAGGGGCGAGGATTCCCTGACGTCAGACAGCAGCTACAGGTCCACAAGTGTTAGGCGTTTTCCACTTGCTTTCCACAGTTCTCCGGCCGATACGGCGAGTGTCTGATTGATGAGGAAAAGCCGAGGGGGGTATCGAACTCATTTAGACGTCGGCTGCTTTAACTGGCTGGTGAACATCAGGTTCGCTCGCCAGTTTGGCTATGATCAGCTTTATGTCGGGAATCCACGTCAGCAGCTTCGGACCCACGGCGGTTTGGTGGACGGTCTTCGTGCATGGTTGTGGACCGTGACGGGCTGTACCGGTGCTAAGTTCAGTCTCCCGAGTGCTGAGCGACAGTTGAATCTATTCGCTCGCCAGTTTGGCTATGATCAGCTTTATGTCGGGAATCCACGTCAGCAGCTTCGGACCCACGGCGGTTTGGTGGACGGTCTTCGTGCATGGTTGTGGACCGTGACGGGCTGTACCGGTGCTAAGTTCAGTCTCCCGGGTACTGAGCGGCAGTTGAACCTCACATTCTTGAGCTGCAAGTGGTTGTTAGCAGCTAATAAAACTGTCCCCGTAAAGCCGATTGCAGAGCTAGAGGCTGAGGAGGCTTCTCAGGCTGATTCTCATATGATTTGGGAAAATGCTCGATCACAAAGGGCACGGCACAAGACTCGTCGGATTGACAAAGAGGGAAAGAAGATCTTTCATTCTGCTGATGAAGCTTCAGGCGGAGATCTTGAAGATCACGAGGACTGTTCTGAACGAGGTCAGTTTCTTACTCTTTCCTTTTATCTTCCAGAATTATTAAACCTG
>NC_033798.1:40602189-40603001 GCF_001876935.1 Asparagus officinalis | reverse complement strand
TTCACGAGCATCGGATATGGATTTGGCCGGTGACGATCCTGCTAGTGATGGAGGTAACTTCTACCCTATAGACCGTCCTCTTGATCATTCAGAACTTTGACTCACGCTTTTCCATTTCTATATAGGAGAGCGTGGGGAGAGCGAGATGAGTCCTGATCCTGTTTTTCACGATTCTATATCTTCTGGTGAGCCCGACTCACCGCACCCGGTAGAAAGGCCTGCAGAAGCTGGTGACATTAGGGAGACCGTCGATGTAGGACCCGGTTCGATGAATCCCGGTACATCTACCATTAACAATACACAAAGGAGTTGAATGATTTGGAATTTGTGCATCCCCTAATTGTCTCTATGCTTCTTGTTCTTTTAGATTATTTGCAGGAGGCAAACGTGGATCTTGGGAATAGAGAGGCTGACGCACCCATAAGAGGTAACTCATTTCTATTGGTCGTAGTCTCTTTATTCTCCTTTCGTACTTATATTCTCTTGTGTCAGATTTCTCGACTGATGATTTTGACGAGGAAGGCTTGCTTGTGGACACTCCTATGCTCCACTTTATGTATGGTTCTCCTCAAATTGATGACCAGTTGCCTGGAGATGTATTTCCTGAGTCTACGCTCCCTAAGAATCCCGAGGATGGTTTTTCTGAAGGTACGTAGCTCTTCTCAAGTTAATTATAGGACCAGTCAATTTTTGACTAATGCAACTATAATATGATACATCTGAGAACTCTATTTTGTATTTGACAGGAGTTTTTGTCGAGACTGATCCTGTTGAGCCGGCTGTGAGACCAACTACACCAGTTGATACACCCA
>NC_033798.1:40578937-40600380 GCF_001876935.1 Asparagus officinalis | reverse complement strand
TTAACGGATTTGATTAGCCTTTACCAACTACCGTTTGAATCGGGCTAGCATGCGGATTGTTTTAAGTCCGTTCGCATGTGACGTTGCGCTCAGAGATTGAATCCTCTGAGACTTGTTGCTATGACTTTGAATACATAGGCTTCGCCATTGTTACGGGAATAGGCTACCCGGCGACACGTGTTAGGTGTTGACTTTAGGATTTTTGGCTAACCCCCAGCCTTCAACGGGTTTGATTAGCCTTTACCGACTACCGTTTGAGTCGGGCTAGCATGCGGATTGTCTAAATCCGTTCCGCATATAACGTTGTGCTAAGAGAGTGAATTCTCTGAGACTTTGTGCTATGATGTCGAATACATAGACTTCGCCATTGTTACGGGAATAGGCTACCCAGCAACGTGTATTAGACGTTGACTTATCCCTACTTAGGCTTCGGGATAAAATACCCCAGACTAGTATTCTGGTGTCTTTTTCAATCGGTAAAAGACTAAACCGGCGACGCGTGTTAGGCGTCGGCATATCCTTTCTTAGGTTCTTCGGAGAAAGACTAAACCGGCGACGCGTGTTAGGCGTCGGCATATCCTTTCTTAGGATTCAGGATAAAATTCCCCATGCGTGTAAGGTATGGATTTTGGTGTTATTAATAACAACCTGCCACAATGTTGAATATGTGGGTATGTGATCTTTTTAACGGTTAAGAACTAACCGGCAGCACGGGTTAAGCGCAGACTTATCCTTGCTTAGGTTTCAGGATAAAATACCCCAGAATCGGACTCTGGTGTCTTTTTGTGCGGAAAAAGACTAAACCGGCAGCGCGTGTTAGGCGCAGACTTATCCCTGCTTAGGATTCGGGATAAACTTCCTAGGATGAATCCTAGATTGATGAATTCTTGGAAAAGATCGGTGCGGGAAAGTAAGAATTTTATATTCTATTTCCCGATCTTCTTTTAGGGTGAAGGCGAACCCGAATACAAGGAAGGAAGAATTTTATATTCTATTCCTTGATTCTGGAAAGGAAGAATTTTATATTCTATTTCCAGCGCAAAAGAGACTAGAAGTGGGGTGTCCACTCCGAGAATCTGGAAAATTTAGATAAACCTGGAAATAGAATATAAAATTCTTCTTTTCCAGAATCAAGGAATAGAATATAAAATTTATATTCTATTCCTTGATTCTGGAAAGGAAGAATTTTATATTCTATTTCCAGCGCAAAAGAGACTAGAAGTGGGGTCTCCACTCCGAGAATCTGGAAAATCTAGATAAACTTGCCTTTTATAGGATTGGTTATCTAAACTGAAAAAAGAGTTCTTCGTTTATCGAAGTGAAACTTCAAATTCGGTCATAGCCATGAGAGGGCTTACCCAAAGAGAAGAAGAAGGGAGTTCTTTCGTTTATCGAAAGGGGACTCCGAAATGAAAGTGGACCTCTTGTTCATGGAGAGAGTCAAGAGGGCCAGAAAGACATTTTTAGTGGACCCACTGTCAATTGAAATTGATCAGTGAGGGATTTTGGTGGTGAAAAAAAATATTAAGTGTAATATTCTTCAAGGAACTTCCCGGTAAATGGGTTATCCTGAATGTACTAGGGATAGTACTTTTTCAGGAACTTCCCATTTATTGGCATTAATTGCCTGGCGCCCTCTTGAGTAATCAGGCGATATGCGCCGTTTGAATAGACTGTGTCTATTACAAATGGTCCTTCCCACTTGGGTTCGAATTTACCTTTCTTCTTGGAATTGAGGATTATCGGTCGGCGAGCAGCGAGGACCAGATCTCCTTCCTTGAAGCTTCTCTGTCGGACTCTTTTGTTGAAAGCCCTAGATATTCTAGCTTGATATAACTCAATTTGTTGTTGAGCCTCCAAGCGCTTTTCATCCAACCTTTCGAGTTCTTTGAGACGTTTTTGATGTTGTTCTTCTGTCGTCATCTCAGTTGCGAGAGCGATCCGAAGGGATGGGATTTACATCTCCAATGGTAGCACAGCTTCACATCCGTATACTAATGAATACGGGGTGGCCCCTGTAGGTGTGCGTATGGTGGTGCGATAAGCCCAGAGTGCTTCACCGAGTTTATCGTCCCAGTCTCGTTTATTGGTCTTCACGAGCTTTGACAGGATCTTAATGATCGTTTTGTTGAAAGCCTCAGCTAGTCCGTTTGCGGCGGGATAATAAGCTGTCGACGAGACATCTTCAATCTTGAATTTGTCACAAAACCTGATAAAGGCGTTGCTTATGAACTGTGGACCGTTGTCATGAATGATCCATCTTGGCACGCCGTGTCAGTATATGACATGATGCTTGATGAAATTGATGACGTTGTTTGTCTTCAATTCTCTGAGCGGAATTGCTTCAGCCCACTTTGAGAAATAATCTGTAATTGCGAGGATGAATCGATCGCCTTTGACTGAAGGGGGAAAAATAGGACTGACAATGTCCATACCCCATGTCTCGAACGGCCATGACGTGGTTGACGTGTGCAACTGCTCTGGCGGTTGATGCATATAATTCGCATGTATCTGACAAGCGTGGCATTCTCGTGCGTGTTCGATTGCATCTCGAACCAACGTTGGCCAGAAATATCCCATTCTCCTGCTGCGATCATACAGTTTGGGACCAGGCTGATGTGCACCACATTCTCCTTCGTATGCTTCTTTGAGAACTTCTTCTGCTTCTTTGTTCGAAAGGCATCGGAGTAATAAACCATCGTACCCTCTACGATATAACGTATGGGTCTCGGCATTATAGAAGAATCTTGGTGCTCTTCGGCGGATTGATTCTCTTTCTTTTACATCCTCTGGCAAAATACCATACTGGACGTAGTCAATGATGGGAAAACGCCAATCTCGGGACTCAGACCCAATTTGAGTTGAATTCACCTCCTTGGCGTTTATGTTTCCATCGTCTTCCTCTTTAATATCCATATCGTATATGGGTATGCAGAGCTGATGCGTCCTTACTGTGACTAACAGCTCAGTTTCAGGAGGCTGCGTAAGTGATACTGCTAGTGCTGCCAGTGCATCCGCATAAGCATTCTGGAGACGAGGGATGTATTCAATAAAGAATTCTTCAAAAGATTCTGCCATTTTGATGGCCTCCTGGTGGTATGGGATCAGGTCCTGGTTCCTGACTTCATACTCTCCATGGACTTGGTTGACTATCAATTGAGAATCCTCAAAAGCTTCGAGATATTCGACCCCTAGCTCCTTGGCGAAACTGAGTCTAATGAGAAGCGCGTTGTACTCGGCTACGTTATTGGAGCACGGACTAGTCAATGAATAAGCTCGAGGCATCACATGCTTTCCCGGGGAGATTAAGACAACTCCAACCCCGGAGGAAACTGTAGAACCTCCCGGGGTTATTACCCTCTTTGATCGACTTCTGCTGCTTGAAGTGCAAATCATATTGGGACAAGAGAAGGGCCCATTTCGCTAACCCCCAATTCATAAAGGCCGGTTGCGTCATAAACACCCGTACTGGGTTAACATTGGAAATGACGTAAATCGTCTGTCCAACCAAGTAATGCCACATCTTTTGCATCGCGAATACCAATGCGAGGCATTCTCTCTCAATCATCGGATATCGAGACTCGGCGCCTATCAAGGTTCGACTTAGGTAATAAACTGCCTGTTCGTGACCGTTATCGTCGTCTTGGGCTAGTAAAGCACTTATCGAATGGTTCATCGCCTTGATGTAAATCAAGAACGGTTTACCCGATTTCGGTGCAACGAGAACAGGAGGATTCGTCAGATACGTTTTAATATCTTCGAATGCTTTTTGGCAGGCGTCGTCCCAGATGAAAGACACCCCTTTCTTGTTTAGCTTAGAGAATGGTTGGCACTTCCCAGAAAGGTTTGAGATGAACCGCCGGATGTAAGCTAGCCGCCCTTGCAACCCTCTGAGCTCTCTCAGGTTTCTAGGGGGTTGCAGAGTTCCTGTATCGCCTTCACTTTGTCAGGATCGATATGTATACCTTTAGTGGTGACGACGAATCCAAGGAATTTTCCGCTAGACTTTCCAAGGAAGGATTTAGTAGGGTTCTGTTTTCGTCGAAAGTTGCCTTCATCATTGATTTCATTAAACTTTAGTCGTTACAAATGAATTCAAATAATGAAAATAAAAAATTACAACTTTCTTGAAAATAAACGCAAGATCCGTTTATCGGCTCTTGCTTGCGGGGGTCTTTGGCCTGTGACGGGGACGTCGATATCCGTGGACTACCTGGCACTCAGATCTGTTCCTGAAAAATCAGACAGAGCTTCGTCGATCCGCGAGAGATCTAGAAGCCTGAAGCGTCTATCTCGGCTAAAACGAGATATCTGCTCTTCTTAGGATTACCGGCGAAGGGTAATACTAAGGAACGGGCACGGGTGATGAAGAATCTGATGAAGACCTCTCCTCTGTTGAAGCGCTCGACCACTCTTCACTGCAGCAGGGCTTCGCCAACTCTCCAAAAATCCAGATCTCTGAAAAATGAGGCCTAAGGTTGCTATTTATAGGCAATGGGGGCACCTAGGGTGCCTAGACACCCCTGGGGTGTCTAGGAAAAGCCTAGACACCCCTGGGGTGTCTCAGAAAATCCGAGACACCCCTAGGGTGTCTCGGAATGGGGGCACCTAGGGTGCCTAGACACCCCTGGGGTGTTTCGACTTTCCCGAGACACCCCGGGTGTCCCAACTCAGCCTGAGACGCTCCGTTGCGTATGTTTGATTGTTTTCGCCGTAAATTCTTCGTCCGAACTCGGATTTAAGTGATTCCAAGTGCATTGGAAGATTGACGAAAAGTTCTATCTGCTCCAATGGTTGGATTATCTGTAGAATGAACGAGACTCGAAGGGCATTGTCCTTTTTGTGAACGTCGTCGGGTTCCTGGTTGGCCCGGGTCTTCGTTGTTCCGAAATCCTATCAGCTCACGTAGTTCGTCGATTCACTTCAATCATTCATCGACGTCAATTGAACTCCTGTGGATCAGATAGTGACGTTCATCGTCGCTCTTTAATACTGAACCGTTCGTGGAGACCTATAGGCAATTTTCGATGTCTACAGATACCCCTTCCAAAGCGTTCCGGACTCGTTTCTTTTATAGAAGAGGCTGGAATACTTTGGATGTGATTGGTCTAGCCTTCAGTCGGTGTAAGGACCTGTAGTTAGCTTCAACTTTTGGCTCCTTCGATTTTCGGTGTATTCGATGCTTTGACGAATAGCCGAAGTTCTTCCGGCGCTGCATTTATCGCTTGGCCGTCGTCGGAGTCTCGAGTCTGCAGCTGATGAATTGAGTTTGGCTCGTGTCATTGACTTTGAACTACCTCCGTCACATTGTGTTGACTTAGGGTTTCGGATCACCGTGTGTTGACTTTTTGTCGCAACGCGTTGACTGGCGTTGACCTAGGGTTACGCGTTGACCGGCGTTGACCCTAGGGTTTTGAATCGTCAAACGTTGACTTTGGTCGCAACACGTTGACCAGCGTTAACCTAGGGTTACGCGTTGACCGGCGTTAACCTTAGGGTTTTGAATCGTCAAACGTTGACTTTGGTTGCAACACGTTGACTGGCGTTGACCTAGGGTTACGCGTTGACCGGCGTTGACCCTAGGGCTTCAAATCGTCAAACGTTGACTTTGGTTGCAACGCGTTGACTGGCGTTGACCTAGGGTTAAGCGTTGACCGGCATTGACCCTAGGGTTTCGAATCGTCAAATGTTGACTTTGGTCGCAACGTGTTGACTGGCATTGACCTAGGGTTACGCGTTGACCGGCGTTGACCCTAGGGTTTCGAATCGTCAAACGTTGACTTTGGTTGCAACGCGTTGACTGGCGTTGACCTAGGGTTACACGTTGACCAGCGTTGACCTAGGGTTACGCGTTGACCGGCGTTGACCCTAGGGTTTTGGATCGTCAAACGTTGACTTTGGTCGCAACGCGTTGACTGGCGTTGACCTAGGGTTACGCGTTGACCGGCGTTGACCCTAGGGTTTCGAATCATCGAACGTTGACTCGTGTGGATTTCGAATCATCGAACGTTGACTTTTTTTGCAACGCATTGACTGGCGTTGACCTAGGGTTACGCGTTGATCGGCGTTGACCCTAGGGTTTCTAATCGTCAAACGTTGACTTTGGTCGCAACGCGTTGACTGGCATTGACCTAGGGTTACGCGTTGACCGGCGTTGACCCTAGGGTTTCGAATCGTCGAACGTTGATTAGTGTGGATTTTGAATCCTCGAACGTTGACTTTGGTTGCAACGCGTTGACTGGCGTTGACCTAGGGTTACGCGTTGACCGGCGTTGACCTAGGGGTACGCGTTGACCGACATTGACCCTAGGGTTTCGACTCATTCGGTGTTGATTAGTATGGATCTTGAATCCTCGAACGTTGACTTTACTGGCGTTGACCTGGGGTTACGCGTTGACCGGCGTTGACCCTAGGGTTTCGAATCGTCGAACGTTGATTAGTGTGGATTTTGAATCCTCGAACGTTGACTTTTGTCGCAATGTGTTGACTGGCGTTGACCTAGGGTTACGCGTTGACCGGCGTTGACCCTAGGGTTTCGACTCATTCGGTGTTGATTAGTATGGATCTTGTCAAAATATCCAACAACCGACGAAAAAAATGGACAAAATCGAGTCTCAAAAAGGGTTCGGGGTTCAAAATTGGGTTAAAACACCCAAGGGGTGTCTCAACAAAACCAAGACACCCTTGGGGTGTCTCGGTTTTGCCGAGACACCCCTTGGGGTGTTTTGGCCAAAACCGTGGTCCCCCCCCCTCTCTTTTGAATTTCTTTTGTTTGTTTTTTTTTGTTTCCCCCTCTTTCCAAAATTCAAAAAGATTCCCTCTCCTTCTAAAGCTTTTTCTTCCTCCTTTCATCCTTCCACCATTGTTTCCTTTCTTTCAAGAACTCAAAACCCATAAACTCCATAAAGAAATTTCGGATTTTGGTGTTCTCTCCTTGGCCGAAAATACCCTCTCCTCCAAGCTAGGGTTTCATCATCTTCAAGCTCAAGAAAAGCCTCTTGATTTGGTAAGTTCCCCTTCAAAACTCTCCTCTTTTTAAGAAAGATCATACCATTATGTTCTCATGAGTTAGGGGATAGGTTGTTTGATGATGGGTTGTGTATGCACAAGAATTTGGGGGGTTTTATGCAAGGTTACAATAGGGCCGAAATTTGTAGGATCTTTTATGTAAAAAAAGGGGCTGAAATTTGTAGGGGTTTTTATGCAAAAAAATGGGACTGAAATTTTGTGGCTTGGACTGCATGTCCATTTGGTCGAAAATTTGAGGGGTGCTTTATGCAAGAAAACCAATGTTGTTTGAGGGGTTTATTTGCAAAAAAGCAACCCACAAAGTGTAGAGGGGTTTATTTACAAAAGGGCTGAAATTTAGGGCTAAAATTCCAAAAGTTTAGACCACAACCCAATAACCAAAGTTTTGATAAGGGCATGTGGACGTAAAATTGAAATTTGTGAAGGGGTTTATTTGCCAATTTGGCTTCATTTTACAAAGGGGTTTATTTGTAAAATTAACCAAAATTGTGGGGTATCGGGGGGTGCTATATGATCAGATATGATGACCATGACCCAACCCGAGTGTGTCCTTGACCCGAATTTGGCCTTGAACACGAAGGGTATTTTGGGTATTTCACCAAAATTCACCTCGAAAAAATGACAATCATTGTTTCGCATGCACGAAATTTGTAGGTTTAACTAGACTTCAATTTTGAAATCCTATTTATACATAGGATTTTAATTAAAGTTCTTAATTTTCCTTTTAAATTTTGTGTATTCATATTTTAGATTGTGCCTGACTTGCTGCTTTTCGTTACAGATTTTCAATGTCTCCCCGCCGACCTCGACCTCGTAGGAGTCGTTCTCATTCGCAGCACAGCGAGGAAGAGGTTCCCGCTACATCTTCCCCTGCGGCCTCTTTCTTCGGGGGTGAGAATTCATATATATTTTTTTCTTGTATCCCTGATTGACCTCTTTGCGGGTCATGAAGGAAGAACCGACACCCTCCTTCGCGGGGGTTAAGGTTTCAGACTTGTCTTGCTTAGCCAATTCAAGTCTTCTGGTATATTGGGGCGATTTTGTGTCGTCCTACACCTTATAGATCGGTGTATGTTACCACGTTATTCACGTGATGATGCATACCGTTCTTCCAGTGTAGGACACTCAAAATCGTCTCTCCAATTATTCCGTGAATGAGCTTATCATTCTTCTTATGAGATGGATTTTCTGACTCCACCCTTTTGCTTTATTGCAGTAGAGTTTCCTGCGGGCAGCCTTCCTCCTCATGCCAATACTGGTTGTAGCCGGGAGGTCTTCTCTTCAGCTTCCCTCAGGCAGGCCGTTAGTCCACTCCCTCGGTTTGACAGAGATCGCTCAGACGAATCTTGTCATTTGATACGGGAAGGAGGGCGTCATTGTTTGCGCCAGCTTATCACGGATGCCACCTTTACTGCGGATTCTTCCTCTACTCAGGCTTTAAAGAAGCCGAGTTTCCTGTTTGGAGATCACGTCGAGGATCCTGCTACATTGACCCTTACCGAGGAACACTGGCTGACTCTCGACGAAGGAGCTCCCTTGTACATTCCCTCCATTCCGCGTCAGTATTCTTTCAGTCACTTGAAGGGACAGGCCGTGGAGCGACAGATGTCTTGGCACCTTACTGATGATGCTGAGCAAGTCCAGTGTGGATATGCCTCTTATCACAAGACTCCTGGTTCTAGTGGGTATCATGATGTTCGTGGTCTTCGACCAGGGATCATGGGCCTTGACACTGCACCCCCAGGCGAGGTGTCAGCAGCTGCTCCTACTGTGAGTAACCGTCTGGCTCTTCTTGGGAGAAGGTTACCTCCATCGGATTATAGATGCTATGGTTGGGCTTCCTCACTAGCCAAGGGGTGGTGGGCACGCATGACCAGTTTCGTCTTGGCGCGCTGGGAGAGGGATTTAAAGAGCAGTGGATTGTATGCACCTATACGAGCCACCATGTACGGAATCCCGGTCAGCTGTCGCCATTTCTTGGCGTTGCTAGAGACCTACATGCCTGACAGTAACACCTTCCTGACCAGCGGTGGTGAGTTAGGGTTGGCCTTGCATGAGATGCATCAGGTTTCTGGTCTTCCGATAGGGGATTGCCCATACAGGAGTACTTTCCCTCGAACCAGCAGTTGGAGTGGATGAAGAAAGATACTCCCGATATGTATGACACTCTCTGGGATCTTACTTGTCACTATTATACCTCCTTGGTCCAGACTTCTGCTCTAGCGAAAAGGAAGAGGCAGATCAGCTTGAAGCAGTTTGCTAGCTATTTGTTCCAGAATTTGGAGGGTAATTCCAGCGAGCCCATTCGTGAATTAGACGTGTTGACCCCTTCCGCCGTTAATGAGTTGTTGGAGAAGGCTGAGGCTCGTTCTTACACCATTGCCAGTGCTGAGGGAGCTTTTCCTGCGGGAACCAAGTTTCGTTCGTTTCTCCGTCGTGCTTCATGCGCAGAAGTCCATTGGGTCCCGGACTCTACTAGCAGGCTACCTTGCTCTCTGGTTGAAGAAATGTGTTGTTCCGTACCAGCCTTCAGACGCTTTACCTATCGAGGTGCTCTTCCCTGCAGTTCAGCTAGCTTACGGGAGAGAGCTTTCCCTGCTCCCAGCGATGGTTGCTGGCATCCATTGCGGGCTTAGGTGTCTAGTCAGTAGTTTTACACAGAGGGGTTCTGAACCATCGACTGAGCTTATTTGTCCGAAGGTCGAGCTTCCTTACGCATATCTGATGGCGTGGCTCGTTCTTCACCGTCCTGACTTAATGTCGGCGCCCAGCGTTGTTGATGTCCCCGTTCCTTTTGTGCAGCTGTTGGAGAAGAGCAGATGGCTCGGGAACAAATTCAGTGATGTTCAGCGAGAGCTTCGAGTCCGTAAGAGCTGGGAGTTCTTCAAGTGTTTTCCTCACTTTTCAGGTCGCTATGGCGACGTGCTGATTGACGAGGAGAAACCTAGAAGTGACCGGACTGTTCTCGACGTTGGTTGTTTCCGCTGGTTAGTGAACATCCGCGTTGGGTATCTTGTTCTCCGGGTGAAGAATCGATGCCACATAGAGCCTTACCTTCCCTGCCGTTTTGCTCGTCAGTTTGGCTATGACCAACTATATGTTGGGAATCCAAGCCGTGGTCTGCAAGTTAAGGGAGGGCTCATTGACGGCGTACGAGCATGGCTGTGGACTATGGTGGGCTGCACTGGAGCCCGTTTTGCTCTTCCTTCATATAGGCGTAAGCCGCTGACCACTTTCCTCAGTTGCAAGTGGTTCCTTTCCGCCTATGAATCCATAGGTGTGAGGAGCCTTTCAGAGTTACAGTCCGAGCACTCGGTCCGGGCTGCTATGATGGCTGCTCGCAGGGCTGAGGTTGCTCAGAAGCGGGGAAAGGGGCATGCCAAATCTCTTCTCACAGATGATGAAGAGCTCCTTCCTACAGGTGATGACGACGAGACTTCTGAGGAAGAATATGTGGATGTAGATACCGACAGAGGAGAACTCGATACCAGTTTGTCTCGCTTCCCTGATTTCCCTTCTCTATTCTAATTGGTATAACCGACAGCTCTTGTCTGCTTAATGAAATGATCATTAGGTAGGACAGTTGACGATCATGAGCCGCCAGCTCCTCGTTATACGAGCTCATGGCCCGACGATCGAGCTCCCACACACGTTGAAACGTGTGACAAGCCTGTGCATGACCGACCTGTTGGTCCTAGGAGGGTTGGTGCCCCGAAAAGGAAGAAGACCGTACATAAGTCTCACGACGGTCAGCGTCCTTATGGAGTGGACTTAGGAAGCACTGCCGATGGAGGGGAAGATAACATTTTATTTTTATTGCTTTAAGGTGATTTTCTTTTTGGGATTCGTAACCATGTTTTATGCTCCAGGGTTCTTCGAAGAGGGCGAACTCCCTCCGGGTCCGGTATCTCCTGGATCTGATAACATGGATTGCTTTCTGCAGCAGATGTGCGACGCCCTTCATGACGGGTCTCTGGGCATCGATCTAAACATTGATCTTGGGCAAGTGAATAGTGTTGAGTCCACCGTCCCGTATTCAGGTATATCTACATCCAATGATACCCTCCTCAATCATGGGGAAGGAAGATCTTCTGTTTTTTGCTGCAAGTATTTTTTAAGCTTTCCTCATCTTCCAACATTCAGGTTACCCTGCAGATGTCGCGATAGAAAGGCCAGCTGAGGATGGAGCCTATCATGATGCAGGTTTCGAGGAGAGAGGGTGTGCTCCTGTACCAAGCTTCTCGAAACCCGATGCTGGCTTATTAGCTGACATGCTGGCTGAACAGACTACCAGGGGAACCGAGAGACCATTCTTTGGGAGTGATTCATTCATAGGTATATATCTGATCCCCTTCATCTTGCCTGATCTTTTGTCTGACTAACGAAGGATTAATATTACAGCACCAACCATTGGGATTAGCCCAATATCGATTCCTGGTATATCTAGCTTACCTCGGAGTGACGGACTCGCCGGTATGCATACGATTTAGGGATATCATACTTCTCTATGTTTATCTGACTTTTGACTAATATATGAGTGCAATCATAGGACCAGCCATCGGGACTGATTCTCTTATGACTCCTGGCATTTCCCAGATACCTACGGATGATGGACCTACAGGTATGCAGATGACTTTATCATCCCAATCCTTCTTATTTGTCTAAATTTTTATTTTGACTAATAAAGAAGTACAACTATAGGACCAGCCGCTTGGGCCGATACCCTTATGACTCTTGGCATTCCCGCTGCATCTGAGGACGGTGGGATTGCAGGTATGCATACGATCTTCTTGTCCCGATTCTCCTTATTTGTCCAAATTTCCATTTGACTAATACAGGAGTGTAACTATAGGACCGGCCGTTGTGCCTGATACTACTACAGTTCTCGGGGCTGAAAGTCTGCATAGAAGTGGCGTCTCCCCGCCCTTGCCGAGTGGTATGAGCAATCTGCCTGCAGGGGTTGATATACCCTCCATGACCACTTCTGCCGCTGTCTCAGAGCCTGTCGGACCTCAGCCTGAGGGGACCTCCGTTGGCGTTGGTATGCTCAGAGTTTGCCTTTGAATTTCCTTATCGTATTCGATAATCTACTGAACTTCTATGTTGTTGCTTGTAGGATCTCGATCCTCTCTATATGAGCGTGTCCGCGCCCTTTTGGTCGATACTGATCCTGACAGAGACATTTTTCGTACGGACCTCGGCTTCTTCACTACCTTTTATAACGGCATGATCGAGAAACTTCTTCATAGAGGATACGGTTTCGATCAGTTCAGGCGTTCCTTTTCTCGCCACATGATGATGATGAGGGAAGAAGGATACCCAGAATTGGCCGATTCCTTCACCGCCGATTTCGCTGTCCTGGAGTCAGAGATCCGAGAGTTGAAGGAATTGGAGATTAATGGGGCTTCTTCTTTCGTGTCCTCTCAGCTGGAGCATAGGCTGGCACAGTGGCGTGACCTGAGATCTTCCATCGGATGCGAGCTTCAGTCACATGAGAGCTCCATTGCGCAGCTAATGGCTAATGTGGCGAGGAAAGATACGGATAGAGCTGAGTTACTCCGCTCTTTGGACTCGAGCCGCGAGGAAGTGACTAGGTTTTGAGTAGTTCTGAAGAATCTGCTCGAGCTGATCTGCAGGCAGAACTCGAGCGGAGTTATGTAGATAGACTTTTTAGTTTAAAGTCTCATATCCTCGACCGCCAACTGCCTTCGGGCTAACGAGCTTTTTATTGTATGCTTTTGACTCGATCTATTAATAGAGACTCCGCATTTGCTTCTTTTGTGATCTTTCTGTATTTATTATGAATGACAAGGTTTATGGGATTTTTAGCAAACCCCCAGCCATCAACGGGTTTGAAATGTCTTTACCGATTACCATTTGAAATCGGACTAGCATGTGAATTATTAAACCCGTCTCACATGTAACGTTGTGCTAAGAAAATCGCTTTTCTTAGACTTGATGCTATGACTTTGAATACATAGACTTCACCATTTCTTATAGGGAAAAGGTACCCCGCACCGCGTATTAGGCGATGACTTATCCCTTCTTAGGCTTCAGGATAAAATTCCCCAAGTTTAGACCTTGGTGTCTTTTTCAATCAGCGAAAGATTAAACCGGCAATGTGTGTTAGACATAGACTTTGGGATTTTTGGCAAACCCCCAGCCTTCAACGTGTTTGATGTGCCTTTACCGATCACCGTTTGAATCGGGCTAGCATGCAGATTATCTAAATCCGTTCCGCATGTAACGTTGTGCTAAGAGAGTGAATTCTCTAAGACTTTGTGCTATGATTTTGAATACATAGGCTTCGCCCTTGTTACGAGAATAGGCTACCCGGCAACACGTGTTAGGTGTTGACTCATCCCTACTTAGGCTTCAGGATAAAATTCCCCAAGTTTAGACCTTGGTGTCTTTTTCTTTAATCGGTGAAAGACTAAACCGGCAACGCGTGTTAGGCGTTAACTTATTCCCCAGACTGGAATTCTGGTGTCTTCTTCAATCGGTGAAAGACTAAACCGGCAACGCGTGTTAGGCGTTGACTTATCCCTACTTAGGCTTCGGGATAAAATTCCCCAGACTGGAATTCTGGTGTCTTCTTCAATCGGTGAAAGACTAAACCGGCAACGCGTGTTAGGCGTAAGTTTATCTCTATTTAGGAGTTGAGATAAAATTCCCCGTGCGTGTGAGGCACGGATTATGGTGTTAACAACAACCTGCCATAATGTTGAATACGTGGTCTTTTGTCCTTTTTACGGTCAAAGACTAACCGGCAAGGTGCTGAAGAGGAAGAATTTTATATTCTATCTACAGCTGGAAAGGAAACTCGAGGTGGGATCTCCACCCCCAGAATCCGGAAGGATGAAACTAAGAGTGGGATCTCCACTCTGAGAATCGGAGAGGTTCGAACGACCCTAACTTTTATAGGATTGGTCATTTGAACCCAAAGAATCCCTCATTCATTAAGGAGAAAACCCAATTCCAACCCTAACTTTTATAGGTTTGGTGGAAAAGGGGACAAAGGTGGATTTTCGTTTATCGAAAAGGAATGACTTGGTCTTAGTCTTAACTATTTGTAGGCTTGACTAAGTGAGATCGGGAACAATCCTAACTTTTATAGGTTTGACTGTTCCAAGTGGACCTCTCGTTCATGGAAGGAATCGAGAGAGGAATTTGGCTTTGGCCCTAACTTTTATAGGTTTGACCTGAAAGCAAAGAAAGTGGAATACAGGTAGCAAAGAAAGTGCCAACTCGTATTATCACTCAAAGGAAGACTTTAATGCTAGGTGATTAGGACCTAACATGTTGAGTCTGAGAAATGCCAACGACGGGCAGATGGAAATGTTGGTGGATCCACCGTCGTTTAATTTGATCAGCGGATGGTTTGGTGAGGAAAGATTAACCTATCAGAGGATTGGATCTCATCTCACAAAAATAACTCATAAGAGTTAGAGAATTTTGATAAAAATAAGAAGAAACATTCTGACATTCAGAGTTCGAACGTAGATTTCTTATTCATCAATTCTACAATGACTGGGTTATCCCTAAGAATACCCATGTGGTATTCTTCTGGGAACTTCCCGATACATTGGTTATCCTGAAGATACTAAGGATAGTATTTTTTCAGGAACTTGCCGTTTATCGGCATCATAAGCCGGTCACCGTCCTTGGTGACAAGGCGATATGCGCCACTCGAGTAGACTGTCTCCACTACGAATGGTCCCTCCCATTTGGGTTCAAATTTACCCTTCTTCTTGGAGTTAAGGATCATAGGCCGCCTTTCAGCTAGAACCAAATCCCCTTCTTTGAAACTCCTTTGTCGAACCTTTTTGTCGAAGGCTCGAGAAATTCTAGCTTGGTAAAACTCAATATGCTGTTGAGCTTCCAGGCGCTTTTCATCGAGCCTCTCGAGTTCTTCGAGGCGTTTCTGATGTTGTTCTTCGGTCGTCATCTGGGTTGCAAGAGCGATCCGAAGAGACGGAATTTGAATCTCTAGTGGAAGAACAGCTTTTCACATCCGTACACCAATGAATACGGGGTTGCTCCCGTCGGTGTGCGCACCGTGGTCCGATAGGCCCATAGAGCCGCGCCAAGCTTGTCATCCCAGTCTCGTTTATTAGTTTTCACGATTTTTGACAAGAGTTTTATGATAGTCTTGTTGAAGGCTTCAGCTAATCCATTTGCTGTGGGATTATAAGCCGTTGACGAGATATCCTGAATTTTAAACTTTTCGCAGAACCTTATGAAGGCGTTGCTGACAAACTGAGGACCGTTGTCATGTATGATTCGTCTTGGAACACCATACCTATAGATGATATGGTGCTTGATGAATGCAATGACGTTACTCGTTTTAACTTCTCTGAGTGGAACTGCTTCAGCCCATTTGGAGAAGTAATCGGTAATTGCCAAGATGAACTGGTCACCTTTGACTGATGGGAGATTTATAGGGCCAATAATGTCCATTCCCCAAGTCTCGAACGGCCATGACGTAATCGAAGGATGCAGATGCTCCGGAGGTTGGTGCATATAATTCGCATGTACTTGACATGCGTGACACTTTCGGGCGTATGTGATTGCATCACTCATCATGAAAGGCCAAAAATATCCCATTCTTCTGATGCGGTCATAAAGCTTGGGACCAGGTTGGTGCGCGCCGCATTCTCCTTCATGCGCTTCCCTAAGGACCTCTTCAGCTTCTTTGGTTGATAAGCAACGTGTTAGCAACCCATCGTACCCCCTGCGGTATAGCGTTCGATTCTCCGTATTATAGTAGAATCTTGGTGCTCTTCGTCTGATTGACTCTCTTTCTTTCACATCTTCTGGCAAGATCCCATGCAAGACGTAGTCGATGATGGGGAAACGCCAATCTCGTGGTTCGAACTCGACTTGAGTAGCGTGCACCTCTTGAACCTCTTCTTCCTTGGCATCTTCACCGTAAAGCGGCACTAAGAGTTGGTGAGTTCTTACCGTAACAAACTGTCCCGTTTCAGGAGGTTGTGCCAGAGATACATCCAATGCTGCTAACGCGTCTGCATAGGTATTCTGTAGCCGTGGAATATGTTCGATAAAGAATCCTTCGAATGATTCTGCCATCTCCACTGCCATCTTAAGGTATGGTATTAAATCTTGGCTTCGAACCTCGTACTCTCCCTGAACTTGTTTAACTATCAGTTGAGAATTGCCGAAGGCTTCGAGATACTCCACCCCCAGCTCTTTAGCAAAACCGAGTCCTATGAGTAATGCATTATATTCGGCTACATTATTTGAGCACGGTTCGGTCAACGAGTAAGCTCGAGGCATCACGTGCTTTCCTGGGGAAACTAAGACAACTCCAACTCCGGAAGAAATCTTAGAACTTCCAGGAGCACTTGCAACATTAGTTGCTCGCGAAGCGCCGTCGAAGTATAAACGCCATACTTGTTGGTGTGAAGTCGTGTTGACTTCGTGGGTTTCATCGGGTAGGTCGTCATATATCTCGGCGGTATCCGTAGTTAGATTGTCTGTCAGGAGATCACAGATGGCCTGTCCTTTTACTGACTTCTGTTGTTTAAAATGCAAGTCGTATTGGGACAAGAGTAAGGCCCATTTTGCTAATCGCCAGCTCATGGAAGCTGGTTGAGTCATGAATACTCGAACCGGATTAACTTTAGAGATAACATAAATGGTCTGCCCAACCAGATAATGTCGCATCTTCTGAATAACAAACACTAAAGCGAGGCATTCTCTCTCGATCATGGGATATCGAGATTCCGCGCCTACCATGGTTCGGCTCAAATAATATATTGCCTGCTCGTGACCGTTATCGTCATCTTGTGCAAGTAATGCACTTAATGAGTGGCTTGTCACCTTGACATAAATCAAGAACGGTTTACCTGATTTCGGTGCGACGAGCACGGGAGGTTTTGAGAGATATTCTTTAATACCCTCGAATGCTTTCTGACAAGCGTCATCCCATACAAAAGATACGCCCTTCTTTGCGAGCTTGGAAAATGGTTGGCATTTTCCTGAGAGGTTCGAGATGAACCGACGGATATAAGCTAACCGCCCTTGCAATCCTCTGAGCTCCTTGAGGTTTCTCGGAGGTTGCAATTCATTAATTGCCTTTACCTTATCGGGGTCGATGTGAATACCTTTGGTGGTGACGACAAATCCCAGGAATTTGCCACTGGACATTCCGAGGAAAGACTTGGTAGGATTCATCTTCAATTGATGGGCTCGCATCAAGTCGAACATGGTCTTCAAGTCCTTAATGTGATCTTTTTTATCGCGACTTTTCACGACCAAATCATCTACGTAGCATTCGACAGTCTTTCGGAGATGCTCCTGAAAGATCTTTGACATGGCTCGCTGATATGTAGCACCTGCATTCTTTAAGCCGAAGGAGCCACTCTGGATGCTGCTCTTCCCTAATGAAGCCCGAGTCAATAAGCTTTTTAACTTCGGTCTCGATTGCTTCCATCATTTGCGGACGAAACCGTCTTTGTTGTTGTTTGACAGGTTTGACATCCGTCTTGATATTGAGACGATGCACTGCTACATTTGGATCGAGCCCTGGCATGTCTTCATAATTCCAGGCAAACACATCGATGTATTCCCTAATAAGAGAGATTAACTCCTCTTTCTCTTCAGGCGGGAGGCTGTCGCTAATGAATATAGGCTTCGGATTATCTTCGCTACCCATATTCACCTGGAGTACTTGATCTTCGGTAGGAGGTTCTCTTTGTTCAAACCTATCACCATACTGCATGTTTAGGTGATGAACCCAATGATCTTCCCATGTCTGTATCTGGTCGTCCTCCTCTATTGTGGTAGGATCGACCGTAACCATGTTCGACATCAACTTTTTGAACATCTCACCGATACTAGTGTCGGAATCCCAAGCCAAAGAATCAGAAGAGTATCCGTTTCTAGCTTTGTTAGCAATTCGATCGATGATTTGCCAGTAGCACTCATCGTCGGATGAGGAGGCATAACCAAACCTCTTTTGTAGCGATAATAATCATCGGGTTTTCCCTTGGTACATAGGCCATTCGAGGTGGAACTCGCGGACCTCGACCAAAGCAAAGACCCTCTCCGAGTGTGAAGTCATATCCATACTTCTCCATTAGATCGCGTGCTTTTGCGTCATACCTGAATAAGTGAGGAGCAGGTTTATCATCATCATCTTCCTCTTCTAAGAAGTGATCAGGTATTGGAGCTTCTTTTCCTTTGCCGTAGACGACTTCTTTTCCACCCCCTATTCCCGCGGGGATGACAAGTGTTGCTCCGCATGGATCTTGTACCTGCTTTTTCGTTATGCAAAATGATTGAAGAGGCATGTACAAATCAGGATTATCATAAAGCTTTTTAGTGACATTATCAAGACATATCGAGTACTCTAAATCATCGTTTATTGATAGTTCTTCGGCAAGTTGCCAATTACAACTACTTTCCGATGATTTATCACCGTCAAGATTGATTACAATGGGTACAATGTCATTAAGTACAAAACCACCATCATAATCAAACCCAGTTTCGGTGTCAGCTTCATCTCCGTTGTCTGTTCCTTGGGCCGGTGATTCAGTATCGGATTCAGCGCCGTAAAGAAGGGAATCAGTGAAATAGTTCTCCAATCCCTTAAACGGTTGCTTATCCGCGACCACCGTCTTGACTTCATTATTTGAGTCCACGTACTTGAGGCATTGATGCAGAGTTGACGGGACTATAAGGTTACCGTGGATCCAAGGTCGACCCAACAGTAAGTTATAGGACGTTTCTGCGTCAATCACATAGCAAGTAACTTCTGATTTTAAATCCCCAATCTGGCATTTGATTCGAATCTTCCCCAAGGGTCTGGACCCGCTGGTGTTGAATCCGTAAATCGTAGTGCCGGTGGAGGCTAGTTTGCTAGTCGGGATTCCGAGATGATGCATCAGTCGGAATGGCATGATGCTAACAGCAGAACCCGGATCAACTTGGATCCGGTTGACCATGCTGGAGCCAATGTGCCCTGTGAAATACAAAGGCCGATCATGCTTTGAGTTCTTCGTCTGCATGTCTTCTTTGGTAAAAGAGATGCATGGAAAATGATGCGCCGCGAGATTGCAATGCTGAGCTGACGGCTCTGGTCCTTCAGGAGATGGCTTGATTCGAGTTAGAAAAGCTTCAGAGTCACTCAAGGCCTCTTGTAATGCTTTCCTTGTATCCTTGGAAAGACGCAATAGCTCGTATAGGGTTATCCTAGCCGGGATATTGGCCAACTGCGCCATGATGTCAAAATGGGGTAGAGAGCTTGCATTTCCCGGTTTGTCTCTCCCAATCGGGTGATTGAATCGAGACTGCCTCGGGTTTTGGGCTTCCTGACGTAAAGGCTCTTTCCCCTTCTCCTTCTGCCCGACTTTCTCCGTAGCTATGGGCGTTGGGGGAATTGCTGCAATTCCCAGTTCTGCCAATGTCTTGGAAGGAGCGGTTTTGGTACCTAATTGCTCGGAAGCATCCGGGTACTTGTAGTGATACTCATTCCCACTCCGGGTTGCAAAGGCTTCCTATTCATCTTCAGAAAGCGGGAAGGTGGGAATTTCTTCGTCATCTTCTCCCGGAATAGCAGAAGCTCCATAACAAGATTTACCTTTTCCTTTTGACCTCCTCTTGGAGGAGGCTCCAGTCCATTGTTCGTCTCCGATCAAGTCTGGATGAACCCAAAGAATCTCACCATTCGGGGCTGTGTGCGGCACAAGTCCTTTCTGGCGCTGCTTGTGAGGATCATCGTTCACCGTCTTCACTGCTGCATTTATTACTAGATCATGCTGGAACCAGTTCAAGGGAACAGAACCGAAACTAATTGATACTGCATTTGCTCCCACTTTCTTCTCCTTCGGCTGCTTCATGGTGATGACCCTGACATCGATTAGAGCTTGGATCTTGTCCTTAAGGGCATAGCACGCCTTGGTAGGATGGTGCACCGCTCTATGAAATGCGCAGTATTTTGGATCATTGATTCTCTTGGCATCTTCCTGATCCTGGACTGGAGGCAATTTGATCTTGTTATTCTCAATGAGGTACTTGAAGATACCGGGAACTTCATCCTCTTTGAACGAATAGACTTTCGGGAACTTTGGCTCCGAGGCTTTTGGATTCTGGGTCTGCTGTTGCCACCTTGATTGTTGAGGCGCCTTTTGCTGCTGCTGTTGCGGTTGCGCTTGCACTTCGAACGTTTGATTCGCGTCCATGGCATTTGCATGTGCTTTTCCTTTACCCCTAGGGACAAAATTTGGTTGCGGAGCATTATTAGCTATTTGACCCCTTTCCGCCTTCTTCCTTTTAAGGAATCGTTCGGCTCGTTCTCCTCGCACCTTCAGATCCTTCCAGGTCTTTGGCGGTGCCATTCCCATAGCTTCGAGGATGTCCAATGCAAGATTATTGTGACAAGTCTCGAGGATAAAATCTTCACTGACCGGATCCCTACAATTCATTGCTTTATTTCGGAACCTCTTCACAAAGTTTTCGACTGTCTCACCATTCTTCTGCTTCTCATCAAACAGAGTGCCGATTGAGACCTCAGTGTCGTCGTCAAAGAAGTTCGTCAGAAACATATCCTCCATGTCATCCCAACTGCTGATACTCCCCGGCTTGAGGCGACGATACCAATCGAAGGCCGCTCCGCGAAGAGTGCCAACGAATGACCGTACCATCAAGGGTTCATTGCCGGAGATTATTCCTAAGTGAGACTTAAAATATATTAAATGTTGGGTAGGGGAACCCTTTCCATCAAACGGCGTAAAGTTGATTAAATTGAACTTTGCCGGATATGGAATTGATTCCCACTCCCTTGGGTATGGACATGATATGCCGGACCTTTTCACTTCTTGAGCATTCATCAACGCGTTGATTTTGCTCTCCAAGTCCTTCATCTTCTTGTCTTCACTCGTACCTGTCTTCGAGTGGCTTTGGGGAGAGGTAACGTGGTCCTCTTTTACATTATCATCTACAGGACCACCTCCATTGCCGTTGTTGACAGGGGGAATAGTTATGTTGACATTATTCCCTTCCCGTTCATTCTCATCTTGATTCTGATTATGGTGTCGAGTGGGTTCTCCCTGGTGACTTGTCAGAGCCGCGATTTGCTGGTCATGCATCTCTCTCATCTGCTGCATGGCCATCTCCATCTCGAACTTGAAACTTTCCTTCTGCTTAGTCAGGGCATCTTCAAGCATCTTGGTTACTTGCTCGGCGTTGATCATGAATGACTCGTAGGGTTGTCCCACACTAGAAGCCGTGTCATCGGACGCTATAGCCGAGCAAGAATCTGAACCAGCATCTGACACCTCCTCTTCCAAAGGAAGTCTCTTTTGCATCATTTGGTAATTCTTTCGCCTATTGATCCCTGACCGCAATCGAGTCATGCGCTGGGATGCTTCGGCAAGTTGATCTGAGCTAGA
>NC_033798.1:40566504-40578289 GCF_001876935.1 Asparagus officinalis | reverse complement strand
CCGTTATTGTTGTTGACAGGAGGGATATTTATGTTGACATTATTCTCTTCCCGTTCATTCTCATCTTGATTCTGATTATGGTGTCGAGTGGGTTCTCCCTGGTGACTTGTCAGAGCCGCGATTTGCTGGTCATGCATCTCTCTCATCTGCTGCATGGCCATCTCCATATCGAATTTGAAACTTTCCTTCTGCTTAGTCAGGGCATCTTTAAGCATCTTGGTTACTTGTTCGGCGCTGATCATGAGTGATTCGTAAGGTTGCCCCGCACTAGATGCCGTGTCATCGGATGCTATAGCCGAGCAGGAGTCTGAATCAGCCTCTGACACCTCTTCTTCCGAAGGAAGTCCTTTCTGCATTCTTTGGTAATTGTTTCGCCTATTGACCCCTGACCGCAACCAAGTCATGCGCTGGGATGCTTCGGCAAGTTGGTCTGAGCTAGAGGGTCGTGTCGATCCGCATCTGCCGGTCATATTAACAGATACTTCTAGGTACTCGTCCTCTTGGCGAATGAACTTCTTCCCACGAAAATGCCTTGGCTTGGAAATCCTCTCGAATACCGAGACTCTCTTTGGGGTTTTAGAACAGCAGCATTCTGACAACACCGCCTTGATGATGTTGGCACACGTACAGTGAGGTTCCGTGTCTCGAGCATCTCTCTTTCGAGACTTACTCGTATCCCCAGCTCTATAGTACAACTCATCAGTTTGATAACTGGAGCAACCCATAGAGTGTTGGCATGACTCCCTAGGTATAACACAATCATCATCAGACGAATGTGTTTCCCTCTGGGGATATGACGCTTTATTAGCGTTTTCAGAAGTCGCTCGTTCAAGTCTACGCTTTTGCGAGCGTAAAAACTTAACGGGCTCTTGAATTTCGAAACGCAACCTAATGCGGTCGGCAATAGGGGTTTTCCCTTTGTTATCTTTCTTGGGGGGATTAGCACGACCCCCAGTCGGGTTTATCATTTGGGGACCTTTCAACGGAACCAATCGCTCCTTGACAGGTGCTTTACCTCGGTTCCCGGGTAAAGGACCGAGGCGACCTTTCAAAGGAACCCTGGATCTTGAAGGATCTGTGTTCTTACCTGACTCCGCCGGAGGTGCGGGGGCAAGGGGAACGGGATCTGGATTTGATGAAGGTTGGACAGCAACATCGTCCGCTCTTGTCTTAGGCGCTGGCTTTGCCTTTAGCACCCACACCTGCTTGAGTTTTGACGGATTCTTGACCGTCTCTTCTTTTTGCATCTCCTCTGCTTTCTGCAGAAGGGCTCGGGCATGCGCAAGCAATGCGCGGCGCTTCTTGATTCGCTCTTCGAGGGTTGAGCGAGTCCTCGTGACACGAACCCAATCGTTCGTTTCTGCCTTAGAGGAGGAGGTGGTTATGCGCCGTTGTTGCTCTTGGCGCTGTCTGGACTTCAGATCTTCATTGTAGCGGATCCCGTCCATCGATTCTGCGGCCTTGGCCAATTGTCGTGCAAGGCGTTGGCGCCGTCTTTGGCGCGTCCTCTTTGACACAGCTGGAGCACCTTCAACACTTGTCCTTACAGCGAAGGGCAGATCTGGATCTGCAGCTTCAACCTGCTTGGATGCCGCTGGGATGTCACGGGGCACGGGTGCAGCAACGGCGACGGGATCTTGGATCTTGGAGCCGGAGGTCCCGCGAGCATTTATGGAAGATAAAGTCTTCCTACGCCTGTTTGGAGAGGCAGATCTGGAGGAGGAGGAAGAGAGGTACTCTTCAAACTTTTGCTGATCGAACTCGTATTCGATCTATTCATTCACCCGGATCTTGTGTGCCGGTTGCGTCACGACGGCCTCGGCAGCGAGGCCGTTGGCTCCCACTGTGGTCGCCAGCTTGTTTTCGAGGAAAGTTGCCTTCATCATTGATTTCATTAAAACTTCAAACGTTACAAATGAATTCAAACAACAAAGAAATAAAAATTACAACTTTCTTGAAAATAAACACAAGATCCGTTCGTCGTCTCTTGCTTGCGTGGGTGATGAAGAATCTGATGAAGACCTCTCTCCTCCTCGGTTGAAGCGTTCGACCACTCTTCACTGCAGCAGGGCTTCGCCAACTCTCCAAAAATCCAGATCCCTCAAAAATGAGGCCTTAGGTGGCTATTTATAGGCAATGGGAGCACCTAGGGTGCCTAGACACCCCTGGGGTGTCTAGGAAAAACCGAGACACCCTAGGGTGTCTCGGCTTGGCCGAGACACCCCTGGGGTGTCTAGACTTTTCCTAGACACCCCTGGGGTGTTTCGACTTTCCCGAGACACCCCGGGTGTCCCAACTCAGCCTGAGACGCTCCGTTGCGTATGTTTGATTATTTTCACCGTAAATTCTTCGTCCGAACTCGGATTTGAGTGATTCCAAGTGCGTTGGAAGCTTGACAAAAAGTTCTATCTGCTCCAATGGTTGGATTATCTGTAGAATGAACGAGACTCGAAGGGCATTGTCCTTTTTTGTGAACATCGCCGGGTTCCTGGTTGGCCCGGGTCTTCGTTGTTCCGAAATCCTATCAGCTCACGTAGTTCGTCGATTCACTTCAATCGTTCATCGACATCAATTGAACTCCTGTGGATCAGATAGTGATGTTCATCATCGCTCTTTAACACTGAACCGTTCGTGGAGACCTATAGGCAATTTTCGATGCCTACAGGTTCATCTTCAATTGATGACTCCGCATGAGATCGAACATCGTCTTCAAGTCCCTGATGTGATCTTCTTTGTTGCGGCTTTTTACAACCAAATCATCCACGTAGCACTCAACTGCTTTCCTGAGATGTTCTTGGAAAATCTTAGTCATTGCTCGTTGGTATGTGGCGCCTGCATTCTTTAGGCCGAAAGGCATCACCGTGTAGCAAAAGACACCAAGAGGTGTTCTGAACGCTGTATGCTTCTTGTCATCTGGGTGCATTTTGATTTGGTTATATCCTGAAAACCCATCCATGAAAGACATTCTCTCAAATCCGCATGTATTGTCGATAATGACATCCGTGATCGGGAGAGGAAAGTCGTCTTTTGGACATGCCGTATTCAGGTCCCTGAAGTCAAAGCAGATCCTGATTTTACCGTTCTTCTTCATGACTGGAACGATATTGGCTAGCCAATCTGGATGTTGTTCCTCTCGGATAAATCCTGATTCAATTAATTTCTTAACCTCTGCCTCGATGGCTTCCATTATCTACGGACGAAACCGTCTTTGCTGTTGCTTGACAGGTTTGGCATCCGGCTTGATATCAAGGCGATGCATCCAGTCTGGATGTTGTTCCTCTCGGATAAATCCTGATTCAATTAATTTCTTAACCTCTGCCTCGATGGCTTCCATTATCTACGGACGAAACCGTCTTTGCTGTTGCTTGACAGGTTTGGCATCCGGCTTGATATCGAGGCGGTGCATTGCCACATTGGGGTCGAGCCCTGGCATATCCTCGTAGTTCCAGGCGAAGACGTCAATATACTCCCTGATGAGAGCAATTAACTCCTCCTTCTCATTTGAGGGGAGACTATCACTGATGAATATCGGCTTTGGGTTGGCCTCGTCGCCCATGTTAACTTGGACTATTTTATCCTCAGTGGGGGGTTCTCTCTGTTCGAATCTGTCACCATACTGCATACTCAGATGATAAACCCGCGGGTCTTCCCATGTTGGCATTTGATCGTCGTCCTCCATTATAGACGGATCAGCTGTAGCCATGTTTACCATTAGGGTTCTGAATGCCTCCCCTAGACTTGTGTCGGAATTCCCAGCTGAAGAATCAGAAGAGTATCCGTTCCTAGTTTTGTTAGCAATTTGATTAATGATTTGCCAACCACATTCATCATCGGACGAGGAAACATAGCCTAAACCTCGCCCGTATTTATAATAATCCTCGGGTTTCCCTTTCGGTACATATACCGCTTTGGCTGGATTACGAGGACCTCGATCGAAGTATAGACCTTCTCCGAGTGTGAAATCGTACCCCTGTTTTTCCATGAGCTTGCGCGCTTCCGGACTATACTTAGATAAATGCCGACCAGGTTTGTCATCATCTTCATCTTCACTTAGGAAATGATCTGGTAACGGGGAGCTTTTTCCTTTACCGTAGATCACTTCTTTTGCATCTCCTATCTTGTTCGGGATGATCATGGTTGTTCCGAAAGAATGTTGGAGGCGTTCCTTTGTTACATAGGACGACCGAAGCGGCATATATAAATCAGGATTATCATACAATTCTGTTATCACATCATCAAGAGACAGTGAGTACTCTAAATAATTATTTATTTCATTAGTGGCAAGTTGCCAGTTACAACTGCCCTGTGACGTTTGATCATCGTCAAGGTTGATTACAAAGGGTACAATGTCATTTAGAACATAACCGCCATTGTAATCAAATCCGGCTTCTCCAAGGCCGACCCAATAGTAAGTTATATGAAGTTTCGGCATCGATCACATAACATGTGACTTCTGTCTTCAAATCTCCCATTTGACACTTTATCCGGATTTTACCTAAAGGTCTTGACCCGCTGGTATTGAACCCGTAGATAACAGTGCCTGTGGACGCCAACTTGCTAACTGGAATATCGAGGAAATGCATCAATCGAAGCGGCATAATACTCACAGCAGAACCCGGATCCACTTGGATTCGGTTGACTTTGCTGGAGCCGATGTACCCGATGAAGTATAGCGGTCGATCGTGGTTCGAATTCTTCGTCTGCATATCCTCTTTGGTGAAAGTAATGCAGGGAAGGTTCTTAGTCGCTATATTGCAATGTTGACTCAGCAGTTCCGGTTCTTCAGGCACCGGCTTGACTTGAGTCAGGAACACCTCTGAATTAGCTAAAGCTTCTTGCAAAGCCTCCCTAGTTTCCTTGGACAGCCGCAGCAACTCATACAGCGTTATCCGTGCTGGAATATTAGCTAGTTGAGCCATTATATCGAAGACTTGCGGAGTCTTCGAGCTTTCCGGTTTGTCTTTTCCAATCGGGCGACTGAAACGAGACTGCTTCGGATTCTGAACTTCCTGGGGATTCTTCTCTTTTGGTTTATTCACCGGCTGTCGTAGAGCTTCTTTACCCGGTGTGGGACTTGTAATCACCCCCATCTCTGTGAGAGTTTTGGCTGGTCCCCGTTTATTCACCCCCTGCTCACTAGGTGGTGGATAGTTGTAGTGATACTCATTTCCGCTTCGGGTTGCAAAAACTTCTTGTTCTTCTTCAGAGAGCGGAAAAGCTAGTATTCTTTCGTCATCTTCTCCTGGGATAGCAGAGACTCTGCAGCAAGACTTTCCTTTCCCGTTGGACTTCTTCTTTGATGACGACCCGGCCCATTGTTCATCTTCAATCAGGTCGGGGTGAACCCAGAGGATTTCGCCATTTGGAGCTGTATGTGGCACAAGTCCTTTTTGGCGCTGTCCATGCGGGTCGTCGTTTACAGTTTTCATCCCTACTTTAGTGATGCGCTCCGGTTTGAACCATGTCGTGGGCACCGATCCAAAACTGATTGAAACCGCGTTTGCTCCAACATTCTTAGACGGCTTCGGGGTTATGACGCCTACATCAATTAGCGCCTGGATCTTGTCCTTGAGGTGGTAGCACGACTTGGTAGGGTGATGGACCGCTCTGTGGTATGCGCAATACCTCGGATCCGTCACTTTATTAGCCCCTTCTTGATCCACAATCGCTGGCAGCTGAATTTTGTTGTTCTCCAACAGGTACTTAAAGATGCCGGGAACTTCATCATCTTTGAAGGAGTACACTTTGGGAAATCTTGGCTCTGAAGACTTCTGCTTCTGAGGCCGTTGTTGCCATTGTGACTGTGATTGTTGTGGCGCTCGTTGCTGCTGTCGCTGTTGTTGTTGCTGAGGTTGCAACTGAAAGGTTTGATTAGCATCAACTGCATTAGCATGTGCCTTACCTTTCCCCCGTTGGACGAAATTCTGTTGCGGAGCATTATTCGCCTGTTGGCCTCTCTCCGTCTTCTTTCTTCTGAGGAATCGCTCGACCTGCTCTCCTCGGACCTTCAGATCCTTCCATGTCTTGGACGGCGCTGTCCCCATTGCTTCCAACACGTCCAGGGCGAGGTTGTTGTGGCAAGTCTGGAGGATGAATTCCTCGGTGATCGGGTCCCGACAGTTCATCGCCTTGTTCAGGAACCTTTTGACGAAGGTGTCCACCAATTCCCCATCTTTCTGCTTCTCATCCAGCAATGATCCGATAGATACCTTGGTGTCGTCGTCGAAGAAATTGGTGAGGAACATGGTCTCCATATCGTCCCAGCTGTTCACGCTGCCTGGCTTGAGGCGGCGATACCAATCGAAGGCGGCTCCGCGAAGAGTGCCGACGAATGACCGCACCATCAGAGGCTCATTGCCAGAGATAACTCCCAGCTGCGATTTGAAATAAATCAAATGTTGAGTGGGGGAACCCCCTCATCTTCCAGATTAACCTGGTTACGACGACTTGGTTCGCCTTGCTGGTTTGTCAGTGCTTGGATTTGTTGGTCATGCATTTCTCTCATGTTTTGCATGGCCATCTGCATTTCGAACCTGAAGGTTTCCTGTTGCTTAGCTAAGGCGTCTTCAAGCATTTTGGCCACTTGCTCCGCACTTATCATAAGTGCCTCGCGGGGTTGTCCCTCGCTAGATACTGTATTATCTGATGCGACCGCGGAGCCGGCATCAGATTCTTCATCTTCTGAGGGGGAGCCTTGTTCGAACCCTACCATAGGTCGCTCTCTTGATGGTTCCGGACTGTAGACAGGTTCTAGGCCGGGATGCTTTCCAAATTGACTCAAGATTATCTCGCGCCGATGTCCCTCTGCTGGTCATATTGGTGGTGACCCTCGGATATTCTCCCTCTTCAACCACCGTTCTTCTTCGTCGGAAACGCCTAGGCCTTGTTTTCGGCGTTTTAGTACTGAGCCTTTCGAAAACCGAAATTCGTTCGGGGACCGCCTTGATGCAGCTGCATTCAGACAATACTGCCCGAATGAGTTTGGAACAGGGGCACTGGGTTTCCTGTTCTCGGGGACTCCTTTTCCTGGTTTTATTCGTACCCCCAGCACGATAGTACAACTCGTTTGTTTGACGATCGGAGTAACCTATCATGTGTTGGCACGACTTCTCAGGTATAACATTATCGTCATTAGACGATAATGTTTCCTTCTGAGGGGGAACTGCCTTCTTCGGGCTTTCAAAAGTCACGCGCCTCGAAACATGCCTTTTTGGGCATGAGTTCTCGGCGGGCTCCTGGACTTCAATGCGCAAGTTGGTGCGCATGACTGCCTTGGTCTCTTTGTCATGCTGAAGGTGACGGCGACCCCCAGCATGTTGCGTCGTCCGGGGCTTCTTCATCAGGCCCAAATGATCTTGGACAGGAGCTTTGCCTCTCTCGTCGGGAATCGGACCGAGGCGCTCCAAGACTGGCTTCTCCCTTCGGGATGATTCTGCATGATCTCCCGGAGAAGCTATTGGGATTACCGGCGACTTTGGTTGATTCACCGGAGGTTGAACTTTGGTTGGAGGCTGGTTCGGCCTCCACACTTGGCGGGTTGGTGGCGGCTTCTTGGCCACATCCTTCTGCAGTATTCTACGGGCTTCTTGGACTTGAGCCCGTGCCTAAAGATCACAACTTTGAAGGCTTGGAGACTTGGACTTTCAGATCCGGTGCTCGGCGATCACCAACGCCAAATAAGGCAGGAGTTCGAGAGGATTGGATTTGAGATCTACACGATCACACTCCGGATCTAAGCTTGGTTCTTAGATCCCGAGATTCGAGCGGTTGTTTCCTTGGTGAAACAATCCCTCCCGGCTATTATTCCCTTGGTGGAATATTACCCGTCATATCGTGTAGATCCGACCGGATCGAGATCACGCGGTGGTCCACGGCAAATAACCCCGGCGCAGGCAAAGAACCCACCAAAGCGAGCGACCGCAAAACAGGAGCTCGCGATTAGTTCGACAAATAAGGAAAATTGTAATCTTTACTTTGTTTTCTTTGATTTTTCATTGTAACCGGATCTTATAAAAAGACCGGATCTTTGTAACGCATAAAGTTGTTAACTGAGATAGCAATGATATCAACAATGAAGAAAGACATAATTTTTCCCGCGAGGGAATTGGGTTGACCTGATTGGAGGTCGGTGGAACTTCATTTGACGCAACTTCGGCGTCAGTTGGGTTGAGAGCTTCGTGGGCTTCCCGAGCAGCTTCAAACCAACGAGCCTTTCTCCTGGAGGAGAACTTCTTGGACTTGCGGGGGGAGGTAGATCCGGATGAGGACGAAAGGTACTCCTCGAACTTGGCCTGGTCGAATTCATACTCGACCTCCTCCTCGACCGGGATTGAGATCTGCGGCTGCAACGTGACGATCTCGGTAGCGAGATCGTTGGCTCCCACTGTGGTCGCTAGATTGTTCGCGGTGAAAATTGCCTTCATTGAATTCATTGTTATCTTGAATAACTGTTTTTTTTCGGTTACAAAAGATCCGGTCTTTTTTAGATCCGGTTATAACGAAATCAAAGAAAAAAGAAAAAATTACAACTTTCCTTATACAACTTTCCTTTAGAACAAATCGCAAGATCCTGTTTTGCGGTCTCTTGCTTGTGTGGGTTCTTTGCCGACGCCGGGGTTAATCCGTGGACCACCGCGCGATCTAGATCCGGTCAGATCTACACGATTCGACGGGTATTATTCCGCGAAGGAAATAATAGACGGGGGGATTAGTTCACCAAGGAAATAATCGCCCTTAATTCTCGGGATCAAAGGCCAAGCTTTGATCCGGAGTGTAATCTCGTGTAGATCTCAGATCTAAACTTTACCTCTCTCGAACTCCTGCCTTTTGTGACGTAGACGCTCGCCGAGAACCAGATCTGAATCTTCAAGTCTCCAAGCTCGATCTTCAATTCGGCAGAGTTTCGGCTCTCAAAGTTCCAACCTTTTCAAATGAACAAAGGGGAGCCTATTTATAGGCTCTCTGAACTGTGCCCGCGCACAGATCTGGGTCGGCCACCCATGGGTGGCCGGCACTGGGCCGAGCAACCCATGGGTGGCTCGGCTTTGGCCGAGTCCCCCTTAGGCATTTCTGTTTCGTCGTTTTGTCCGTTGTATCCATTTTTCGGTTGACTTAGACTCTGATTTGGCAGTAAATCCGATTCTTGTTTTGGCAGTAAATCCACTTCTGAGTTCGAGTCCGAAACCGATCTTGATTCGGTTGTGATTCATCCGAGTCCGCTCTTGTTTGGATGACTCGTTGATTCTTCGAACCCTTGGCTTGATTCCACACGTGAATGGATGTATTCCGTTGCTTGCGTGCGATTCGTCAACCTCGTCGCCTCGTTGGTTCGTCGGTTTGTACCGAGCCGTGCTAAGGGACCTATCAGCAATTTTATATGCCTTCAAATCCCTATCGCTCCCGAAGATCAGGAGAAAACCACATTCACTTGCCCGTATAGAACATTCGCATACCGACGCATGCCTTTTGGCTTGTGCAATGCACCGGCCACATTCCAACGTTGCATGATCAGTATTTTTTCCGACATGGTAGAGCGATTTCTCGAAATTTTCATGGATGACTTTTCCATTTTTGGTGACACATTTTCCCAATGTTTGCATCATCTTAAACTGGTCCTAGAACGGTGTAGGGAGAAAAATCTGACTCTCAATTGGGAGAAATATCATTTCATGGTCAAACAAGGCATTGTCTTAGGACATGTAGTTTCCAATAGGGGAATCGAAGTAGACAAAGCTAAGGTAGATCTCATTTCCAATCTCCCTCCTCCCAAAACAGTCAAAGATGTCAGATCGTTTCTTGGTCATGCTGGTTTTTACCGACGTTTCATCAAGGATTTCAGCAAAATTGCTAGACCCTTGACCAATCTCTTAGCCAAGGATACATCATTTGTCTTCTCTCCCGACTGCCTCAAAGCTTTTGAATATCTAAAAAAGGAGCTAACCACAGCTCCTATCATTCATGCACCGGACTGGACCTTACCATTCGAACTGATGTGTGATGCATCTGATTCTGCGATTGGAGCTGTTTTAGGACAACGGTTTGATGGAAAACCGCATGTGATCTACTACGCCAGTAGGACTCTGAATGATGCCCAGCAAAACTACTCTGTCACAGAGAAAGAGTTTTTAGCTGTAGTCTTTGCCTTAGAAAAATTCAGGTCCTACCTCATCGGTTCCTTAACCAAAGTTTTCACAGATCATGCCGCACTAAAGTATCTTTTGACCAAAAAGGATGCTAAAGCACGGCTCATTAGATGGATTCTCCTTCTTCAAGAGTTTGACATCCAAATTCTTAACAGAAGGGGAACAGAGAACCCCGTAGCAGATCACCTCTCTCGACTCCCAAATGCACCAACATCAACCGTTCCAATCAATGAACATTTTCCAGATGAACAACTCCTAGAAATCCAATCTGTTCCCTGGTTCGCCGACATTGTGAACTACATAGTCATGAACCAGATCCCTTCTCATTGGTCCAAACAGGATAGATCCCGTTTTCTCTCCCAAGTAAAATACTTTTACTGGGATGTTCCATATCTGTTCAAATACTGTCCTGATCAGATCTTTAGGAGGTGTGTTCCCACTGAAGAAATTAGGAGTGTTCTATCCTTCTGTCATGAGCAAGCCTGTGGGGGCCACTTTGGCCCGAGAAAAACAGCTGAAAAAGTTCTCCAGTCTGGGCTATATTGGCCCACTCTCTTCAAGGATTCATTCGAGTTTTGCAAAACCTGTAACCGCTGTCAGCTTTTAGGGAAGGTCACTAGAAGAAATATGATGCCCTTACAACCCATCTTATCCGTTGAACTTTTTGATCTGTGGGGTATCGATTTCATGGGACCATTTCCAAATTCCTTTGGAAATGTCTACATTCTAGTAGCCGTTGAATACATGTCAAAATGGGTTGAGGCGGTAGCTTGCAAAACTAATGACAACAAGGTAGTATTCAAGTTTTTGAAAGAGAACATTTTTGCCCGGTTTGGAGTACCTCAAACGATCATCAGTGATAACGGTACACATTTCTATAACCATTCTTTCGAGGCTCTGATGAGGAAATATTCAATCACACACAAATTGTCAACTCCTTATCACCCCCAAACCAGTGGACAAGTAGAGGTCACAAACAAGCAGATCAAACAAATCTTAGAAAAAACAGTTAATCATAACAGAAAAGATTGGTCTGTAAAATTGTGTGATGCTCTGTGGGCGTATAGAACAGCTTTTAAGGCCAATTTGGGGATGTCACCATACAGATTAGTATTCGGGAAAGCTTGTCATCTACCAGTAGAATTGGAACATCGAGCAATATGGGTAATAAAACAGTTGAATTTTGACTCAGACTCGGCAGGTAAAAACAGATTGCTCCAAATAAATGAGTTGGAAGAAATTAGAAATGATGCATACATAAACTCAAAAATTTACAAAGAGAAAACCAAAATTTTTCATGATAAATCAATTTTACGAAAAAATTTCTCTCCAGGACAGAAAGTTTTATTGTACAATTCAAAATTGCATCTTTTTCCTGGAAAATTAAGATCAAGATGGACAGGTCCATTTATTGTCAAACAAGTTTTCTCACATGGGGCTGTCGAGATAAAAAATCCTAAAAATGTTGACATTTTTAAAATAAATGGTCAACATCTGAAACCATTTTTAGAATTTTCTACGCTCGGAGAGGAAGAGGTGTTGGTTCTTCATGACCCTCATTATCTGTAAAAAAAAACTAATTTTTCTTTTGTTTCAAAAAATATAAAAAAACAAAAATTTAATAAGTAACATAGTCTAAATAA
>NC_033798.1:40522083-40566219 GCF_001876935.1 Asparagus officinalis | reverse complement strand
AGCATCAATGCCTGCATCGATGCTGGCATCGATACCTCCAACCTGCTACCTCAAAAACTGCACCCCCCTTTCTTCTTCCCCATTGTTTTCTCTTTCCATCTCTCCCCAAAACCAAACCCGAAAAATTCCCCAAAACCAAACCCGAAAAAAAATTCCCAAGGGCATTTTGGAATTGGAGGGCTTCTTCTTCAAGTTCTCGGATCTTTTCTTCTTCCACCTCCACTCATCTACCAAGGTATTGTTTTTCTAACTTGATCTTGTAATTTTTTATGAATTCATGAATGAATTGGTCATTGAATCTTGGGTAGTTATGAATGATTATCATATTTTGTGAGTTTCATGATCAATTTAACAAATTTAGGGTCTACATTGGGGATTTTTGTTCAAAATCCGAAAAATTGGAGGGGTGTTTGCAAATCCAAAAATTTCTTGGGGGTTTGAACTTAGGATATCTTGTTAAAAAATCTGGAAAAAAAATTGGGGTGTTTTGTGCAAAACCGAAAAAAAATTGGGGTGTTTCATGCAAACCCGAAAATTCTTAGGGTTTTTGTGCAAAAACACATTATTTTGAACATTCAATTGGATGCGTAATTTCAAATAGATAAAATTTTTTTTGGGTGTTTTATGCAAATCCGAAAAAAAAAATTAGGGGGTTTTTTGCAAAAATAAACTTGAAATTAGGGTGTTTTGTGCAAATGTGAGTAATTGGTCAAATAAAAGTCTAATTGGATACTTCTCACATTCGGAAATTTGTACTGGATATTTTATTCAACAATTATAGGGTTTAGCTTATAATTGTCATTTCAACATGTATGTTTCACCGATCAAGTTATCAAAATTTTAACATTTTTGTTCTCAAATAATAATTTTGAGGGAGTTTATTGTCAAAAGAAATTCTGATAACTTGAAATTAACTCATATTGAATAATTTGTAGCTAAATAAAAAATAAAAATAAAAATAAAAAAGATTTGGAATTTTATTACTAAATTTTTTTTTCTTCTTTTCTTTTTCTGTAGATGCCCCCCAGAAAGAAATCTCGAGCAAGTTCATCATCTTCTGATCCATCTGAAACCGACATAGATAGGCCCACTATTTTAGCTAGAATTGTTGGTCTTAACATTCATTTTGAGAGGGGATTTCAGATGAGTGCACTGCATAATATCATTCCACAGTTACCATGTTATCTGCAATAGGTCTTAGGAGCATGATGACTAAACCCTTAGAAAAAGCCAACATTTCATTAGTGCATGACTTCTATTCTGGATGGGAGAATGATCCAGATAGAGAATTTTTAGCTTTTTCTATCGTGAGGGGTGTTAGATTTCTCTTTCCACTATCCGTGCTACCATTGACCTTGCAGAACCACCCACTGATGTACCAGATTACTTCCATTTAGCCTCTACATTACAACCTGGTACACCAGAATACAATAACATGTCTGCAACTTTGTGTGGGAGGGTCTTTACATCTAGTTTCGGTTCAGGAAATCTTAAACTAGAATATAGATTACTTAATCTTTTCCTGAACTTTGATTTAAAACCCTGATAATCATATTTTTATTATAATTTTATATCCTCATTATCTATTTTATATGAATAAATATACCATTAATAATTATTGTTAGCTTAGTTTCCACATAATTGAATGAAAATATAAATAAATATTATTAAATGTAAAAACCCCTCAAAATCTCTCTTCTCTATTTTGCAGCATTTTAGAAGCCTATATTGAAAGCCCATCAAGCAAATGATGGCCCAAAGAAGAAAAAAATAATAATAATCCTCCATCACATTGAAGCCCAAATCCCATCAATAAATGTTTGCATTTGTTTCTCAAGGACTTGATTGCCCCATCAATAAATGTTTGCATTTGTTTCAAAAGAAAATTAGTGTTGGGCCGGACTTCATCTTTTCTCAAACAAATGCACAAAAGGGACCAGACTTGACAAATGAAGAATGGGCCGGGATTTAATTGGATTTGCTCTTGATTGGGCCGAAAACCAAAGTGCTGAAGATCGGCTGCTGGAAATCAAATATGATGTGCTGCAGAGATGAAGACCGGTTGCTTGGACTTTGGATTTTTTTTTTTTGAAAATCAAAATCGGACTGCTTGGATGAATCACCATTAGACCGGGTATTTTTGATTTGCTGCAAACATCAAGTGGGCTGGACTTAGCTTTTAAATTTGAAAATCAAGTGACACATAATGGGCCAAAGACTTAGCTGCATATGGACTTGATTTAATTTTGAAATTCAAAAATCAGTGGACCGGACTTCAAAGAGGATGGCTGCAGATGAATGAAAACTGGATTTTTGATTTTCTTGTGTAAATCAAATAAATTATGAAGATTGGGCTAGAGAAGAACAAAAACCAAATTCAAAGGTGGAGATTGTTACTTGGGGCTCAAGACAAATCTAATGGCTCATATTCATTGAAGATTACTATAAATAGGGGTAGAGAGTGAAGGGTTAAGGGTGTGAAAATTTTGTAAACTCCTTTTGGAGAGGAGACCTACTCTTAATTGAGAAGGCCTTCCAAAAATTATAACTTTAGTTGCAATTAATAATAATAATTTTTTCCTCTTTAAATTTGTTCTTTCTCCTCTTGTTGAATGATGAGGATGGAGATGAAGAGCAATTTGAAGGTTTGTATTTCTTTTCTCTTTTATTTCTTTTTAGTAATTTCTTTATTATTGCTTATTAAGTTAGATTTAAATTCATGCTTGTAGTGTAGATTTATTTTTCTTATCTTTTTATTTCTTTTTGCACTTTAATTTGTAGAGTAGATTTATTTTCTTGTATATAATTCCGCAATTTATTTTGTAGTTTAGATTTTTATTTTCTTTGTAGTTAGATTTATTTCTTGTTCATAGTTTAGATTTTTCTTTTCTTTTTATTTTTGTAATTAGTTCTTTTTCTTGTTTTTATTTCTTAAAGATGTGAATTTAATTCTTGTAGGAAGTTTAGAATTATATGAAACTAGTCTAATTTCCTTTATATTGTATGAATTATTCTCTTGCACTTAAAATGTTCATGTTTAGGATAATCAACTAGAGAACTAATCGGTAGAAGAAGAATTTGATAATCTATGCTTATCTTAAATGGTTTGATAGGTTATGCTTATGAATTCTAGGATTATTATCATGTTGTTGTTCTTATCATGAATAGTAATTTTAACTTAGATGATAATTTGATAGGTTACACTTTCCTTAAATGGTTTGATAATCTATGCTTAATAAATCTAAGTTGAAATATGATAAAAAGAGAATAGTTTATATTTTGTAATTGAAATTGGTTAGTGGATTATATTCTAGATTTCTTACCTCTTTTGAATCCTCCATCTTGACTTTCTTAAAATTTCTTTTCATTCTTAGTTTTATTTCTTGATTTTATTAATTCATATTCCTTGCCTCGTGATTTTATTTATTCTTTGATTCTTCTTTCTCTCCTCTAAAATTCAATTTATTATTTTTTTTACACATATTCACAACAATCACTCATCACAATCACACTTATTCTTTATTCCTAATTGTCACGCACAAAACATAAGAACCATTTCTAATAAACTCTTAAAATCACCTTCCTCGTGGGATCGATATTTTTTATACTATAACTTGATAATTGTGCACTTGCAATTTTGGTACATAATTATGTCGCATCAAGTTTTTGGCGCCGTTGCCGGGGAAGGTGCTAAAATAGGATTTTATTAATTTGATTCTTTAACTTGTGTATTTTTCTTGTGAAGGAACCGCTTGGAGCTTGAAAATCTTGGATTGAAGATCAAGAATTTGGAGCATTGCTTTCGGGTAAGTCTTCTTTCTAGTTTTCAATTCCACCCTCTTTAGCTAGCTTCACAATTAGAGACAATTAGGATTTAAAAAAAAAGATTTTATTTTTGTTGACCATAATAAAATCCACCTTTCACTTGGACATTAAATAACAAGATATTAAATTCAAACTCTTAAGGGCAAAACCCAAAATCAAGATAAGGTAAGGGATTTCATCACCCTTTCCTTAGCCCACAAATCACTTCACAAACCCAAGCCTTCTAAAACTCATTAGACGTTGGCCCCTAAGGATTCGAGCTTAATAAGGAACAAGAAATCCTTAAATGAACGGTTTAAGTTTTCTCAGAATAGTTGGTGTCTAAGGAAAAGTTTAGGGGTTGCGTAAAGCGCTCCGCAAGGAAAGAGGTACTTAATTGATCTTTGATCACCCTCTAGTACTATCCTTACCTGGCTAACTACCTGGGTAAAACTTTGATCTTTTCACTGTAGGAATTTTTGGTTAGGAGCTGGTCTAGTTGAGTTAGGCTAAACCCTAGAGTTAGAGTTGATTGAAAAGTGATTGCCTTGATTTGTTTTAGTTAGGATTTTTCTTTTTCTTTATCTTCTCATATTAAAAAAAAACTAATTTTCTTTCTTCTTTCCTTTATAAAAAAAAACTAAATTTCTTTCTTTCCTTCAAAAAAAAACTATCTTTAAAAAAAACTAATTTTCTTTAAAAAAAAAACTAATTTTCTTTCTTTCTTCCTTAAAAAAAACTAATTTTCTTTCTTTCCTTTAAAAAAAAAATTCGCTTAATCCGTGTTGAACCAATCCAAGAAATGGCAAATCAACCAGTTCTTCAGGATATGTGTTACCCCACCAGAAATGCAATTCCATCTTGCATAAGACTCCCCGAAGTAAATGGAGCAAATTTCGAGCTTAGACCGCATTTCATTAACATGCTTCCCAAATTCCTAGGTAATGAAACAGAAGATGCATATATATTTATCTCGGAATTTGAGGAAGTATGTATTATGATTAAAATGAGGGAATTAACTGAAGATGCGATTAAGCTCAGATTTATTCCATTTTCTCTTAAGAACAAAGCTAAAAAATTGCTGTACAGCTTACCGATAAATTCCATCTCAACTTGGGAGGAATTTGTCACCGTTTTTCTCAAGAAATTTTTCCCTATTCACAAAACGGTAAAGCTTAGGAACAGCATTCAGAATTTCAAAATTGTCCCGGGAGAGCCATTCTGGAAATACTTTGACCGATTTAAAGATCTTTTAATCCAATGTCCTCATCATGGTCTAGAAAAATGGCGATTGTGCCAAGTCATATATGAAGGATTGGACTATTCTTCAAAAACATCTTTAGAATCGATGTGTCAGGGAGATTTTATGAGAAAAAACGCCGATGAAGCTTGGGAATTCCTAGAGAGTCTATCCGAGAAAACAATGCAGTGGGAAAACTGTGATGACAGGGTTTCATCTGTTTCCCAATCTAAGTCTAGTGGTTTTTCCCTGGAGTCAAACATTGCGTCTGAGCGAAGATGGCGACTATTATGCGGAGGTTAGAAGCCTTAGAAGTTAAGGAACGAGCTCCGGCTCAAATCAATCATATTTCTGCCACGGGATGTCATAACTGTCAGTCTCCTACCCACGTTTCAGAGGAATGTCCTCTTTTAGGAAACAACCACGCTTTAGAACAGATGAACGCTGCATTTCAGCGGCCTAGAAATGATCCATTTTCTCCAACCTACAATCCAGGTTGGAGAAATCATCCTAACTTTGCTTGGAACCAAGGAAATTCTCATGGAAACCAAAACTTTATTCCCGCGTCAAACCAACAATTCCCTAGGGGAAACACTGTCCCGTTCAATGCACCGAACAATTTTTCTAACCCACCTTTTCCAAACCAACATCCTCATCCTCACCAGCCTACAAATCAATCAAATTCCGATCATGACAAACGTTTGAGTGTCTTAGAAAAGGGTTTAGAAGCTATGATCAAAGCTTCTACACAAACTACCAACATGTTGACCCAATCATCCACCACTCTAAATTCATTCATGCAAACCACCGGCCAAGTGCTCAACTCGAACACACAAGCCATAGCCCGGTTAGAAACCCAACTTGGACAACTAGCCGCTGCCGTGAGTGAGAGAGAAAAAGGAAAATTTCCAAGTCAACCTGTTGCAAACCCTAAAGACACTGGATCCAGTTCCAACAATCCAGCTCAACTAAATGCTATTCACACTCTGAGATCAGGAAAACAAATAAACAATCAGGTTAGAATGCCACCGGATCAAACCCCTTCTCCCATTCAAAACACTCATTCCGATGAAGCAATTCCTTCTGATGACCAAAATACTGAACTTGAGATTGAGCATGATCTAGATAGGTATAAGCCCGTTGCCCCCTTTCCAGATAGACTCAAACCTAGGAAAAACTCCCCGCAGGTTGAGAAAATTCTAGAAACGTTCAAACAGGTCAAGATCAACATCCCTCTCTTAGATGCAATCGAACAAATCCCTTCTTATGCAAAGTTCTTGAAGGACTTATGCACTAAGAAAAGAACCACCAACGTCCCCAAGAAAGTCTTCTTAGCTGCCAACCTCAGTGAAATTTTTTCGAAACCCATTCCATTGAAATACAAGGACCCTGGTTGTCCCACAATTCCTTGCGTCATAGGTAACAGTCACATTGATAAGGCACTTCTAGACTTGGGAGCCAGCGTCAACCTCCTTCCTTATTCAGTCTATCAACAGCTAGGTGTAGGAGAACTTAAACCTACAAGATGCACTCTACAGTTAGCTGATAGATCTGTAAAAATTCCCAAAGGAGAGGTAGAGGATGTTCTGATCAAAGTTGGAGAGTTTATTTTCC
The DNA here is from genome assembly GCF_001876935.1 of Asparagus officinalis. Classification (NCBI taxonomy): domain Eukaryota; kingdom Viridiplantae; phylum Streptophyta; class Magnoliopsida; order Asparagales; family Asparagaceae; genus Asparagus; species Asparagus officinalis. The sequence goes on along the minus strand of NC_033798.1, from coordinate 40,559,561 downwards.
CAGTTGATTTTATTGTCTTGGAAACGCAGCCCGTTTCCAATCTCAAAAGTCAAATTCCCGTCATTTTAGGAAGACCGTTCTTAGCCACCTCAAATGCTTTGATCAATTGTAGAACTGGTCAGATGAAGCTATCTTTTGGGAATATGACTGTTGACCTCAATATCTTCAACTTAGGGAGACAACCTAGTGATCCATCTGATGAACCCATGTAAGTGAATTTTATTCAAGGAATATCCAGTGAACAACAAGAGGGAGAGTGTGAGTCTGATACAAATGCATCTGATTTAATGATTGAAGAACTTTTTGATGACGAACTAGATATAGAACCGCTGGTTAATCATGTCTTTACTGTTGGCTGGCAACGAGAACCTTTAGAGATAGAACCTCGAGTCCAGCTTCGTCCATCTGTGGAGGAACCCCCTAAGTTAGAGCTCAAACCTCTACCCGAAAATTTAGAGTATGCCTACTTAGGGGAGAACGAGTCTTTACCAGTTATTATTTCTTCTGAGTTGACTACCGGTCAAAAGGAAGCTCTCTTAGCTGTCTTAAGAGAGAATAGGGAAGCCATTGGATGGACCATGGCTGATATCAAAGGGATTAGTCCAACCATTGTTCAACACCGAATCCATTTGATAGATGATGCCAAACCTACTAGAGATGCTCAACGTAGGTTAAACCCAGTGATGAAAGAAGACGTTAGGAAAGACATTCTGAAATGTCTCGATCATGGGATCATTTATCCCATTTCTGATAGTTCATGGGTGAGTCCAGTCCAGGTTGTTCCAAAGAAATTTGGAATCACCGTGATCCAAAATGAGGCTAATGAGCTGATTCCCACTCGGATCCAAACTGGATGGCGAGTCCGTATTGACTACCGAAAGCTCAACTTAGCCACTAGGAAAGATCACTTCCCTCTTCCTTTCATTGACCAAATGTTAGAGCGTTTAGCAGGACACGAGTTCTACTGTTTCCTGGATGGATATTCAGGTTACAATCAAATCCCGATCGCTCCCGAAGATCAGGAGAAAACCACCTTCACTTGCCCGTATGGAACATTCGCATACCGACGCATGCCTTTTGGCCTGTGCAATGCACCGGCCACATTCCAACGTTGCATGATCAGTATTTTTTCCGACATGGTAGAGCGATTTCTCGAAATTTTCATGGATGACTTTTCCATTTTTGGTGACACATTTTCCCAATGTTTGCATCATCTTAAACTGGTCCTAGAACGGTGTAGGGAGAAAAATCTGACTCTCAATTGGGAGAAATGTCATTTCATGGTCAAACAAGGCATTGTCTTAGGACATGTAGTTTCCAATAGGGGAATCGAAGTGGACAAAGCTAAGGTAGATCTCATTTCCAATCTCCCTCCTCCCAAAACTGTCAAAGATGTCAGATCGTTTCTTGGTCATGCTGGTTTTTACCGACGTTTCATCAAGGATTTCAGCAAAATTGCTAGACCCTTAACCAATCTCTTAGCCAAGGATACGTCATTTGTCTTCTCTTCCGACTGCCTCAAAGCTTTTGAATATCTGAAAAAGGAGCTAACCACAGCTCCTATTATTCATGCACCGGACTGGACCTTACCATTCGAATTGATGTGTGATGCATCTGATTCTGTGATTGGAGCTGTTTTAGGACAACAGTTTGATGGAAAACCGCATGTGATCTACTACGCCAGTAGGACTCTGAATGATGCCCAGCAAAATTACTCTGTCACAGAGAAAGAGTTTTTAGCTGTAGTCTTTGCCCTAGAAAAATTCAGGTCCTACCTCATCGGTTCCTTAACCAAAGTTTTCACAGATCATGCCGCACTAAAGTATCTTTTGACCAAAAAGGATGCTAAAGCACGGCTCATTAGATGGATTCTCCTTCTTCAAGAGTTTGACATTCAAATTCTTGACAGAAGGGGAACAGAGAACCCCGTAGCAGATCACCTCTCTCGACTCCCAAATGCACCAACATCAACCGTTCCAATCAATGAACATTTTCCAGATGAACAACTCCTAGAAATCCAATCTGTTCCCTGGTTCGCCGACATTGTGAACTACATAGTCATGAACCAGATCCCTTCTCATTGGTCCAAACAGGATAGATCCCGTTTTCTCTCCCAAGTAAAATACTTTTACTGGGATGATCCATATCTGTTCAAATACTGTCCTGATCAGATCTTTAGGAGGTGTGTTCCCACTGAAGAAACTAGGAGTGTTATATCCTTTTGTCATGAGCAAGCATGTGGGGGCCACTTTGGCCCAAGAAAAACAGCAGAAATATGATGCCGTTACAACCCATATTATCTGTTGAACTTTTTGATCTGTGGGGTATCGATTTCATGGGACCATTTCCAAATTCCTTTGGAAATGTCTACATTCTAGTAGCCGTTGAATACATGTCAAAATGGGTTGAGGCGGTAACTTGCAAAACTAATGACAATAAAGTCGTTATCAAGTTTTTGAAAGAGAACATTTTTGCCCGGTTTGGAGTACCCCGAGCGATCATCAGTGATAACGGTACACATTTTTGTAACCGTTCTTTCGAGGCTTTGATGAGGAAATATTCAATCACACACAAATTGTCAACTCCTTATCACCCCCAAACCAGTGGACAAGTAGAGGTCACAAACAGGCAAATCAAACAAATTTTAGAAAAAATAGTTAATCATAACAGAAAAGATTGGTCTGTAAAATTGTGTGATGCTCTGTGGGCGTATAGAACAGCTTTTAAGGCCAATTTAGGGATGTCACCATACAGACTGGTATTCGGAAAAGCTTGCTACCTACCAGTAGAGTTGGAACATCGAGCAATATGGGCAATAAAATAGTTAAATTTTGACTCAGACTCAGCAGGTAAGAACAGATTGCTCCAAATAAATGAGTTGGAAGAAATTCGGAATGATGCATACATAAACTCAAAAATTTACAAAGAGAAAACAAAAATTTTTCATGACAAATCAATTTTGCGAAAAAATTTCTCTCCAGGACAGAAAGTTTTATTGTACAATTCAAAATTGCATCTTTTTCCGGGAAAATTAAGATCAAGATGGACTGGTCCATTTTTTGTTAAACAAGTTTTTCCACATGGAGCTGTCGAGATAGAAAATCCTAAAAATGGTAATATTTTTAAAATAAATGGTCAACGTCTAAAACCATTTTTAGAATTTTCTACGCTCGGAGAGAAAGAGGTGTTGGTTCTTTATGTAGAATTTTCTACGCTCGGAGAGAAAGAGGTGTTGGTTCTTTATGAACCTCATTATCTGTAAAAAAAAAAGAAAAAAGTTCTTTTGTTTCTTATAAAAAAAGAAAACAACAAAAATTTGAATAAGTAGCATAGGATAATAATAAATAAATAAAATAATAATTACTTACAATTTTTCCTCTTATTTGATTTCTTCATCCTCATACTAACAGTAATTGCAGATCCTTATCATCATTGTCAACCAAACAACTGTAAGTTCTCCAATTTTATCTGCTTTACTTTGTGCTTCAGCGAATTTGCATTGAGGACAATGCAAAATTTAGGTGTGGGGGTGAGAAATACATATTTTCCTCTTTATTTTACCTTTTTAGTTTTTTTTTTCTTTCTTTTTGTTAAAATTTTTTTTTAAAAAATATTGTCACTTGCCAAATTAATAGAGTTAAGTAATAATTAATCAAATTGATAGATTTTAAATTTTCTAATTTTTAGTTAGTGACATATTCAAGTTCATCTTTTATGATAACTCCAAATAAAATTCTTAAGAAATAATTTTTCAACTAGTATACTTTACTTAAGTCTTACCTTAGATTTTTAATTAAAAACAATGAAATTTTTACATGCTTAACTTAGAGTTGAAAATATTTTTTTCAAGTTATCTTGATTTACACATTTTTTAAGACTATATATACTTACACATATATATTAAAAAAAAGTAACCTTAAAAAGAAGAGTGCGAAAAATGGGCACCAACAAAAAAAAAAACCTCTTAAATTCAAGGTGATTCTATCTTATAAAGCCTAAGTTGTTTGAGCAATTAAGCCCAAGGAGTATCTCTATACTTAATGACCTAAGCCCAATTGGGTTGGGATTCATTGGCCTAAAACTCATTAAATGGTCACTTAGAAAGCCCGTTAAAATAGAAAACAATCACCAAGAATTAGAGAGTGAAAAAAAAAAAAATTAAGCCCAAGGAGTATCTCTATACTTAATGACCTAAGCCCAATTGGGTTGGGATTCATTGGCCCAAAACTCGTTAAATGGTCACTTAGAAAGCCCGTTAAAATAGAAAACAATCACCAAGAATTAGAGAGTGGAAAAAATATACATATATATAACACTAACAATTGTTTATATATTGTTGTTTTGTATATATATGGTCTTGAAAAACAATTTTTGATCAAGAGACTTGAAAGTTATTTAAAACAAAGAGTTAGCATGTTCTTTTCAAAACTTTTTAATTAAATTTCTAAGATTTGACTTGGTTTTGTATTGCTATAATGAAAAAGATTTTCTAAGGGATTTACATTGGAGTTATATATAAAAACGTTTTCTTGATTATTAACTAGCTTCAATTAGAATGTTTAAATATATCAAGGAAAATCTATTATTTACTGACTTATTAAAATTGGCAAGTTGACCGAATTTTATGGGTATATTCACTGCAAACCCTCACGAGACTATAACTCGTCCACTAGGGTAACCTAGGGGTTTAAAGGCTTGTTGTATGCGCTAAATACAACCGCGATTCCTGCGAAAGTGAGTTAGGATTTTCTTTTTATTTTCATTGCTAGAGGACTAGCAAAAGTTTAGGTGTTGGGGTATTTGATAATCATATTTTTATTATAATTTTATATCCTTATTATCTATTTTATATGAATAAATATACCATTAATAATTATTGTTAGCTTAGTTTCCACATAATTGAATGAAAATATAAATAAATATTATTAAATGTAAAACCCCCTCAAAATCTCTCTTCTCTATTTTGCAGCATTTTAGAAGCCTATATTGAAAGCCCATCAAGCAAATGATGGCCCAAAGAAGAAAAAAAAAATAATAATCCTCCATCACATTGAAGCCCAAATTCCATCAATAAATGTTTGCATTTGTTTCTCAAGGACTTGATTGCCCCATCAATAAATGTTTGCATTTGTTTCACAAGAAAATCAGTGTTGGGCCGGACTTCATCTTTTCTCAAACAAATGCACAAAAGGGACCAGAGTTGACAAATAAAGAATGGGCCGGGATTTAATTGGATTTGCTCTTGATTGGGCCGAAAACCAAAGTGCTGAAGACCGGCTGCTGGAAATCAAATATGATGTGCTGCAGAGATGAAGACCGGTTGCTTGGACTTTGGATTTTTTTGCTGCTGGAAATCAAATATGATGTGCTGCAGAGATGAAGACCGGTTGCTTGGACTTTGGATTTTTTTTTGAAAATCAAAATCGGACTGCTTGGATGAATCACCATTGGACCGGGTATTTTTGATTTGCTGCAAACATCAAGTGGGCTGGACTTAGCTTTTAAATTTGAAAATCAAATGACACATAATGGGCCAAAGACTTAGCTGCATATGGACTTGATTTAATTTTGAAATTCAAAAATCAGTGGACCGGACTTCAAAGAGGATGGCTGCAGATGAATGAAAACTGGATTTTTGATTTTCTTGTGTAAATCAAATAAATTATGAAGATTGGGCTAGAGAAGAACAAAAACCAAATTCAAAGGTGGAGATTGTTACTTGGGCTCAAGACAAATCTAATGGCTCATATTCATTGAAGATTACTATAAATAGGGGTAGAGAGTGAGGGGTTAAGGGTGTAAAAATTTTGTAAACTCCTTTTGGAGAGGAGGGCTACTCTTAATTGAGAAGGCCTTCCAAAAATTATAACTTTAGTTGTAATTAATAATAATAATTTTTTCCTCTTTAAATTTGTTCTTTCTCCTCTTGTTGAATGATGAGGATGGAGATGAAGAGCAATTTGAAGGTTTGCATTTCTTTTCTCTTTTATTTCTTTTTAGTAATTTCTTTATTATTGCTTATTAAGTTAGATTTAAATTCATGCTTGTAGTGTAGATTTATTTTTCTTGTCTTTTTATTTATTTTTGCACTTTAATTTGTAGAGTAGATTTATTTTCTTGTATATAATTCCGCAATTTATTTTGTAGTTTAGATTTTTATTTTCTTTGTAGTTAGATTTATTTCTTGTTCATACTTTAGATTTTTCTTTTCTTTTTATTTTTGTAATTAGTTCTTTTTCTTGTTTTTATTTCTTAAAGATGTGAATTTAATTCTTGTAGGAAGTTTAGAATTATATGAAACTAGTCTAATTTCCTTTATATTGTATGAATTATTCTCTTGCACTTAAAATGTTCATGTTTAGGATAATCAACTAGAGAACTAATCGGTAGAAGAAGAATTTGATAATCTATGCTTATCTTAAATGGTTTGATAGGTTATGCTTATGAATTCTAGGATTATTATCATGTTGTTGTTCTTATCATGAATAGTAATTTTAACTTAGATGATAATTTGATAGGTTACACTTTCCTTAAATGGTTTGATAATCTATCTCTAAAATTCAATTTATTATTTTTTTTACACATATTCACAACAATCACTCATCACAATCACACTTATTCTTTATTCCTAATTGTCACGCACAAAACATAAGAACCATTTCTAATAAACTATTAAAATCACCTTCCTCATGGGATCGATATTTTTTATACTATAACTTGATAATTATGCACTTGCAATTTTGGTACATAATTATGCCGCATCAAACCCACCACTGCATACTCCGTCATTACCCCCACACGATATTCTCCTTCTCTTTTGTATAGCCACTGGTCAGCGATTTGATATAGCGAGGATTATATTTGTATGGATGCGCTCATCAGTGGAGAATGTGTTAGATTAGGTCAGGACACAGTCTGCATGACGTACTCAGCTCATTTACCCCTATTTCATCACTAGACTCTGCCATAGATTTCATGTTCCAGTATTCACAGAGGATAGGTTAGAAGTAGGGAAGGGGTTACTGAATGATCAGACTGTGAGGAGGAGCATTTCAGGGCGAGATCAGTCCAGGCCTTCAGGTAGAGAGCCTCCTCAGCACCAACCAGCTACACATGACCCCACTCGAGAGGAGATAGATAGAATGCAGAGTCGCATGGACAGGATGCAGACACAGATACACAGGATGCAGCGGTATATACACGAGATACATGGTCAGATGAGCTACTCCACTGATACCCTGGCATATTTGGCGAGAGGATGGCAGAGAGAGCATGTAGATACAGATGGACCTCCACCTGAGCTTCATAGTTATATCACACCATTTCAGCCAGATGATTTCCCAGGAGAGGATGAGGCGGGACCGAGTTCAGCAGCTGCCGCTGATGATGTGGATGACGATATATCAGGAGATGAGCAGTGAGGGATGTTCTTTCTATTTTACCCAGTCTTTGATTTTTATTTCGGCATGTACTTATTAAACTGTCATATTTTGGATATTATTTGCCTTGAGGACACTGTAAAGTCTGGGTATGGGGGTGTAAGCTAGTTAGCCTTTGTTTGTATTTTGCTAGTTGGTATTTTGTTTCAGTATTTTTTCTTTCTTTCTTTCTCTCAGCATTTATCTTTTGTTAGTTAAAAAAAATTATAAAAATATTGTCACTTGCCAAATTAATAGAGTTAAGTAATAATTGATCAAATTGATAGATTTTAAATTTTCTAATTCTTAGTTAGTGACATATTCAAGTTCACCTTTTATGATAACTCCAAATAAAATTCTTAAGAAATGATTTTTCTACTAGTATACTTTACTTAAAGTCTTATCTTAGATTTTTAATTAAAAATAATAAAATTTTTGCATGCTTTACTTAGAGTTGAAAATATTTTTTTTCAAGTTATCTTGATTTACACATTTTTTTCAGACTATATATACTTATACACATATATATTAAAAAAAACTAACCTTATAAAAGAAGAGTACGAAAAATGGGCACCAAAAAGAAAAAAAAAAACTCTTTGATTCAAGGTGATTCTATCTTATAAAGCCTAAGTTGATTGAGTAATTAAGCCCAAGGAGTATTTTTATACTTAATGACCCAAGCCCAATTGGGTTGGGATTCATTGGCCCAAAACTCGTTAAATGGTCACTTAGAAAGCCCGTTAAAATAGAAAACAATCACCAAGAATTAAAGAGTGGAAAAAAAAATTATATACGTATAACACTAACCATTTTTTTCTATATATTATTGTTTTGTATATATGGTCTTGAAAAATAATTTTTGATCAAGAAACTTGAAAGTTATTTAAAACAAAGAGTTAGCATGTTCTTTTCAAAACTTTTTAATTAAATCTCTAAGATTTGACTTGGTTTTGTATTGCTATAATGAAAAAGATTTTCTAAAAGAGAGTGATAACTGGCTCCAATTAGATTATCTAAAAGTTATCAAGTGAATTTAGTTATTTACTCACTTATTTAACTTGGCAAGTTGACCGAATTTTGTGGGTATATTCTCTGCAAACCCTCACGAGACTACAACTCGTCCACTAGGGTAACCTAGGGGTTTAAAGGCTTGTTGTATGCGCTAAATACAACCACGATTCCTGCGAAAGTGTGTTAGGATTTTTTTTTATTTTCTTTGCTAGAGGACTAGCAAGAGTTTAGGTATGAGGGTATTTGATAATCACATTTTATTACAGTTTTATACCCTCATTATCTATTTTATATGAATAAATATACCACTAATAACTGTTTTTATGTTTAATTGCAGGTTAATGAAGAATAAATCTCAAATTCCCTAATAATTGTTTTTATCTTTTAATTGCAGGTTATTGAAGAATAAATCTCAAACTCCAATCTCTCAACAAAAACCCGTTGATTAAATGAAGAAATGAAGCCAATTGGAAAATCAATTTACAAATTATCCAAAAGCCCAAGCTAAGAAAAAGAAGAAATGCCCAAGAAATGCCAAAGCCCAAAATAAATACATGAAGAAATCAAGAAGCCCAAAAGCCCAAGCAAAAGCCCAAAATCCAAGTCCAAAAGCCAATGGAAGAGGAACTCTGCGGATAGCAACAGGAGAAGGGCAGGCATCGATGCCTGCATCGATGCCCACATCGATGCTGGTATCGATACACTGGGCAGTTTGTTACGAATCAAAGGCTAAAAATTGATGTTTTTGGATAAGATTTCGATCCAATAGCTCTCATTCACTGTTGTTTACTATAAATAGGGGTAGAGAGTGAGGGGTTAGAGGTGTAAAAAATTTTGTAACTCCTTTTGGAGAGGATGGCTATTCTTAATTGAGAAGGCCTTCCAAAAATTGTAACTTTAGTTACAATTAATAAAAATAATTTTTCTCCTCTTTAAATTTGTTCTTTCTCCTCTTTGTTGAATGATGAGGATGGAGATGAAGAGCAAATTGAAGGTTTGCATTTCTTTTCTCTTTTATTTCTTTTTAGTAATTTCTTTATTATTGCTTATTAGTTAGATTTAAATTCATGCTTGTAATGTAGATTTATTTTCTTGTCTTTTTATTTCTTTTTGCACTTTAATTTCTAGAGTAGATTTATTTTCTTGCATTTAATTTTTTTAATATATTTTTGTAGTTTAGATTTTTATTTTCTTTGCAGTTAGATTTATTTCTTGTTCATAGTTTATATTTTTCTTTTCTTTTTATTTTTGTAATTAGTTCTTTTTCGTGTTTTTATTTCTTAAAGATGTGAATTTAATTCTTGTAGGAAGTTTAGAATTATATGAAACTAGTCTAATTTCCTTTATATTCTATGAATTATTCTCTTGCACTTAAAATGTTCATGTTTAGGATAATCAACTAGAGAACTAATCGGTAGAAGAAGAATTTGATAATCTATGCTTATCTTAAATGGTTTGATAGGTTATGCTTATGAATTCTAGGATTATTATCATGTTGTTGTTCTTATCATGAATAGTAATTTTAACTTAGATGATAATTATCACTCATCACAATCACACTTATTCTTTATTCCTAATTGTCACGCACAAAACATAAGAACCATTTCTAATAATCTCTTAAAATCACCTTCCTCGTGGGATCGATATCTTTATACTATAACTTGATCAATTGTGCACTTGCAATTTTGGTACATAATTATGCCGTATCAAGTTTGTAATAGGCATGCAATAATTTTCCACTAGCACAAGCAAGTTCATCACTAGATAAATCATTAATGGATTCGAACTCGTAAACCTCACTAGGGCTATCGCCTAGTGGCCGTGTGCATGAAAATAAAGCTCCACATGAACTAGAAGCGGAATCCTCCAAAGCTTGTCGAATTGCCTCCAAATTCCCTTGATGTGCTTCTATAAGTTTCCATAATGTGTAAGCACTATCAAAAGAATCAAGCTTGTTAGAAAAAGATGAATCGAATGCATTATGTAAAAATTCTAACAAAATTTTGTTCATTGTAAACATACGATGATCATTTTTATTCCACTTGGATTTCTCTAAAGTGGGCACAATATAAGCATCGTCTATAATTTCCTATAAATCGAAGTGTCTAGATTGAACAAAAAGTTTAAATATAACACACCATTAGGTATAGGAAAAATTATCTAATTTAGGAGCAATATTAATGGCATAACCTAAACTAGATGCACCGTGCATATCCATAATGTATATATGCAAGCAAGATATAAAAATTAAAAATTGGATTAGCACAAAAAGATAACTTGGATCTTTAACTCAAGGCGATTAGACCTTAAATCAAAGAGCACCAAGCTCTGATACCAATTGTTAGACCCTAGAAGGGGTGGGGGTGATTAGAGTCTTATGCTAATCTAATCTGATTTTATGCCAATTAAAACTAATTATCAAGATATTCTTGCAAGATAGATATGCAAAGAGTTATGTGCAAGAATATGCAATATGAACAAAGGGATATATCATAGCAATGAGATATGTGGTGAAATATATGCAAGGATATATAAACTAACACAAGGGTGAAACAATATAGCAGATGATATAAATAAGCAAAAGAATAATAGTGTTATAAGATATGAACACAAGAAATAATTGCGCCAAAGACAAAGCAAACACAAGCAAATGATCACGGAGTTCGGACCTTCCGTCCTACGTCTCCGCTCCTCACTCCCGGGGAGAAAACCACTATCACAACCAGATTTTCTACTCTCACCCGAATAACGTTACACCTCATAATTTGATTCACGGAGTTCGGTCCCCACGACCTACGTCTCCGCTCCTCACCTCGAGGAAATCTCCACTACACACTCGGTTTTCTAGCTAACCAAAAACTTTACAATCTCACAATATAACAACAAATTGATTTATTCTCTAATACAAGGTGAGAACTCGATTAAGCACAACTCACTGTTACAATCTCTCACAACCCCAATATACTATGTATGTAAATACTAAAAGCTCAATGTGGGTATGTGTAAACAATGAGTGAAATCAAATCAATAAAACTCAATTAAAATTTAGCTTATGGGAATTTATGAATAAAACAATAAATAGCTAGAAATAAAGTTTAGGAAAACTTCTCTATAGATCAAGAGGGAGAGGAAGAATAGTTGAATGCTCAAACACCAATGGTTGATCTCCTCAAGCTCTTGTGAAATTAATTTCACAAAACAAACTCTCAAATTGCTTAAAAGTTTCTTAAAACAAACTTAAACAAAACCTTAAACCCTTGTTAAAACTTTGTTAAAATATTTCTTGGATAGTTGCTGGTAGAAGGGGTTTGAGGGGTTTATATAGGAAGAGAAACCAACAGCAAAACCCCCAACCAAATCTCCCAAAAACCCAAAAAAAGATTTTTCAGATTCTGTACAAAAAGAACTGTTGGGCATACGGCGGTCGACCGTGAAATTCTCGCGGTCGGCCGCGAGTAATGTTAGAGACTGAGAAAGTTTTTAGAAACATCTGCGATCGGTCGTGGGAATTTTCAGTTTGACGGTCGATCATCACGGTCAACCGCAAAAGTCTCTGCTGGCTCCACAGGGTAAATCAAAGGCGTGGTAGACCATGGCTCCACAGATATATGAAATTGATAGTTTCGTAAGCAGTTTTTCTGATTTAAAACCCTGTTTAAAAATATCAAATAAATTCAAAAAAATGTAAAACTTTAGAAAATAATTTTAGACATGATAATACACATGTTACAAAAACTGGTTTTCAAAAAGGTCCTCCCAAATAAAAAATATCATCATTTTACAAAATAGTCCAAAACATGAAAATGTGAACATATGAGTTTTGATACTTTAGCTTAACCATGTTTTGAAACAATACAAAATGATTATATAGACTTAAGAAAGGATGTATATGATTGTTATTAAGTCCATAAACCAAGAAAATAATATTTTCACAAATTGCATATTTTGCAAATATTACAAAAGAAAATATGATTTCATTGAACTAAATAAAATTGATATTGATGAAATCATATATATGCATGTAAGTATGAAACAAAAATATGTTTTCTAATAATATTCAATTGTTTCATATTAAAACTTGATATATGCATGTAAGTATGAAACAAAAATATGTTTTCTAATAATATTCAATTGTTTCATATTAAAACTTGAAAACTGTCAAACCAAAACATATATGTATATATATAACTATCTACAAAACCAAAACGTGTATGTGTGTATATGATTGAGCTTAAAGTACTAACACATATAATATAAAACTTAAACTAAATGTTACCCAAGCAATCTTGATCTTCAATAAGCTTGACTTGATACACTTGCGGATAAAGCTTGAACTTGGATCTTGAACTTGAATTGTGTAGCTTCACTCCACTATTCCGTCAACCTCCATTTGATATGATCGTTATGACACAATCCATCCAACCTCCAACATGTTGTTTGTCTACAATAAATAAGAAAACACAAATACTAGACAAACAACATTAGTGGTAAACTGTTTGTTAAATATCATCAAAACAAAGAGGCCAACATTACCAACACCTCATCCAATACATCGTATATGTCGTATCATAGCATCCCACACTACCCTTGGGTAGGTGGCACGTAAAAAAAATACAAACCTATGAAAAACCTCATCAAGGACGCGTTGTACATGTCTAAACACAATATTACACACTACACTCGGGGTAGGTAACACGGGAGCAAATACACAATCTTGTGTAATTCTCTTCAACGAAAATGGTGTGGAGTATAGATGCTCACAATATTCTATGGATCATCGCAATATCATGCGGTTCACTATCTAACTCGGACACCAAGCGGAGTATAGGTATATCAGTCTAATTCGAAACACAATGCAAACAAAAGTGATGTGGAGTCTCGGTGCTCACAGTATCCTGTGGCTCATCGTAGTACCATGCGGCTCACAACCGAACTCGAACATCTATGTAGAAGTATGATGCGGAGCATAAGTACTCGCAGTATCCCGCGGTTCATCGCAATCTCGTACGGCTCACAACCTATCTCGGCCAACCATACAAACATTTGGCGTTGACTTATGAAACTCGTTAGTTGTTGCCCCTACGTCGTGACGAGCTCAATACATGGCCACACACTCCCAAAGATCTGTGCGTACCTAAACCCATCGGGTACACTAACATGGCCACACACGTGAATCGATGTACGGGCATGTACTTCATGTTCATGACCAAACGTGCGTGGAAGATTAAAACTCACAAATAGCTTCAGATCAGTCGACTGATAATCCCATCAGTCGACTGGGTGGTGATGTGCATAACATGCACAACAAAACAATCTCGATCAGTTGACTGCTACCCTATATCGGTTGACCGACCAGAGAGAAAACATAGGGTTCTGTAAACTGATCGGTCGACTGATCAATATGGTTTGTCGACCGACCCAAACGATGGAACAAAACTATTAGTTTTCATGAAATTAAACATTTTTCTAATAAATTGTAAAATTTCAACATTGGGTGTAAATCACGATTTAAAACTTGCATTAAATTTTTATGAGGGCTCGGCCAAACAAGATTGCATCAAGAACAACATTGGGATCAAAAACTCCCTAAACATAACTAATCAGATTTAATTCTATGTAATTAGGGCTCCAATCCTAATTAATTCGTTCTTTAACAGATCATTATGGTTTTAGTCATCCCAAACTAAAAATCTAAGGGGATGGGTTTAGGAAGAGATAAACTTGCCTTGAAAATATGTGTTGATCCCTCAAACGTGGAAGAAAACTCTATCTTCCTTCACAAAAAACAGTAGATCTCGCCCTCCTCTTGTACTTTGTTTCTCAAAGCTTCTCCAAAATTTGAAAGGAGGATTCTCTAGGGTTGCTGAGGGAGAGAGACGACTGCTCAATGTGAGAGAAAGGTTAAGGAGTGAGAGAGTTCGGGTTTTTTATGTATATAAATATACACATATAAGCAGACCCGACCCGAACTCAAACAAAATCTCTAACTACCGATCTATCGACTGATCAATGGGGTCAGTCGACCAACCTGCACACGTGGAAGAAAACTCGATCTTCCTTCACAAAAACAGTAGATCTCATAACACCAGAATATATCACCGAGAATGATTATGCATCACAAATAAGGAACAAGTATCACATAAATTAATAAACTGGTAAGTATAAGCTATATGGAAAAACTTACGAGCCTTTTTTGCAATTGATAAGGAACTGCTTCATATTTGAATGCTCTGAATGTCGACGTCTGGTCGAATCCACTTGACATCCTATCTATAAATGTCTAGATTGTCACAATGTCTCTAGCCCATGTCTTGTGGTTAGTGAAACTATAATATCTGTATTTTTTGCCCCAAATTAACCCCAAGGACATGCCAGTGATCAGTGTGGCATATCAAAATTAACAAAACTTTCTCCCATCATCTATATGCTTCTTTATATACTTTTTATAAACATTTCTCTCATCCACATTTGAAGCAGTTAGCAACCAAATGTTTAAAAAAATAAGGAAAAAAGAGGAAGAAACTCAAATAACATATAAATGCAACGTTACTTGTAAAAAATATTTTATGATCGATATTACTCACACTAAAATATGATATAATTATAGCAAAATTTCTTTCTAGATCTACATTTTCTGGTAGCTTCAACTATTACTTAAGTCTTGCAACTAATGCATCAATGGTCTAACGATTATAAATGTAATAAATAATGTAAAAGTAGAAAACTTAAATAACACCACAAGTTAAATAAAGTCTAACCTCGTCTTTTAATCTTCCACTACATAGTAAATGAAGCATATCATATCTATTTATAATGTGGTTGTCGACCTTATAAACAGTCCTTCTTTCTAGATAATATGCACATCACAATTAACGTATAAGTATCATAGAAACTATTATCATAGACTATATGTAAATATCATAGGAAACAATTACAAGTCACACAAAATCACTAATTATCACATAGCACATGTAAATATCACAAGAAAATACTAATGGTCACAGAAAATAAGTAAATATCACAAACTGCATGTAAATATCACAATAAATTCATAAATAACTATTTGATACTTACTTGTCCACTTTTAATGTTAGATAATGTTGAAGCCATTTGTTCTCATCTTCAGATAAATTAGGTATACCCTGAATAGTGAAATTATGATAAAATCCATCTTCGACAACTCCCGAGAGCCTCATATCAAAGTCATGTGAAAAAGGAACGCCCATATTCAACATCTTCAATAATTTCTTTTCTTCTCCAGTTTTTTCCCTTCTCCACAAGTCTACTACAGATATTCTCGTATCGGCATATGCGATTGCAAGTTTTTTTCTCCTCTTCCTTTTCCCTCTAGTCGTCGTCAACTTCCACCACCACGACAACTTTCTTCTCTTTACTTCTTTTCTTAGGGATAACTATTTGGAATGGAGATTTTAAGAACTTGGGTTTCTTTTTTGTTCTCTGGCTCTTTGCCCGTAGCCCCCGAATAAATTCTTTTAACGTTCCATCTATTTCCTTCCTCATTTTCCTTCCCATTTTCTTTTTAGTAGCTTCCTTAGTTACTTTCACATCTACAAGCTGTATAAAAATCACAGTTAATGAGTGCATGTCATAGAAACAAGATATGAGCAAATGTCACAGGCGAAATTCATGTATCATAAATAATGAGTAAATATCATAGGAAAATTGTTTAAGTCATAGAAATAAAGTAAATGCCACAAGAGATTAGAGAATGTCATAATAAAGAGTCAACTATCACATATAATTAGGAAATATCACAGGAAATATGTAAATATCATAGGAAATCTGCACATATCATAGGAAATTATTGTGACACCCCTGTTTTCACACATGGCTGTAGTCCAAGGTGAATCCAGAGAAGTCAAACCTACCATGCACCTACACTGTGCAATAACAAGTTTCACCAATCACAGTAATATCCTCTAGTGGAATCAAAGTAAAGTGTAGATACAAATCAGGTAATAGAAAGGAAATAACTACAACAGACATGATTTAGAAAGGAGTATCTCATAAATAAATCATGTCTCAGTGAATAATCTGGAATACATCTGACATCCGAAATAAATAAATATGTCTCGACATGAAACAACTAAAAATATAACTAAGGCTCATAGCCTTTACAAAATGTGATACAAAACTCTAATGTCTCAATGGAAATAACTCTACTGTGGAGTCTCTACTAGTAACTCATGTGACAGCGACTATGCAATAACTTTGTCATCTTGCGGCCCTCCGATGCTCTGAGCCACCTGAAAGTTAAAATAAAATAAAATAAAAAGGACAACAACAAGAACGTCAGAGCGCTAGCAAGATTACCTCCATTCATCCCTGGAGAAGGGCTACTAAATGAAATGGAGGCTCTATCTATTAGGCATAGCCTACCTAGATCATATTCCCTGTATATAAGGAAAATACTTGTTAATACATACATATAAGCAATCATCTACTCTGAAATAAATGGATGTTGATATTTAGAAATCCACAACACGATCATAGGTATGTCGAATATCCCATTAGCTCAAATTGTGAATAGCTAAATACCAAATCTAAAAGCTACTACATGGAGCAATAAGAAAAGACAACTTCATCTTAAACCATATCAAATGTGTCCTGATAGATATCGGATACGTGTCCAACACATGGATTTCACCTGCTACGTATTAGATAAAACAACTCGAATAAGTGTCCAACACATGGACTATATATAATGAATGTTCAACACATGTACTGCAATAGATAAATGTCCAACACGAGGACGACATATAATTAAGATCCAACACATGGGCTGTAATAGGTAAATGTCTAACACGAGTACTGCATATGATTAAAGTCCAACACATAGGCCGCAATAGGTAAATGTCCAACACGAGGACTGCATATGATTAAGGTCCAACACATGGGCCATAATAGATAAATGTCCAACACGAGGACTGCATATGATGAGCGTAATACACATAAATGATGTAAGTAAAATGCATATATATATTATTCACACTCGTGCCTCGGTGAGTGAATCTTAAACTCATATCCATAATCAACTCATGTGTAGAATACATAATTTACAGTGTATTAAAATACCAGATTACCCAGACAACTCGTCGATCATACAAACGTAGGTAAACAACATACACATGCACAAATAAGTCCAGCGGTCGACCGCCGCAACCACCACGATCGACCGTGAAATGAGTAGAAAGACAATTGCACAAAATATCATCCAGCGGTCGACCATCGTGTTCACCGCGGTTGACCACGTAGAAACAAAGAGCTTCCTGCACAAAAACGTTGCCCAACGGTCGACCGTCGCGTCCCCCGCGGTCGACCACGCAGAAGCATAATAGGTTTTCAAGTTTTAAACTTGCAAAAATTTTAACTCATTAAAAATATGAATTTTGTCATTTATAAATCATATGACAAGATGAAAACTTTATTTTTACATATCAGAAAAATATCTCATGATTTACTTATTAAACTTGATTTAACCTAATCAAGTTTAACAACCCAAATAATCAAATTCTTTACAAGAATCCTGGTTATCAACAAAATTAACATAAATATACTTGTATGAAACTTGAAACCGATGTAACAATTGTTTTTTCACATTTTCAAATCTTGTTTTACCCCAAACCTAGGGTTTTAAGCATCTCTAATCAACATAAAATATCATTTAATTGCCAAATTAAGGTTTAAACATGGTTTAATCATGATTAATAAATTAAAAAAAAATTATAAATAACCCTAATGATCATGATCATATTTCTATTATAAAAAGTAAGAAATTATTATAGATCTATAATGGTTTAAAGAATTATCATCAAAAATCTAAACTTTATCATGTCGGGTTAAACTTTACCATGAAAAACATCACTTTAACCATTAAAAGTCTAAGCTTTATTAAGGGAAGGGTTGGGATGTAGACAATCTTGCCTTATCATGTGCACAATCCCCTGAAATAATCAGCAAACGATGTCTCGATGCCAAACGTCACAAATCTCGCCTTCTTCACGCTTTTTGCCTCATGAAACTCTCTCGAGAAATCAAGTTTAGGGATAGGGTTTAAGAGAGGAGGAGAGGGGCTGCTAGGGTTTGGAACACAGAAAAAAGAGGCTTTTTTCACGTATATATATGTATATATATAGTAGCAAACCCAAATAAATACAACGCAAAACCCGAAACCCGAAACTGGAAACCCAGTCTGACTAGAAACATACTCTTTGGTATTTTGGCTGTAACTTTCTTATCCGACCTCGGAATGAGGTGGTTAAAGATTTTTTTAAAAATCTTTTGAAGAGTCTTACAACTTTTGTCTTTTAAGTTTTTCCATATTCACACTGTATCAGTGTGTAAAATATAAAATCTCTCCACTAGTCATTATTTTCCAGATTTATACATCATGCATGTTTTGTGCATTTGCACTCATATATATATATATATATATATATATATATATATATATATATATATATATATATATATATATATATACACATTGAATTGATCTCAAATCAATTCCTAGCATACTCAAACATCATAATATATTATTTATCAACGTATAAAAAATTTATTATTATTTATCATAAAATATTCAAATTTTAGGGTTTTACATTCTTCCTCCCTTAAAAGAATTTCGTCCCCGAAATTCCGCATCTTATCTTAGAGATTAATAATATATTATTATTAACCTCTAGATACAAAATATAGCAATATCTATACTTAACCATCAAGAATGCGAATACTCTCACTTAACCCCTAACTAAACGGAATTAGTACGTCGGACAAAAAATCCAAATAAGGAACCTCCCATATATATACCATGTATTCCGAATGATTAGGAGTTAAGTGTTAATACCCCCATGCTAATGTTAAATATAAATATGACTATCCAAATCATTATAAACTATAAGCAAATCATAATCAAATCAATTTACCTGTTCAAACAGGTATGGGTAGTCGTGACGCATATCCTCTTCGTGCTCCCAAAAAGCCTCCTTAGCTCCTTTCCGGTTCATTTAAACTTTGACTAATGTGATCATCTTATTTATAAGTCTCTTGTTTTCTCATAACAAGAATACGAACATGAATCTCAATCGTAGTCAAATCATCATGAAGTTAAATCTCCGGCGTGTCTAATACTCGTTATTGTTCCTTGTCAAGTAAATGCGTCTTAAGCATCGAAACATGAAAAATATCATGTATACTCGACATCGATGCTGGAAGATCTAGTCTATAAGAAACTGCTCCAACACGCTTGAAAATCCTGAATTGTCCAACATATCTTGGTTTAAGTTTCCTCCATCTACCGAATTGCTGAATTCCCTAACATGGAAATCTATAACACATGCCCGCAACATGTCCTTCAACATTTGGTTTACTCTCTCTGCCTACCCATGTATCTGTGGGTGAAATACACTGCTATAAGATAATTTACTACCGAATAAAATTTTGGAAACTCCTCTAGAAATGTGAAGTAAAAACTAAGCCTCGATCTGATACAATCATTTCTGGAACTCCATGCAATATTACGATCTCTTGGATGAATATCTTCGCATAAGTCTCCTCCATGTAAGTCGTCCTTACTGGTATAAAATATGCTGACTTTATCAACTAATTAACTATCACCCAAACTGAAACGTTCCCCTTCTTCGACTTTGGCAATCCTTCAAAGAAGTTCATAGAAATAACTACCCACTTCTACTTCGGAATGGGTAAAGTTAGTAGGGTCCATGTTGACTTCTGATGTTCTGCCTTCACTTGCTGGCAGGTAGAGTTCTTAGCTACATACTTTACAATCTCCCTAAGCATGCCTTTCTACCAAACATGTCCCTTCAAGTCCTTGTACATTTTTGTTATGTCTGGATGCACTGTGTATCTGGTGCAATGGGCCTCATTAAAAAATTCTCTTTTAGTTATACATTTACTGGCATCACTAATTACACTATCATCTGAAGTCCTACATCTGCCCCAACGGTCCAAATCGGCCTTGGGTTCTTTGGAAATCTATTCTTTCCGAGTTTGAATTCAAGTGTCCTTTAACTGAGCTCTAGCCACTTAATCACTCCAAGACGGATGCACTGGCATATCTACAAAAAAAATGCGCTGGTTCCTGCTTGAAACATTTAGCCTACTGCTACTTCCAAGTCATGCATGAGATAGTTCTGCTGATGTGTCCTTAATTATCTAGAGGCATAAGCTATTATTCTCTATGTCTACATTAAAACATCTCCTAAACCTACTAATGATGCATCCGTATAGACAACGAATGTTTTATCACTGATCGGGATAGTCAAAACTCACATTTGTTGAATTTATCGTACAACTGATACTCCCGCAAGGTCAGCAATGCCAAACGTAAATATTGTTCGTGCTCTGCCTCCGCTCTCGAATAGATAAGGATATCATCGATAGATAAAATCACAAATTGGTCCAAATATAGAAGGAAAACATGGTTTATCAAATCCATAAATACTGCAGGTGCATTGGTCAGCCACATGGCATGACAAGAAACTCGAAGGATCCATATCGAGTTAGAAAGGTGGTTTTGGGAATATCTATCTCCCGAACTCGCAAAAAATAACCAAAACAAAGATCAGCCTTCAAGAAATGCTGGCTCCCTGTAGCTGGTCGAACAAGTTATCAATGATTGGTAATGGATACATGTACCGGATAGTGATTTTGTTCAACTCATGGTAATCGATACGCAATCACATACTACCATCCTTCTTCTTCACGAAGAGGACTGGCGCTCCCCATGGAGAATGACTCCGATGAATAAAGCCCTTGGATAATAACTCATCTAACTGGGTCTGTAGCTCCCTCATCTCAACAGGTACCATACGATAGGATGCTCTGGATATCAGGGTTGTGCCCAGATACAACTAGACGAAAAACTCAATCTCTCACACATGAGGTGACCCAGGTATGTCCTGAAAGATATCCTGATACTCTGAGATGACTCTAGTCTCGTATAAATCAACATTTTGTTTCCGCAGCATCACCTCCTCGATGTACGCCAGAAATAACTCCGAAAACTGGTTGCCCTGAGAGGTTGCTATAATTAACTCAGACCCATTGGACGCTTGCAAATTGACTGTTTTCATAAAATAGTCAATACTGATGTGGTAGGAAGATAGTCAATCCATACCAAGAATAATATCAAATTCGAATATACGCAATACTATCAGATCTATAAAAAACTCGGACTCATCTAGACTGATGACACATCTCCTACAGATACTCTCTAATAGGGACACCTCCACTAGAGGAGTAGAGACTGATAACAGAACATCTAAAGGATGTTCTACAAGTTAAACCTATCCACGAAGGCATGAAAGATAAAAGAAATGTGAAATTCTTGAATAAGATAAGGTTTGTGTTTGAAAGAAATTTGCAAAGAGAGCTCCATTCGCCTCATGATTCACATGGTACGGCTATATAAACTCTGCCAGTAAGGGAAAATATATGGGACCATCTGTCCCTCAGGAATCTCCTGGATAACGTAAATCTGGCCTACCGGCCCTTCAATCCTTAAAATCATAGGCTGTGTCTTTATCATCTGCTGCTGGCCGTAACCGTGGCTCTGAGATTGTTAACCCTGACCTCTGTCGTACTAGCCTCCTGTTGGTGCGCTACGACAATACTTTGTTCTTATCCTATCTTGTTACAATTGTAACATATATCTCGAACTTTGTGTTGCTACGATGTTCTCGAATCATGTTGTACTCCATTCTTATATTGTCCTTATGCTAGTGGTAAAAATCCTTACCCCGCTGCTGGGGTCTTCTAGATCCCGCAATAGGCCCCTTTCCCTTGCCATCGTCACCATACTGGTTTTGATTTCTTCATTAACTACAGGTATATCTCTCTGCTTCAATTGAACTAGCTCTAACTGCTTGTCGAAGGGGTAAACAAAATTCTCCTAAATATGTGATATTCGCTGCTCCTATGAAAATATAAAGTCGTTACTATCATTTGCTGCCATTCCCCGATGATGTCCTCTATGCTAAATATATTTAACCTCTGGTTTGGTACTGAATCGATGTTAATAAATCTTCACATATTCTTTTTATTTATAGGCTGCATATGAATCTGGTGTGCCCTGAAACTATATTGCTCTTCATGTCTGACGCCTTTCGTATTTTACAAATCCAAGTCTCTTGCTCTGTAGCTCTATCAATAACTGGTTGTGGTGATGGTATAATCATTAGTATTTCCACTTTAATAAACATAACTGGTACAACTGGTGGTGGCACTCCTAAAAGTAGTGCTGTTGGTGGAAACGGATACACCTCTTGCTCATCGAGTGTTGCAAAATCTTGTTGTAAATAGTGTCATGAAGTCAATCAAATACTATAGAGCCTGCTATAGCTCGGGGCTCTGCTTGCCCAGCTCTCTAGGTACGAGTTTACCTCGACCACATCCTCGTCCCGATATTCATAATATCAGTAGGAGAAATTATTTTTTTTTCACAGTAAATAAGATCGCAATTATATATATACATAACATATCATAATATTTATTTAGGCAATTATTTTTCAATCAAAGTAAAATAGTTATCATAAAAAATTTTGTAATTTTTTTTGAATATACGTTTATAACGTCCTCACTCATTCTAGAAATTTCTAGCGGACTCTATACATGAATCCTAAGAAACTCTATTCTAGCTCTACGACTCGACAAAGGATGATCCTAAGGATACTGGAACTAGAGCTCTGATACCAACTATGACGCCCTTGTTTTCACATATGGCTGTAGTCCAAGGTGAATTCAGAGATGTTAAACCTACCATGCACCCATACTGTGTAACAATAAGTTTTACCAATCATAGTAATATCCTCTAGTGGAATCAAAATAAAGTGTAGGTACAAAACAGGTAAAAGAAAGGAAATAACTACAACAGACATGATATAGAAAGGAGTATCATAAATAAATTATGTCTCAGTGAACAATCTAGAATACATCCGATATCCGAAATAAATAAATATGTCTTGACATGAAACTACTAAAAATATAATTAAGGCTTATAGCCTTTACAAAATGTGATACAAAACTCTAATGTCCGAATGGAAATAACTCTACTGTGGAGTCTCTACTAGTAACTCATGTGACGATGACTATGTAATAACTCCGTCATCCTGTGGCCCTCCGATGTTCTGAGCCACCTAAAAGTTAAAATAAAATAAAATAAATAAAATAAAATAAAGACAACAACAAGAACGTCAGAGCGCTAGCAAGATTACCTCCATTCGCCTCTGGGGAAGGGCTACTAAATGAAGTTGAGGCTCTATCTATTAAGCATAGCCTACCTAGATCATTTTCCCTATATATAAGGAAAATACTTGTTAATACATACATATAAGCAATCATCTACTCTGAAATAAATGGATGTTGATATTTAGAAATCCACAACACCAGCATAGGTATGTCGAATATCCCATTAGCTCAAATTGTGAATAGCTAAATACCAAATCTAAAAGCTACTACATGGAGTAATAAGAAAAGACAACTGTTTTCGGAAAAAGTTGCCTTCATCATTGATTCCATTAAACTTTGATCGTTACAAATGAAATTCAAATGACAAAGAAATAAAAATTACAACTTTTCGAAAATAAACATGAGATCCCGTTTTGGTGCGGTCTCGCTTTGCGTGGGTCTTTGGCCTGTGACGGGAACGTCAATATCCGTGGACCACCGGGGCAATCAGATCTGGTCCGGATAAATCGGACAGAGCTTCGTCGATCCGCGTGAGATCTAGAAGCTATAAGCGTCTATCTCGGCTAAAGCGAGATATGAGCTCTTCTTAGTATTAACGCCAAGGGCTAATACTAAGGATCAGACGGGGAATGGGTGATGAAGACTGATGTAGACCTCTCCTCCTTGGTTGAAGCGCTCGACCACTCTTTGCTGCAGCAGGGCTTCGCCAAGGCTCTCCAAAAATCCAAAGCTTTCCAAATGAGGTAAGGGGGGCAATTTATAGGCTAGGGGGAGCCCCTAGGGTGCCTAGACACCCTAGGGTGTCTCTAGAAATCCGAGACACCCCTAGGGGACTTTTGTCGCAACGCGTTGACTGGCGTTGACCTAGGGTTACGCGTTGACCGGCGTTGACCCTTAGGGTTTTGAATCGTCGAACGTCGATTGGTGTGGATTTTCATCCTCGAACGTTGACTTTTGTCGCAACGCGTTGACTGGCGTTGACCTAGGGTTACGCGTTGACCGGCGTTGACCCTTAGGGTTTTGAATCGTCGAACGTCGATTGGTGTGGATTTTCATCCTCGAACGTTGACTTTTGTCGCAACGCGTTGACTGGCGTTGACCTAGGGTTACGCGTTGACCGGCGTTGACCCTTAGGGTTTTGAATCGTCGAACGTCGATTGGTGTGGATTTTCATCCTCGAACGTTGACTTTTGTCGCAACGCGTTGACTGGCGTTGACCTAGGGTTACGCGTTGACCGGCGTTGACCCTTAGGGTTTTGAATCGTCGAACGTCGATTGGTGTGGATTTTCATCCTCGAACGTTGACTTTTGTCGCAACGCGTTGACTGGCGTTGACCTAGGGTTACGCGTTGACCGGCGTTGACCCTTAGGGTTTTGAATCGTCGAACGTCGATTGGTGTGGATTTTCATCCTCGAACGTTGACTTTTGTCGCAACGCGTTGACTGGCGTTGACCTAGGGTTACGCGTTGACCGGCGTTGACCCTTAGGGTTTTGAATCGTCGAACGTTGATTGGTGTGGATTTTCATCCTCGAACGTTGACTTTTGTCGCAACGCGTTGACTGGCGTTGACCTAGGGTTACGCGTTGACCGGCGTTGACCCTTAGGGTTTTGAATCGTCGAACGTCGATTGGTGTGGATTTTCATCCTCGAACGTTGACTTTTGTCGCAACGCGTTGACTGGCGTTGACCTAGGGTTACGCGTTGACCGGCGTTGACCCTTAGGGTTTTGAATCGTCGAACGTCGATTGGTGTGGATTTTCATCCTCGAACGTTGACTTTTGTCGCAACGCGTTGACTGGCGTTGACCTAGGGTTACGCGTTGACCAGCGTCCACCCTAGGGTTTTGATTCGTCAACGGTTGACTTTTGTCGCAACGCGTTGACTGGCGTTGACCTAGGGTTACGCGTTGACCGGCGTTGACCCTTAGGGTTTTGATTCGTCAAAGGTTGACTTTTGGCGTAACGCGTTGACTGGCGTTGACCTAGGGTTACGCGTTGACCGGCGTTGACCCTTAGGGTTTTGAATCGTCAAACGTTAATTGGTGTGGATTTTCATCCTCGAACGTTGACTTTTGTTGCAACGCATTGACCGGCGTTGACCTAGGGTACGCGTTGACCGACGTTGGCCCTTAGGGTTTCGAATCGTCGAACGTTGACTTTGGTTGCAACGCGTTGACTGGCGTTGACCTAGGGTTTTGGATCGTCGAACGTTAATTGGTGTGGATTTTCATCCTCGAACGTTGACTTTGGTTGCAACGCGTTGACTGGCGTTGACCTAGGGTTTTGGATCGTCGAACGTTAATTGGTGTGGATTTTCATCCTCGAACGTTGACTTTTGTTGCAACGCATTGACTGGCGTTGACCCTTAGGGTTTTGAATCGTCAAACGTTAATTGGTGTGGATTTTCATCCTCGAACGTTGACTTTTGTTGCAACGCATTGACTGGCGTTGACCTAGGGTACGCGTTGATCGACGTTGACCCTTAGGGTTTCGAATAGTCGAACGTTGACTTTGTTGCAACGCATTGACTGGCGTTGACCTAGGGTTACGCGTTGACCGGCGTTGACCCTTAGGGTTTTGAATCGTCAAACGTTGACTTTTGTTGCAACGCATTGATTGGCATTGACCTAGGGTTACGCGTTGACCGGCGTGGACCCTAGGGTTTTGAATCGCCAAACGTTGACTAGTGGATTTTGTCGAAATACCCAACAACCGGCGAAAATAGGCAAGTTTGCATCTTGAAAAGGGTTCAGGGGGTCCAAAATAAGGTTGAAACACCCCAGGGGTGTCTCAACAAAACCGAGACACCCTTGGGGTGTCTCGGCATTGCCGAGACACCCTTGGGGTGTCTCGGTTTTGCCGAGACACCCTAAGGGGTGTCTTTGGCAAAGCCGTGGTCCCCCCCCCTTCTTTTGTTTTTTTTTTCTTCATTTTGTTTCCCCCCTCTTTGTTTTCTTTCTTGTTTGAATTTGTTTTCCCTTTTGTTTTCCCCCCGCTTTTCAAAAGAGAGTTCATCTTCTTCCTCCTTCCACCCTTCCACCATTGTTTCTCTCCCTCAAAAGAAAATTTCGGATTTTGGGTGTTCTCCATTGGCCGAAATTGGTCTCCTCTAATTAGGGTTTCTTACCCCTCCTTCAAGCTCGAGTCTTGGCCCTTGGAATTAGGGTTCTCAAACCTCTTGATTTGGGTAAGCTCCCCTTTACAATCCTCTCATTTTTTGATAAAGATTGCATATGCTCATTTGGCCGAAAGTTTGAGGGGTACTTTAGGCAAGAGGACCAAAAGTTGTTAGAGGGGTTTATTTGCAAAATTGGTTAAATTCTACAAAAGGGCTCATTTGTAAAATTAACCAAAATTGTGGGGTATCGGGGGGTGCTATATGGTCAGATATGATGACCATGACCCAACCCGGGCGTGTCCTTTACCCGAATTTTGGCCTTGAACACGAAGGGTATTTTGGGTATCTCACCAAAATTCTCCGTGAAAATGACAATCATTGTCTCGCATGCACGAAATTTGTAGGTTTAACTAGACTTCAATTATGAAACCCTATTTATGTATAGGATTTTAATTAAAGTTCTTAATTTCCCTTTTAAATTTCGTGTATTCATGTTTTAGATTTTACCTGACTTGCTGCTTTTCGTTACAGATTTGCAATGTCTCCATGTCGATCTCGGCCCCGTAGGAGTCGTTCTCATTCACAGCATAGTGAGGAAGAGGTTCCCGCGATGTCTTCCTCCGCGGCCTCATTCTTCGGGGGTGAGGATTTATGCAGATTTTTTTTTTCTTCTTGCACCCCATTGACCTCTTTGCGGGTCATGAAGGGAGGGTAAGGTTTCAGACTTGTTTTGCTTAGCCAATTCAAGTCTTCCGGTATATTGGGGCGATTTTGTGTCGTCCTACACCTTATAGGTCGGTGTATGTTACCACGTTATTCACGTGATGATGCATACCGTTCTTCCGGTGTAGGACACTCAAAATCGTCTCTCCAATTATTCCGTGGATGAGTTTATCATTCTTCTTATGAGATGGATTATCTGATTCCACCCTTATGCTTTATTGCAGTGGAATTTCCCGCGGGTAGCCTTCCTTCTCATGCCAATACCGGTTGTAGTCGGGAGGTCTTCTCTTCAGCTTCCCTTAGGCAGGCTGTTAGTCCACTTCCTCGGTTCGACGGGGTTCAGCTTCCCTTAGGCAGGCTGTTAGTCCACTTCCTCGGTTCGACGGGGATCGCTCAAACGACTCTTGCCGCTTGATACAGGAAGGAGGGCGCCATTGTTTGCGCCAGCTTATTACAGATGCCTCCTTCACCCCGGATTCTACCTCCACTCAGGCTTTAAAGAAGCCGAGTTTCCTGTTTGGAGATCATGTCGAGGATCCTGCTAACTCAGGCTTTAAAGAAGCCGAGTTTCCTGTTTGGAGATCATGTCGAGGATCCTGCTACGCTGACCCTTCGCGAGGAGCATTGGCTAACTCTCGACGGGGGAGCTTGTTTGTACATCCCCTCGATTCCACGCCAATAATCTTTCAGTCACTTGAAGGGGCAGGCCGTGGAGCGACAGATGTCTTGGCATCTTACTGAAGATGCTGATCGAGTTCAGTGTGGATATGCCACTCACCACAAGACTCCTGGCTCTAATGGGTATCATGACGTTCGTGGTCTTCGACCCGGGATTATGGGCCTTGATACTGCACCCCCAGGCGAGGTGTCAGCTGCTGCTCCGACCGTGAGTAACCGTCTGGCTCTTCTTGGGAGACAGTTACCTCCACCAGAATACAGATGTTATGGCTGGGCTTCTTCATTAGCCAAAGGGTGGTGGGCTCGCATGACTGATTTCGTCTTAGCGTGCTGGGAGAGAAATCTGGTTATATGCACCCATACGAGCTACTATGTACGGAATCCCAGTCAGCTGTCGCCATTTCTTGGCTTTGTTGGAGACTTACATGCCTGACAGCAACACCTTTCTGACCAGCGGTGGTGAGCTAGGGTTGGCCTTGCATGAGATGCATCATGTTTCGGGTCTTCCGATGGGGGATTGTCCGTATCAGGAGTACTTCCCCTCGAACCAGCAGCTGGAGTGTATGAAGAAAGATACTCCCGATATGTATGACACACTCTGGGATCTTACTTGCCACTATTAAACTTCCTTGATCCAGACTTCCCCTCAAGCGAGAAGGAAGAGGCAGGTCAGCTTGAAGCAGTTTGCCAGCTACTTGTTCTAGAACTTGGAGGGTGATTCCAGTGCGTCCATTCGTGAATTAGACTTGTTGACCCCTTCCGCCATTAATGAGTTGTTGGAGAAGGCTGAGGCTCGTTCCTACACCATCGGCAGTGCTGAGGGAGCTTTTCCCACGGGGACCAAGTTTCGCTCTTTTCTCCGCCGTGCACAGAAGTCCATTGGGCCCCGGACTCTATTAGCAGGCTATCTCGCCCTTTGGTTTTTAAAAAAAAAAACTAACCTTATAAAAGAAGAGTGCGAAAAATGGGCACAAAAAAAATTCTTAAATTTAAGGTGATTCTATCTTATAAAGCCTAAGTTGACTGAGTAATTAAGCTCAAAGAGTATTTCTATACTTAATGACCTAAGCCCAATTGGGTTGGGATTTATTGGCCCAAAACTCGTTAAATGGTCACTTAGAAAGCCCGTTAAAATAGAAAACAATCACCAAGAAATTAGAGAGTGAAGAAAAAAATTATATACATATAACACTAACCATTTTTTTATATATATTGTTGTTTTGTATATATGATCTTGAAAAATAATTTTTGATCAAGAGACTTGAAAGTTATTTAAAACAAAGAGTTAGCATGTTCTTTACAAATATTTTAAATTAAAATCTCTAAGATTTGACTTGGTTTTGTATTACTATAATGAAAAAGATTTTCTAAGGGATTTACATTGGAGTTATATATAAAAACGTTTTCTTGATTATTAACTAGCTTCAATTAGAATGTCTAAATATATCAAAAAAAATTAATTATTTACTGACTTATTTAACTTGGCAATTTGACCGAATTTTATGGGTATATTCACTGCAAACCCTCACGAGACTACAACTCGTCCACTAGGGTAACCTAGGGGTTTAAAGGCTTGTTGTATACGCTAAATACAACCGCGATTCCTGCGAATTTGCTAGAGGACTAGCAAAAGTATAGGTGTGGGGGTATTTAATAATCATATTTTATTATAATTTTATATCCTCATTATCTATTTTACATGAATAAATATACCATTAATAATTGTTGTTAGATTAGTTTGCACATAATTGAATGAAAATATAAATAAATATTATTAAATGTAAAAACCCCTCAAAATCTCTCTTCTCTATTTTGTAGCATTTTAGAAGCCCATGAAGCAAAAGCTTAAAAGAGGAAAATGATTGAAGCCCAAAGAGCATGAAGCCCATCAAGCAAGTGAAGAAAAATGAACTCCAGCACATCATGTTACAATTGAAGCAAAAAGCCCACAAATGAATGATATGAAGCAAGGCCAAAAATCATTTCAATGCCAAAGGAGTCTCCATTGGACCAGACATGCTGCAGACTTTGGATTTTCATTTTTTTTTTTTGAAAATCATATGGGCCTCCTACGTTGGGCCAAAGAGCAAATACTCAAAAATAAAGTCCACTTCATGATAAATCCAACCCATTTCTTCACTAGCAAATTTAAAGGTTGAGATTGCTTTGCTTGGGGCTCAAGATAAATCATTCATTGATGTTTACTATAAATAGGGGTAGAGAGTGAGGGGTTAGAGGTGTGAAAATTTTGTAAACTCCTTTTGGAGAGGAGGGCTACTCTTAATTGAGAAGGCCTTCCAAAAATTGTAACTTTATTACAATTAATAATAATAATTTTCCTCCACTTTAAATTTATTCTTTCTCCTCTTTGTTGAATGATGAGGATGGAGATGAAGAGCAATTTGAAGGTTTGCATTTCTTTTCTCTTCTATTTCTTTTTAGTAATTTCTTTATTATTGCTTATTAGTTAGATTTAAATTCATGCTTGTAGTGTAGATTTATTTTCTTATATTTTTTTTTACACTTTTGCACTTTAATTTGTAGAGTAGATTTATTTTTCTTGCATTTAATTTCTGCAATTTATTTTGTAGTTTAGATTTTTATTTTCTTTGTAATTAGACTTTGTAGTTAGATTTATTTCTTGTTCATAGTTTAGATTTTTATTTTCTTTTTAATTTTGTAATTAGTTCTTTTTCTTCTTGTTTTTATTTCTTAAGATGTAAAATTAATTCTTTTAGGAATCTTAGATTTCTTGTTCATAGTTTAGATTTTTATTTTCTTTTTAATTTTGTAATTAGTTCTTTTTCTTCTTGTTTTTATTTCTTAAGATGTAAAATTAATTCTTGTAGGAATCTTAGAATTGTATGATGCTAGTCTAATTTCCTTTATAATATGCAAATTATTCTCTTTCACTTAAAATGTTCATGTTTAGGATAATCAACTAGAAAACTAATTGGTAGAAGAAGAATTTGATAATCTATGCTTATCTTAAATGGTTTGATAGGTTATGCTTATGAATTCTAGGATTACTATCTTGTTGTTGTTCTTATCATGAATAGTAATTTTGATTTAGATGATAATTTGATAGGTTATACTTTCCTTAAATGGTTTGATAGTCTATGCTTAATAAATCTAAGTTAAAATATGATAAAAAGAGAATAGTTTGTATTTTGTAATTAAAATTTGCTAGTGGATTAAATTCTAGTTTTCTCATATCTTAAATTGAATCATCCATCTTAACTTTCTTGAATTCCCTTTTATTTCTTGATTTTATTCATTCTTCTTTCTTGCCTTGTGATTTTATTTATTCGTTAATTCTTTCCTCTCTCCTCTAAAATTCAATTTATTATCTCTTGCATATATTCACAACAATCACTCATCACAATCATACTTATTCTTTAATTTATTTTCTTATTTTTTTTTACACTTTAATTTGTAGAGTAGATATATTTTCTTGCATTTAATTTTTGTAATATATTTTGTAGTTTAGATTTTAATTCTTTGTAGTTAGATTTATTTCTTGTTCATAGTTTAGATTTTTATTTTCTTTTTAATTTTGTAATTAGTTCTTTTTCTTCTTGTTTTTATTTCTTAAGATGTGAAATTAATTCTTGTAGGAATCTTAGAATTGTATGATGCTAGTCTAATTTCCTTTATAATGTATGAATTATTCTCTTGTACTTAAAATGTTCATGTTTAGGATAATCAACTAGAAAACTAATCGGTAGAAGAAGAATTTGATAATCTATGCTTATCTTAAATGGTTTGATAGGTTATGCTTATGAATTCTAGGATTACTTTCTTGTTGTTGTTCTTATCATGAATAGTAATTTTGATTTAGATGATAATTTGATAGGTTATATTTTCCTTAAATGGTTTGATAGTCTATGCTTAATAAATCTAAGTTAAAATATGATAAAAAGAGAATAGTTTGTATTTTGTAATTGAAATTTGCTAGTGGATTAAATTCTAGATTTCTCATATCTTAAATTGAATCATCCATCTTAACTTTTTTGAATTCCCTTTTATTTTTTGATTTTATTCATTCTTCTTTCTTGCCTTGTGATTTTATTTATTCGTTAATTCTTTCCTCTCTCCTCTAAAATTCAATTTATTATCTCTTGCATATATTCACAACAATCACTCATCACAATCATACTTATTCTTTAATCAACTTTGACATTTTGGCTAAACCATGTTTTGAAACTTTGCACAATGATTATGTAGACTTAATAAAATATGTATATGATTATTGTTAAGTCCAAAAACTAAGAATACAATATTTTTACAAATACAATAGAAAATAAAACATATGAGTATGTATATGAAAATTTATTTGTTTCATATCTAAGTAGTTAAACCAAATCACAATAATAAATATGAAAAATGTAATTTCATATTTGTAAACATGAAAACCCAAAACCATGCATGTATATATATAACTATATATATATACATAGAAACTAAATACGTGTGTGTATATGATATTGAGCTTAAGGTACTTAACACACATAATATAAAACCTAAACTAAGTTACCCAAGCTAGATCTTGATCTTCAATAAGCTCGACTTGGTATACTTACGGAAGAAGCTTGAACTTGTATCTTTAACTTAAATGTACATTGTTTCACTCCACTATTCCGCCAACCTCCATTGGATATGATCGTTAAAGCGCTATTCCATCCATCCTCCAATTCATTATTTGCCTAGAATAAATACAAAAACACAAACACTAGACAAACAATATTAGAAGTAAATTGTTTGTTAAACATCATCAAAACAAGAAGGCCAACAGTTTTGGGTTCCTATAAAGACCCCCTTGCTCTCATCTTTCATACTTACTAAGAAAATGTTTTAATCAAGTTTAACAAGGTTTTAAGTTTTGTTTAAGTGTGTTTAAAAGCTTTTAAGCATTTTCGAGTTTGAGTTTGTGAATTCAATTCCACAAGAGCTTAAGGAGATCATCTATTGGAGTTTGAGCAATCAACTATTCTCCCTCTATCTCTTGTCATCTATTGAGAAGTTTTCTAAATTCTTTTCTAGCTTTATATTTATTTGTTTGATTATCATCTTATTATAGCTAGTTTTATATTGGGTTTAGATTTGATTAATCTCATTGTTACACACACCCACTTGAGCTTATTGTATTTGCATTTATAATATATTTAGGGTTGTGAGAGATAGTAATATTGAGTTGAGCCTAATTGAGTTCTCACCTTATTTAGAGAATAATTATTTGTTGTGTGTCTAATTGTGAAGTTCACTTTGTAATACACTTATACACCGAGAGGAGTGTGTGGTGAGGACAGAGTCGATACCGAGAGGAGTGGCGTCGGTGGCTGAGTAAGAGGTGATAATTTTGAGCACTTGAGGGAGTCGATACGTGAGGACCAACAGTTGATGTTGTAGCTTGTGTATGTACTTTATGAGGATTTGTGAGAGTTGTCGGTTGACTTGATAACCAAGTGTGTAGAGTTTTCGGTTAGCTAGAAAACCGAGTGTGTAGAGAAGTTCCGGCTTCCAAACCGGGTTGTGTAGTAGATTCTCCCCGGGAGTGGGGAGCGGAGACGTAGGACGAAAGGTCCGAACTCCGTGATTATTTCCTTGTGTTTGAGTTTGTCATTGGCGTATTTATTCTTGCATATTGTTATATCGCCATTATTACATGATCATTTTGTTTACCCTTGTTTATATTGTATATCCTTGCACATATCTTGTAGCATATCATACTTGCTAGGATATATTTGTTAATAAGTTTTAATTGGCATAAAATCGGATTAGATTAGCATAAGATCCTAATCACCCCGCTCTAGGGTCTAACAGATACTATAATAGTAATAGTCAAGGAAACCTCATACCGGGATATCGATATCAAGGGTATAGCCATGCTTTGAAAGCACGCTTATAAATCATACTTTTAATAAGAGTTGTCTTCATGTACAGTCTCTCTTATTGGATAACAACTAAGTGATAAAATAACAAATTTCCATAGTCATTCAGATCAAATACAGTATCAAATAAGATAAATACTATATGTATAAATAAGAGTGTCAAAAGGTCAGTATCATTGTAATATGTGACAAACACTGGTAACATTCGCATATTATAATATAATGAAATCTTTTAAAATATCTATTATTATAATAACTCAAAATAATCCTTTTAATTCTAAACTAATCTTTTAAAAATCATTAATTTATTAATTCAAAATAATCCTTTACAAAAATAAAATCCTTAAATTATTTCTCATAATAATTATTCAAAAATAATCTTTTTCAAAATCAATTCTTTTTTAAATTGTTTCTCATTATATCAATAACTAATCTTTTAAATCATAAACTTATTTATTTAAAATAAATTATTTTACAAAAGTTTTTCTTTTAAGATATTTATTATCATAATACTTTAAAACCAACCCCTTTTACAAAATAATTTATGTTGATGTCTGGTATCACACAGCCGATGGGGTCTTTCCACCGAAGGATGCAGTTCTGATCTTCACGTTGATGACAATGAGGGAGAGGATGAGAGGTGGGGCCGACTCCTCCTCCGACTTTATACTCGATCCTTGGTCTGGAATTCCTGATTCTTCTGCCTAAACAAGAATTGACCTGCACACGTAAGAATCATGAGAGGGCAGGGCTTGTTTCCCCCGTGGTACCTCCGACGATCAAGTTAATTGATGAACTTGAGCTTCATTAGAGATGATAATCTTTCAGAACTGTCGAGGGGGATCACTTCTTACTTCGACTTTATTCCTGGTTCTTAGAGCTTGGGGCAGACGAACTACCTGCATATACAGGAATCGTAGGAGTGCGGGGCTTGTTTCCCCCGTAGTACCTCCGACGGTCAAGTCAACTAGCATACTTGAGTGGGGTGAAGGAAGAACGGTGTATTCTCCCAAAAATGTGTTGTTTTTAGAGAGTTTCTTTTTATTGTAAGAAAATGCAGTTCTGATCTTCGTGCTGACGGCAAAGAGGGAGAGGATGAGAGGTGGGGCAGACTCCTCCTTCGACTTTATGCCCGATCCTTAGACTAGAATTCCTGATTCTTCTACCTAAACAAGAAATGATCTGCCAACTTGCCAACCCCCCTTTATTTCTTCCTCTCTCCTCCCTTTTTTTGGGGAATAACATCTGTATTTATAGAGGATTGCCAAGGGCAGATTGGTCACTTCGTGAGTGTGCGGTTTAAGATGGTGGTGAGGGGGTGAGCTGGAGGCTGAGTCACGCTATGCTCTATACGTGTTGATTTGTGAGTGATGGAAGGTCACTTCAGTGATATTAGGAATCGACAGCCGACGAGGATTGTCAGTGAGTGACGGGAGGTCACTTCAGTGATGCGGGGAACCGGCAGCCGACAAGACTTCAGTCAGAGGAGGATGGAGACATAATGATGATCATTTAAAGGTTAAATATTGTTAAGTAATATACCGGTTTGTCCTTTGGAGGAGTGTAGGTTAATGCTGAGTAGCGATCTTTTGATATGAAGACGGTCGACTGAGTCCGCCTCTCGAGTCGCCTTTGAGGAATGATGCCGACTCGATTGAGGGAGTGACGGCTCGACTGTCCTTCAGGTCGACTCTGAGGAGTGTTGAATCTCTGGAATGTTGATTTTCATAGCGACTGACACTGTCTTTTGAATCGGCAGATCGTGTCGGCTTGTCTAGCTGGTCGAGATGTTGACTCATCAGATCTGCATTTGGAAATAGTTGGCCCCTTTTGCTTGGAGTCGGCTTTAGCCGAGTCCAAGTGAAATGAACAAAGCTCTGGACTAAAGTTAGGGCTGCTGATTGCTTTGTAGCATTGCTCTTATTGAGCGAACCAAGTGGCAACTCATGAGTTGGCTATGTTTTGTCGACCCGAATGTTATGTGTCAGCTTGACAACTGGTTCATATTGTGCCTACTATGGGAAAGATGCTCGGGCCTTGGTCGATGAAGACTGGCAAGTCGAAGTGCTTTAAGTCTTTTTGTCGAAGATAACCGGACAATTGTACTTCATGCCTTAGGTTTACTCATGATGATACTAAGGTCTTAATGGTAGTATGATTACTCTGAGGCTGGGCTTCATGCTGGACCTATGTCTTCATAATCCTCTTATGGCCGAGAGGCGACTGTGGGAGTTGGCCATAGAGTTGTGCCTTGGACTTAACCTGAAAAGGAGCCAAGGGCTTTAATATCTAACTGAGGAGTCAAATGCCTAGAACTACGAAAAACATTGACTAAGGCTTCCCCTATGGCCGAGAGAAGACTGTAAGAGTTGGCCATAGGGTTATGCCATGGGCTTATCCTGATAAGGAGCCAAAGGCTTGATTACCAACTGAGGAGTCGTTGTGCCTTAGACTTATCCTGACAAGGAGCCAAGGGCTTAGTTGTCGACTGAGAAGTCATTGTGCCTTGGGCTTATTCTGATGAGGAGCCAAGCGCTTAGTTGCCAACTGAGGAATCGTTGTGCCTTGGGCTTATTTTGATGAGGAGCCAAGGTTTTGATTACCGACTGAGAAGTCGTTATGCCTTGGGCTTATCTTGATGAGGAGCCAAGGTCTTGATTACCGATTAAGAAGTCATTGTGCCTTAGGCTTATCCTGATGAGGAGTCAAGGTCTTGACCATGATGGTCGATGAGAGCAGACGGAATCGAACCATATGTTGTGTCTTGAGCTTACATTTAAGAAGAGCCAAGGGCTTTGTGCTAACTGAGGAGTCGTTGTACCTTGAGATTACATTTAAGAAGAGCCAAGGGCTTTGTGCTGACTAAGGAGTCATTGTACCTTGAGCTTATCCTGATGAGGAGCCTGTAGGCATCTAAAATTGCCTACAAGGTTCCACACGCAGCTCGAAATGAAGAGTGGACGCGTCAAGAAAGATTATCCAATTAGCCGCTACACACATCAGTTAACGCATGCACGTCAGTCAGCTCGCTCGCGTCAATCAGCTCGAATGTGTCAATCAACATGCACGCGTCAATCAACATGCACGCATCGATCAACTCAAAGCAACCGAATGCACTCGTCGATCAACACGCGCGCGTCGGTCAACACGCGCACGTTAAACAACACGCACGTGTTAATCAGCTCACGCGGAGTGTACAAGTCAACACGACGGATAAATACACAAAACGGTGGAGAATACAAGTCTCGAAAAATTCGAAAAACACAAAGTTCAGCAAAAGGACAAACTACCCGCGACCGCGCGGGTCGGACGAATCCGACCCGCGCCCGTGCGGGTCGGCCAAGTCCGACCCGCGCCCGTGCGGGTCGGCCAAGTCCGACCCACGCCCGCGCGGGTCAGACTCAACCGAC
>NC_033798.1:40477834-40521083 GCF_001876935.1 Asparagus officinalis | reverse complement strand
CTTGGCCGAGCCAGCAGCCATTGATTCGATTTTTTCGGGCTTTAATTTGGATTTTGGCTTTCAGATTTGACGTAGTTCTGATGGTTTGTTGACTACCTCGTGCCTTTACAATTTCTTGGCTTCTTGTATGAGGATTTCTACATGTGCAAGCAATGCACGTCGTTTCTGGATTCGCTTCTCAAAGGTTGAGTGAGTCTTTTTAACGCGAGTCCATTCATTATCCACTGTTTTAAAGGGGAAATCCCTTATTTGCTGCTTAGGCATTTGATATTTCTTAGATGTCAGATTCACCTTATAGCATACTACGTCGACTGACTCTAAGGCCTTGGCCAATTGGCGCGCGAGGTGTTGACGTCGCCTTTGACGAACTCTCTTTGATAGGGTTGGTGCGCCTTCAGCGGTTAACTCCTTGATTGAGAAGGGATCTAGATCTGCAAATCTAGTCTCGTTGGAAGCCGGAGAAGCGTTGCGATGTGCAACTATAGCAGCAGCGGCGCAGAGGTCATCTTCTTGGGTCTTCAAATCAGAAGACCAGTGGACCTTCCTAGATTTGCAAGGAGAGACGGATCTGGAGGAGGAGAACAAGTACGCCTTGACTTCTGTTGGTCAAACTCATATTCAACCTCCTCTTTAACCGGGATGCGAATCCGAGATTGGGACACATCAGCCTTCGCAGAAAGGCTGTTGGCTCCCACTGTGGTCGCTAGTTTGTTTTCGTCAAAAGTTGATTTTTCCATTGCTGTTAAACTTGTTACACCATTTATTGATTTCAAGTTCAAACTGAAAGAAAAGTCAATCTTTTTATAAGATCTTCTTACAATGAAAAAGTAAAAAATTACAACTTTATCCAACAAAATGTAACAGTAGTTTATCTCCTGTTGCTTTGCATGAGATCTTTGTCTGTGTCGGGGACGTGTTAGTTCGTGGACCATCGTAGATCAGATCCGGTTGACAAAATAATTATGCTCTTGCTTCACGAAGGAAACAATCACAGCAGCGATAATCACGACCAAGTGAGATTGTGGTTCTTCTCAAGATTAAAACCAAGTTTAATCTGGAGGAAAGAGGGGAGAGAGAATCTCAAATCTTTCGAAGGCTTTTTCTTTATGAAAAGGTCCTCCAAAATTCACCTATTCTCCTCTAAAATTCGTGGTTTACTACTCAATTTGACAGCACCTTGCCCTATTATTTCAGATCCTCGCCAATGAAGACTCTGGGCTTCTATTTATAGGCTGTTTTCTGATAAGATCAAGTATTTTGGTGTTATCTGCAGTTGACAACCGTTTAAGCTCACTTAAGGATAGCTTCAGAACAATTGTAGAGATCATGGGAGGAAAGAATTCTAACAAAAAAAAATCAGAATCCGTGTTCTGGGGACTTTTCGGAGGTCAAAATACTCGTGGTGGCTTGCACTCACATAAGCCTCCTAGCCTGTTTCGTTCGTCTCTTTGATGTTTTGGCTGTTTGTGACTCCTCCAGTTCACTTTTTTTGCCTTTACGTGTGTTTCATCACTTTGCTGACTTATACGCTTCACCGATTCGCTTCATGAACTTACCGATGTCGGATAATTTTTCTTGACTCGGATTTTGACGTTCATCGTCTTCTCTCTGTCTTGAACTGTGTTTGGGGACCTATATGCAATTTTTTACGCCTACACCCTCATGTCCAAGCTTTGAATTCATACTACCAATGTACATATGATCATAGTTAAACTATCGGGCAAAATGACTTGCTAAATAAGGCTTTATATGACAAATGCCATTCACTTGAAGGACGTGATGGAATGGATGGATATTAATCAACCGGTGTGAGCTCAGACTAATGGTCTCCGCGATCCTCGAAGTGACTTGGGAAGGCCGCATCATAATCCATCTTTAGAAGAACGTGGTAAAACTTGAAGTATCCATGGCTATCCCCAACTTCTCTCGAATTGTACTAAGGTATTCAAAATTCCACGTGGATCTCTTGTACGCCTGCAGCAAGGGCATGCCAGTATTCGTCTTTCAAACCGGATTTGCTTTGGATAAAATAAGAGCACAATTCCATTATTTAAAATACAGCACCATTTTGACTGTACATGTTAGAGTGGTTGATTTTGGATACCGGAGAAGCTTGCTTAAACTAAGAGATTGGTCGTTTGCAAATTAAATGGTCGAATGAAGTGACAATGAACAGACTCTTTCGCAGTGTGAGTACGGAGGCTGAATATTGTACCCTCGGTTATAAGGCTCTACGCACGCTGCTGTGCTCCTCAAGTTAGTTGATCTGCTGCTGTATTGTGTAGGAAGGGCTACCTATTTCCAGGGATGCTTACATTTTATAGATGATAATTAGAGGTAGGCTACTAACTCAACATAGCTAGGCTAATGAATTTTGGGATTATTCAGAATGTTATGTGTGTACTTTGTAATGCGGCTTCTAAAGATATGTGAACCATTTCTTCTTTGTATGTCCTTATTCGATCTACTTCTATTTGGTTTGTATTGGACATGGTAAAAACCTCATGAGACTTGAGATTGAGGTGAATTGCTATAGCCAAAATGTGAACGAGAAGCTCTTCAAGCGTCTATTACTGGCTACAGCGGTACACCGCTTGTGGAGAGCGCGAAAATTTAGAGGCATTTTAATGAATGGCTGCGACTGGCTACAGCGGTACACCGCTTGTGGAGAGCGCGAAAATTTAGAGGCATTTTAATGAATGGCTGCGAATAGGGATGTTCCCGTAAGGAGAGTCGTCAAGATTGAGTTTGTGATCGGTGTGATTAACTGAATGACGAACCTTCAATGTCCATATTGCGTTGGAAATATTTAGGTCATTGTTTAGTTATTTGGGTACGCCCAAGTTGGTTGCGTGTATTAATGCTTAATTGGTAATGAATAAAATCCTACATTTAACAAAAAAATATTATAATCAAATTAGTGGGGTTTTTTTTTAGATGTTAGTCCTTTAAACCACTAGTATTTTAGTATTTTAAAATTAGTTCCTCAAATCTCCTTATTATGGTATTAATCCCCCAAAATTACCTTAATATATTGATGCTGGTCTCTCTAGTTAGTTGGTGTCAAAATACGTGGGTGAATATTCCGCCTTTTTAAACTTTTTTTCTTGAATGGATAGTTATAACTTCTGTTCACATAGCCAAACCCACAACCCTATAAACTTAGATCCATTAAGTCCCTCAAAACTAAACTCGTGTTGTGCGTAGCAGAAATTTCGGCATCACTTCGGCAGCACAACAAGAGAGTAAGATCACAATAGGAATTCCCATTTCACTAAGGGAAAAAAAACCAAAAGCAAAATATCTCAATAAAGTGGGATATCAGCTCTTCCTGTCATCGGTTCTAGGACTGACTTGTCGAGGGAACCTAAATAAGCTATTACAAATCACACAAACAGCGAGACAACTAATTTTTACGTGGTTCGGCAAATTGCCTACGTCCACGAGGTAAGGAGGGGAGAGATCTCCTATTAGAGGGAGAGAATACAACTAGGATTTACAATCTCACAACCTAAACCCTCAAACAATCCCTCAAATCCCTTACACAATCTCTCTCTCAAAAGGGGATGCACAAAAACCCTTGCACAGCCGCTGCTTCTCCTGTGATTTCCCTTTGCACGAAGCCAATGAAGACAGCTGCGGATTTTATTTCCCCTCTGCACTTTGGCAAATTTTATTTCCCTTCTGTCGGCTTGCACACCTTTCACAAGACCCTAGGAAGGGTATTTATATAGTTGTTGTACTTTTGAACGCGGGTGGGCTTTGTCCAGGAAACAAAAAAAACCCTCAAATCTCCTCATGTGGTTTTCAATTCTCAGCGTTAATTGATGAGATCCTTCACAACGTAGAGGGGCCCACGTTCAAATCTTATACTGACGTTCACATCCTGCAAAAAACATCACGAGCCACTCACGTGTCATTCATTCACAATTCTTCACCTCGATGAAGTTTTTCCAAAACTGAGCCGACACCAAAGCAGACAAATATCCCACTTATTGTGTCCAGTATGCCGTGAAACAATTCACAACAACGGACTCAATCCACAATAAGTCAAGAACCCAAATGAGAATACGAACAAACTCCAAATGTCGGTATCAACCCATCAAATTAGCTGCATCATAAAGACTGCCTACGTATCCTCTTACCCAAGGAATCAAGCCTTTACGTAGTTCACCCAAATGGCCATCAACGGCCTTAACAATCATGAATATACAACTAGCTTCGACAATGATCAAACTTGTTGCTCGGAACCATCTTAGTGAGCATATCCGTTGGATTATCCTTCGTGTAGATTTTCACAATCTTCATATCGCCATCTTCAAGAACATCTCGTACAAAGTGATAACGAATGTCAATGTGTTTTGTCCTCACATGAAAAATCTGATTCTTCTCCAAATAGATAGCACTCATACTATCATAATAAATAGTGACGGACCTCTGCGATATACCAAATTCCTCCAAAAGTCCTCGAAGCGAAATAGTCTCCTTCAAAGCCTCCATAATAGCCATATACTCTGCCTCCGTCATAGGCAAAGCTACCGTAGATTGTAAGGTGTATCTCCAACACACCGACGTACGGGTCAAAGTGAATACATGGCCCGTCGTAGACCAGCTCTTATCCAAATCCCTAGCATAATTCGAATCAACAAAGCCAATGCATAGCTGCCCACTTGTAGTGTCCCGCTCATAAACTAAACCAACATTAAGCGTACCTCGAATGTACCTTAAAATCCATCTCACGGCATTCCAATAACCCACTCTTGGATCGTGCATGTATCTCGAAACCATGCTCACCGCCTGTGATAAATTTGGTCTCGTACATACCATCGCGTACATCAAGCTCTCAACCGCGCTCGCATATGGAGTCTTCGACATCAACTCTTGATCTTTAACTATCTTCGGTGAAAGATCAGCTGAAAGTTTCAAATGGGCTCCCAAAGGTATACTAACTAGCTTCGTATCTATGCTAACATTAAATCGCTGTAGAACCTTCTTCAAATAAGTCACCTATGTTAAACAAATTTTTTCCCTTCTTCTTGTCTCTGCCGATTTCCATCCCTAAAATGCGCTTCGCCTCATCCAAATTCTTCATCTCAAACACCTTTGAAAGCTGTGCCTTCAACTCATCTATAGCAGATCTGGAAATAGAGGCAACCAATATGTCATCAATATAAAATAATAAATAGATGTACACACATCCTTTCAACTTGCGAAAATATACGCAAGGATCAAACTGGCTCCGAGTGTATGAATGACTAATCATAAAATCATCGAATCGCCTATACCATTGTCGAGAAGACTGCTTCAAACCGTATAGTGATTTCTTCAATCTGCAAACTAATTTTTCCTTCCCTACAGCTCGAAATCCTAATGGCTGAGTCATA
Source organism: Asparagus officinalis (assembly GCF_001876935.1). Taxonomy (NCBI): domain Eukaryota; kingdom Viridiplantae; phylum Streptophyta; class Magnoliopsida; order Asparagales; family Asparagaceae; genus Asparagus; species Asparagus officinalis. The sequence continues at coordinate 40,515,699 of NC_033798.1, read as the reverse complement.
TATATTTCTTCATCAAGATCACCATGAAGAAATGTTGTCTTTACATCTAACTGATCTAACTCCAAACCATTCTGTGCTACCAAAGCTAGCAAAATCCGAATCGAATAGTGCTTCACTACCGGAGAAAAAAATCTCATTATAGTTAATACATTCCTCCAGTGCATAGCCCTTCATAACCAACCTAGCTTTGAATCTCAATAGAGTGCCCTCAATGCCCTCCTTCTTTGTGTATACCTACTTGCAACCAATTGTCTTCCGCCCCTTTGGAAGCTCAACAAGCTCCCACGTATTATTTTTGGGAAGAGACTTCATCTCCTCCTGCATAGCTACTTATCAAGAATCAGCCTTCGAACTCTGCTCGGCCTCTCTGAATGTAGTAGGCACCATCTCATTGATACTCTTCACCGGAAGTGCATACGTAACTGTGTCGGTATACTATACTGGCATATGTATGTCTCTCTTCTGTCTCTGAACCGCAATAGAATCTTGAACCTGAATCGTCGATCCCTGATCCTGCATATTAATACCCATATCCTCCGTGTCACCATCGTGCTCGCTTGGCGTCACCTCAGTCGGCACTCTTATGGATACTACACCATCTGAACACTGTGGAGCTACATCAATCTCCACTACCTACGATATCTCCTCTGTCGGGTCGCTCTCTACCTGATGAGAGCTGGGAAGCTTTAAGATAAAAGCCTTATCGAATGTGACGTCCATACTCAGCACAATCTTTCTATCAACTGGATCCCATAGCTTGACACCACGCATGAATCCTACAAATATGGTCTTCCTAGCTCGAGGTTCCAATTTATCTGTTCTCACATGATAAAATGCAGGGCACATGAATACCTTGAGACTGGTCATAATCTCGTGTTGGCTCTCCCGACCACATCTCTATAGGGGTCTTCCCCTCAATCGTAGATAAAAGTAGCATATTAATGAGGTGGCTCGCATATGTAAGTGTCTCAGCCCAAAAGAACTTCTCCAAACCACTCTACGATAATAAACATCGGACCTTCTCTAGCAAAGACCGATTTAACCTCTCTGCCACCCTATTCTGCTACGATGTATGACTAACCGTGAAGTGCCTCTCTATGATCTCGTCTCGACATAGTTGCAGAAAGGGGTCTGATGTGTACTCGCCACCGTTGTTGGATCATAATGTCTTGATTTTTCTCCCAGTCTGTAGTTCCAATCTCTTATTCCACTCCACGAATATATCGAGGACTTCACTCTTCTTTGCCATGGTATACACCCAACATCGCCTAGAATAGTCATCAACGAACATGACGAACCAATGTCAACCACCAAGTGATGCAGTCTTGGTAGGACCCCAAACATCTGTGTGCACATAATCCAGGATGCCCCTAGTCCTACGAATAGCCGTCCCGAACTTCAACTTTGTCTTCTTGCTAAAAATACAGGATTGATCATTTCCCATGACTACAACTCCCCCATCAAGCTTCTCGAAAGATGCAAACCAATCTCGTCTAGGGATCACATGATAGGTAGCGTCAGAATCAAGCATCCAATCTAATGCATCCAAGTGGTTCACCTCCAGAGTAATCAGTAGAGAAAAGCTCAAAACATTAGAATCATTGTCTTTCGTAATATTCACCTCATTGGCCTTTGGGCCCTTTTTCTTGCTATTCTCATTCTCTTTGATATTTGGACAATCTCTTTTCCAATGATCCTGCTCCTTGTAGAATGCACATTGGTTCTTTCCTAGCTGGTGATAACCTCTTAACTTTGACCTTCCTCTATTACCACCTTTCGGATATGGGCTTCTATCTTTTGTCGACAAGACCTCGCCTCAAGTACTAGCGCGGGAAGTCTCCTTGTCCTTCCTCCTCAAATCATAATTCGTCAATGCATTAGTAACTTTACTATACCTGATAGAAGATCTTCTGTTTAACAAAGTAAGCACAAATGTGTCATACTCCTCATCTGGTAAGGAGCCCAATAAGATAATAGCCTTGTACTTATCCGATATATTCTCATCAACATTCGCCAAGTCCGACAATAACTTAGTATAGTTGTTCACATGAGCCGCTAGCGAGGTGCCTCTGGACATCTGAAATCTGAATAATCTACGTAGCAAATACAACCGGTTCTCAACACTCTTCGTAAGGTACTTATTGTTGAGAATTTTTCACATCTTCATTGCAGACATCACCCCAATCATATTGTACTTTAGCTCCTATTCCAAACAGGACCTGATCACCCCACAAGCATTCCTATTCATCTTTTCTCATATCGCTTCTTCATATTTTGGTGGTCTCTCATGGACCATGATTGTCTCCTCCAAGTTCTGAGCATTAAGCGCATCCTGTACGTCTCTCATCCACAAACTAAAGTTGATTTTACCGTCATACTTCACTACACTAATTTTGGTATTCTGAAAACCAACTTGAATTGTACTCGCCATCGATTTGCTTCTTTCACCTTCTTCTCCTATTGCAAACTAACTCCAAGTTGTAGAGAAAGAATCAAACTTTGATAGAAATTGAAAATTACCCAACTGAACTCTAGATCATATTCCAATTAGATCTCCTGTCTACACGAGGAAAGCGAAATCTCCAACGACAACTCCTAATGCTATCTCCACCGAAGCCTAGAACTCCAAGAACCAAGCTGTTGGCCTTCTTGTTTTGATAATGTTTAACAAACAATTTACTTCTAATATTATTTGTCTAGTGTTTGTATTTTCGTATTTATTCTAGGCAAACAACGAGTTGGAGGATGGATGGAATTGCGTTTCAACGATCATATCCAATGGAGGTTGGCGAAATTCTGGAGTGAAAGCCTATACAATTCAAATTGAAGATCCAAGTTCTAGCTTCATCTGTAAGTTTACCAAGTTGAGCTACAATGAAGATCAAGATCAAGCTTGGGTAATTTAGTTTAGGTGTTATATTATGTGTGTTAAGTACGTTAAGCTCAATATCATATACACACATATTTTATTGGTTTCTTTGTATATATATGTAGTCATATATATATACAACACAAGTTTTGGTTTTCATGTTTATAAATATGAAATTACATATTTTATATTTATTATTGTGATTTGGTTTAACTACTTAGATATGAAACAAATATATTTTCATATACATACTCATATGTTTCATTTTCTATTGTATTTGTGAAAATATTATTTTCTTGGTTTATAAACTTAATAATAATTATATACATCTTTTATTAAGTCTACAAAATCATTTTGTATTGTTTCAAAACATGGTTAAGCTAAAATGTCAAAACTCATATGTTCACATTTTTATGTTTTGGACTATTTTGTAAAATGATGATATTTTTCATTTGGGCGGTCCTTTTTGAAAACCAAATTTTGTAGCATGTGTATTATCATGTCTACAATCATTCCCCAAAGTTTTACATTTTTTGGAATTTATTTGCATATATATATACAACACAAGTTTTGGCTTTCATGTTTATAAATATGAAATTACATATTTTATATTTATTTTTGTGATTTGGTTTAACTACTTTGATATGAAACAAATATATTTTCATATACATACTCATATGTTTCATTTTCTATTGTATTTGTGAAAATATTATTTTCTTGGTTTATAAACTTAATAATAATTATATACATCTTTTATTAAGTCTACAAAATCATTTTGTATTGTTTCAAAACATGGTTAAGCTAAAATGTCAAAACTCATATGTTCACATTTTTATGTTTTGGACTATTTTGTAAAATGATGATATTTTTCATTTGGGCGGTCCTTTTTGAAAACCAAATTTTGTAGCATGTGTATTATCATGTCTACAATCATTTTCCAAAGTTTCATAATTTTTTATTTGATATTTTTAAACAGGGTTTTAAAATCAAAAAATTAACTTTCAAACTTGTTTTCTCATATGTCAGTTTACGGTCAACCGCCACGGTCGACCGCGCCATTGTTTTTCCCTCAGGAGGCAGCAGAAACTTTCGCGGTCGACCGCCAGGGTCGACCGTCAAGCTGTAAATTCCCACGGTCGACCGCCACGGTCGACCGTCGAACTCTCTAGAAGTTTTCTCGGGTTCAAAAGTACCTCGCGGTCGACGGCGAGAATTTCACGGTCGACCGCCGATAGCCCAATGACTATATTAGGTATAGAATCGTATTCCTGATTTTTTGGGATTTTTGTTGTTTTGTTTGGGGTTTTGGTTGTTGGTTTCTCTTCCTATAAAAACCCCTCAACCCCTCTTCTACCAATAAGAATTGGAGAAAGTTTTAAACAAGTTTAAGAAGGTTTTATAGTTTATTTTAAGTTTGGTTTTTGTTTACAAAGGAGGAAGCTTACATTGTAAATTGAGGGATTCATTCTCAATCTTATTCATCCTCTCCTTTTAGTTTATAGAGAAGTTTTCTAACTCTTTTCTCTAGCAATTTTATTATTGATTTTTATATTCTTATTATTACTAGTTTGCTATTTGAGTTAGATTTTATTTCACTCATTGTCTACACACACCCACTTGAGCTTATTATATTTTTATACATAGTATATTTGGGTTGGTGAGAGTTGTAACAATTGAGTGTGAGCTTTCATTGTGTTCTCATCCATAGTAGAGAACAAACATTTATTGTATTGAGCCTAATTGTGAGGATACACTTTGTAATACACTTGTACACCGAGAGAAGTGTGTGGTGTGAGTCGGGGATCGTCCCAAGATGAGTGGCATCGGTTGACGAACCTAGGGAGAGGTTGTATCTGAGCACTTTAGGGAGATACGTCTAGTTCCAACACTTGAGAGGGTGTAGAGTGAGATTGCAAGAGTGGTGATTGTAAAGTTTTCGGTTAGCTAGAAAACTGAGTGTGAGGTGTAAACATTGTTCGGGTAAGCGTAGAAAACTCGTTTGTGTTAGTGGATTTCTCCCCGGGAGTGGGGAGCGGAGACGTAGGACGGAAGGTCCGAACTCCGTGATCATTTGATTGTGTTTGTGTGTTCTTTGGCGTTCATTTATATTTTTGCTCATTACTCATATCGCTATTGTCTCATTAGTTAGTTTGTCCACCTCTTTGTTTACATTATTTACCCTAGTGTTAATTATATATCCTTGCATATATCTCATAGTATATCTTATTGCTAGGATATTTACTTTTGTTCATATTGCTTTCTTGCTTGTAACATATTGTATATCTCTCTTGTAAGAATAATTTGTTAATTAGTTTTAATTGGTATAAAATCGTATTAGATTAGAATAAGACCCTAATCACCCCCCTCTGGGGTCTAACACAAGCTTCACACAAGAATCTTCCTCCTCCTAATTTTAAAACCCTAGATCTGAAATCTGGGCTCTGATACCACTTGTTGTGCACAACAAAAATTTCGACTGCACTTCGGCAGCACAATAAGAGAGTAAGATCATAATAGGAATTTTTGTTTCACCAAGGAAACAAGAATCAAAAGTAAAATATCTCAACAAAGTGGGATATCAGCTCTTTCTCTCATCAGTTCTAGGACTGACTTGTCGAAGGAACCTAAATAAGCTATTACAAATCACACATATAGCGAGACAACCAATTTTTACGTGGTTCAGTAAATTGTTTACGTCCACGGGGCAAGGGGGGATCTCCTATTAGAGGGAGAGAATACAACTAGGGTTTACAATCTCACAACCTAAACCCTCAAACAATCCCTCAAATCCCTCACACAATCTCTCTCTCAAAAGGGGATGCACAAAAACCCTTGCACAGCCGCTGCTTCTCCTGTGATTTCCCTTTGCACGAAGCCAATGAAGACAACCAATGAAGACAATTGCGGATTTTATTTCCCCTCTGCACTTTGGCAAATTTTATTTCCCCTCTGCCGGCTTGCACAACTTTCACAAAACCCTAGGAAGGGTACTTATATAGCTGTTGTACTTTTGCACACGGGTGGGCTTTGTCCAGGAAACAAAAGAAAGCCTCAAATCTCCTCACGCGATTTTCAATTCTCAGCGTTAATTGATGAGATCCTTCACAACATGGAGAGGCCCACGTTCAAGTCTCCTGCTGACGTTCACATCCTGCAAAAAACATCACGAGACGCTATCCCCCAACTCACTCGTCATTCATTCACAAGTCGCACATTCAAAATCCAAACCAACCCATTTCATCTTCTTTCTTTCAAAAGTATATTGTTAATAAACCCATAAAAAATCAATAGTTAAAACATAAAAATCGACAACTCGAATTCTATGGAGGAGTGAGCTTGAAGAAATTGATGATTTAATTCTTTCTGACTTGAATTGCATTTGCATGAACGAAGGAAGAAAAAGAGGAGGCGGTTTGAAGAGGGAAGGATATCGCTGGAGATTAGAAATGAACGAAAGGAATTATAACTTTCAAATGAGACAAAGAAGGAAAAATGCAGCGTAGAGTGAGATGTTTAATAAGATAATAACCCATTCACGATTGGCCTAAACTCAATCACAGTTTAAGCCGACGAAAGGACTGATATCAACATTTTAAAGTGATTTAGGGCACTATATCACAATGTGAAGATTCGGGGGACTAATATCAAAATAATATCAATGGTTTGAGGTTAGGGGTGCATTCGGTCCTGATACGGCTCGAATATGATGCTTACCATATCCATATCCGCTTACCCCATCTCGGATACGGATACAGATATACCTCAGTAAAAAAATTTTATAATCATATCTGCTAAAATCGGATACGGTTACGGATATACATGCGTATATGCATGCGGATGCAAAACAAATATAAGGAAACTAGATAGTATTGAGAAAAATATAGTTCATGTGATACAAAAGAGTTTGTTAATATGTGCATATAACTAAAAAGTTAAGATTAGACATCTTGATCATCAAATTTAACCACAAATCCATAATCTAAGAATCGAAACTATCGTAAGAGTATGACTAATATGTATTCGGATATTTCAGATACAGATACTGATATTTCACTACAAAACCATATCTGTAACTATATCCTATCGGTTATAGATTTAAATAACCATATTCGTATTATAACGGATACGGTTACAGATATTTTCTCGCATCCGGATACGGTTTAGCACCCCTGTTTGATGTACTAATATTGGAGAACCCCTGGACTGAAAACAGTGTTATAACTTGTTTTGATTGAGGAGAATAAGGGAGAAGAAAAGTTAGGGGAACCATTCACCTTATTTGGGAACATTTAAGAGATGAAGTTATTCACCCTTGTTCCCTTAGTTCACTCCTTAATAATATAAAATTTGTTACTCTCAAATTAGGGTGTAACCAAGAGGAAGAAGGAAACTCCCTTCCGTTCCCTTCCCTTCTCTAGCTTTCCTTCTCTCAACTAGTTTCCCTTTAACTTTAGGGCTTGTTTGGATTGAGGGGAATGAGGGTGAAGGGAAGTTAGTGGAACCATTCACTTCCATTCACCTTGTTTGGGAACACTTAGGAGGTGAAATTAATTCACCCTAGTTCTCCTTGGTTCACCCCCTAATAGTATAAAATTTGTTAGACCATCTCCAACCCATTGCACCAAAATGGTGCAAATTTTGCATCAAAATGGTGCAAAAGTCACATCAAACAGTAATACATCTCCAACCCATTACACCATTTTTTGCACCAAAAAAGAATATTCTCAGTATATTCTCATTTAATCCATTTTATCTATTTTTATATTAATTAAGAGGTAAAAACAAATATTTAAAAAATTTTTAAAAAAGTGAACAGTAATGGGGCGGATGAACAGTGCGCCGCCATATTTGGTGCAACACTGTTCATTTGCACCAAAATGGAGCAGAAAATGGGGCTGGATTGGAGAAGGAACAGTGCAACAAAAAGCACTGTTTGCACCAAAATGAGGCTGGGTTGGAGATGCCCTTACCCCCCAAATTGGGGTATAACCAAGGGGAAGGGAACTCCCTTCCCTTCCCTTCTCTTATGCCCTGTTTGGATGGAGGGTAGAGAGGGGGAGGGGAAGAGAAATGAGACTTTCACCTTGTTTGGGAGTTTTTTTAAGGAGGGTAGAGAGGAGGAAGGAAGGGGAAAGGAGGTTAAAATTGCTTGGTTTTCTCCCCCCCCCCCCCCGATTTGGACGGTAAAGGGGTGTAATGACATTCTTACCCCCATCAAAACAAATAAAAGGCCTGGTGTGTTATTAGTATAAAGTCATTTATGTAAATTCACATATATTTACTTCCTTTCACCTTCATTCACCTTACTCAACTCCCAAACAACATATTACAATTCTCTTCCATTCTCTTCCCTTCCCTTCCCTTCCCTTCCCTTCCCTTCCCATTGTTTACCTTTCCTTCCATTCCCTTATGGCTTGTTTGGATTGAGGGGAATGAGGGTGAAGGGAAGTTAGGGGAACCATTCACCTCCATTCATCTTGTTTGGGAACACTTAGGAGGTGAAGTTAATTCACCCTAGTTCCCCTTGGTTCACCCCCTAATAATATAAAAATTGTTACCCCAAATTGGGGTGTAACCAAGGGGAAGGGAACTCTCTTCCCTTCCCTTCCCTTCCCTTCCCTTCCCTCACTTTCCCTTAACTTCCATTCACTCCCTACAAATCCAAACAGGCCCCTAGTAAAGTCCCAAACACACCATTAGTTTCCCTTATTAACTTCCCTTCACCCCTACAAATCCAAACAGGCCCTTAGAAAATTTGTCCTTCCGCTTTTAACGCGCTCCTACCCGTCTACCGTCTTTACCATTCTTGTCGAAGGAAAATGTCAGAAGACAAGCGCGGAACTTGCGTTCCTCTTATAAGAACAGCTACTACTAATGGTAGCAATAATAGCTCAGCCGAAATTGGCACACACCCGAAGGCAAGCTATGAGGAGGTGGTCGAAGGCGAAAGGCTTTTCATGGACACCCTTGAGGACCTGCACAAATCCCTCGGGACCAAGTTCTTGTAAGTTGGGTTTCTCTTAGATTTTCTTGATCGTGGGTGCTGCTCCTTGTTTGTTTTCATGGGGGAAACGTGGATTTTTTTTATTCAGTTAATGGTCAAGTTTTGGTGGAAAAGGTGGGATTTTTGATCGCCTGTTGCTGATTATGGTGTTGATTTTGTAATTCAGCTGGAATTTGGAAATGGGTTTTCTTCTGTAGGTTGATATTGGCCGAGGACTTATAGAAAGATTACTTTTTTTGATGATGGGTGATTGGAAAGTGGAGCATTTTTGTCAGATTTTCTTATGATTTTTCTTTTGGTTTAATTGCAATTAAGGTTTTGATAATATTGTTTGTTGATTAATTGATTTCCTGATGAACAAATTGCCGTTTGCTTATCTATATGATGTCATACAAACGGATCAATCGAGTTATGCTAAGCTGTCTGACTGCATGGTTGATTTTTACTGCTTCTCTTCAGAGCGCAACTCAATCGACACCCATTAGAAAATGACATAATTTTCCCTATGATTTAGTCAATCTAATTTAGGTTATCTTGTGAGTCAATAAGAACAGAAATGACTTCGTGCTAGGATCTGATCTTGGACGAGGGCCTGATAAAAATTAAGTAACTTTTAGAGCATGGCTCATTGCTATTGTGATTGTAGCTCTATAGAAAGGAAGGGGAGAAGTAGCTAGCTAATCTTTGCTAACTACTTTGATCTTTTCCCGTCTAAATAGCCTTGAGAGGAGGGATCACGGTTGCGATCTCTGACACTCAGAATTAGACAGAACTTGCATTGCATGTTCCTTTCTACTTGCTTAACTTCCCTACTTGAACTTAGTGAATAGAAGGAGAGGAAAATTATGCCAAGTAGTTGAATGCAACTTGTGTGCTTAATTATGACAAGACTGATTGTAGGTTTAATATTTGGAGAGTGCCAAAATAGGAGGAACCACGAAATAAGTAAGCTGACTAGGCGTCTGTTTCCTAGAGAAGGAGAATAAACAGTACACTTTCTTTTCCTTAATTCTTTGCACCTTTTTTTGTCTCTCCATGTTTCTTTCTATCAGACAAAACAAAGCCTTGAAGTTCAAATAAGTTTGTACTACTGTCACAAGCTTTTGTCTAGAGATGCAAAAGGTTTAACAAGTTACTCCACATGGCATGCTCTTTCCAAGTGTGTGCTAACCGTTGAACAGAAATCTTGGAGATATGGAGGCGGGAAATCACATATTTTCTACTTTGTCAAAGCATGTATTGGATTACAGATGAAGTGTCATAAAGGGCCAATTTAGGAATAAATTATGAAAAAGCGATGTATATTTTTGCAATCGATGTGATAGATGCTATAAATCCTTAATGGCTGATTCAGTAATTATTTTGTCTTAATACACTTCAGGTATACAACTTAAAATTTATACCCACTCTTATATGTCCTTATATATTATTCTTTCCTCATTGGTTACATGAGTTTAAATCAAATATCTTTCACAAGCGAACGGCCAAAGTTCCTATGAAGGTGTTATGGTAAGGTCATCACTTAGCATTTATTTGGCAAGTAGTTTGGCATCATATTTGTTGCTGTTAGACTGGAAGGTTGCCATGAAAACTTCGTTGATTATGAAGTTTCATTAACCTTCATACTTATTCTATCGTTGGGATTCTGATGGACGCTTAGATGGCTACTGTGCTTTTGATGATGGAAATGATGATGAAGATGATGCCTCCAATGATATCATCATGGTTGATGTAGGACGGATTCAACAAAGTATTTGTTTCAATATTGATGACAAGTAGTGGCGACGATATTCATTGTTTATGTATGGATTGTGTATACAAATTTTTATTGTCATCACTGGCATTGACATCATGAAAGAGGGAGAGGTTGTTTGCTATTGTTTTCATGGAGTCGTCTGATTGCATCCAAAATAGAGAGGAGATAGAGAGGAAGAAAGAGGACTGAAAAGATAAAGCAAGTTGGGAAATTAGTTTACATTTCATTTTTATTTTTTCCATTTGAGGAAATGATGGGGGTTGGGAGATGGACAATTTAAGAGGAAGAATGAGAGTGTGTGCATTGGTAGTTGTGAGAAAACTGAAATTGTGGAAGTTTGAAGAAAGGCATGTTGAAGTCCTTTCTTATATAGAGAGAAAGCTAGATGGTAACAGTGAGTGGAGGTTTTACGAGAATTTCTAGGGAGTGATCATCAACAATGTTTTCGTCAAAATGATTGCATTCCTTAAAAAATACTATTTGCTTCAGTAAAGTCAGTTCACCTGACCTGATGCATATTATTAGCATTTAGCTGATCGATTCATAGTTGAATTTATCAACTTCAAAGTATTCTCACCGACTATAGTTTGATGATCTAGTAAACAACATTTCTAATTTAAATAAGATCCAGATGCATGTATTTATCTGAGATTGATTTGTTCGTACTTTGGCTTTTTAAATTCTCAAGTAGAATATCTCAGGGGGATGACGCAATTTCTAGGGAAAGTTCCATGTAATAATTTTAGCTTGTTCTCATCTTATACTTTCTCACAGTAAGTTAAAATTGTGAGCAAGCTTTTCGATTTACACATTGTGTAATATTATCCCCTCAATCCCTTGTGCTTCACTGTTTTTCCTTTTGAACTTCAATTTGTATTTTTGCATCTATTAACAACTTCTTATTCACTTATTACATTTTTTTGCTTCTTACTTTTAATTAGTGCACCTACATGATCTTCTTAACAACATTTCTAATTTAAATAAGATCCGGATGCATGTATTTATCTGAGATTGATTTGTTCGTACTTTGGCTTTTTAAATTCTCAAGTAGAATATCTCAGGGGGATGACGCAATTTCTAGGGAAAGTTCCATGTAATAATTTTAGCTTGTTCTCATCTTATACTTTCTCACAGTAAGTTAAAATTGTGATCAAGCTTTTCGATTTACACATTGTGTAATATTATCCCCTCAATCCCTTGTGCTTCACTGTTTTTCCTTTTGAACTTCAATTTGTATTTTTGCATCTATTAACAACTTCTTATTCACTTATTACATTTTTTTGCTTCTTACTTTTAATTAGTGCACCTACATGATCTTCTTACCTTCACTGAGCACAAAAGGAACCAATATAACAATTGAGGTGATTATTCTCAACACCACCCATTTTCTCATGCGCCCACAAGTTGGTAGCTCTTTGGCACATGCTCCTGCTGATTCCGGCTTAGTGACTGTTCAGTTACTGGCTTTCCTTTTTTATTTTTGGGTGATTCTGTTTTCCCTAGCTCTCAGTAGGCTGATTGTGACATTGTTTAAAGATGGCCTGTGAAAGTGGAGCATCATAACTTTTAGCCACAATAAATCTCATCTTCTATTTAAGTGCGAAGCTAATAAGTACGTTATTACTGTCTCCAGTGATATTGTGCTACATCACAAAGAAAAACTCATTCCGTTTTGAATGATTGGGTTCAAGTGGTTAACAAAATTGCACTAGTCTACCAGGGTAAACAAAATATGTGCAAATGCAATGGCATAGTTGGAGTTAATTTGTCTCAAAATTTAGATCCAAAACTAATTAAAAAAAAGAAGCATTCACTTTTGTTAGAATTAGTATTTAGGTTATCGGGTTAGGGCCCATTAACCCATTAGCCTATTATCCATATGTACTCCTATATAAACCCATGTGGATGGATGAAAATGGTAGACTCTCTAAATTTTCTCTTCTAACATGGTATCAGAGCAGAAACCCTAACCCTAGTTTTCTCTCCAAAAAAAATTCACCTACGCCCCCGACGAAGCCTCGCAGTCACGAAGCCCACGAAGCTGGCACCTAACCTCCGACATGAAGCCGCCGCCAGCCCGCAACTTGAAAGCCCAGACCGTAAAGCCGCGAATCCAGAGTCCAGATCTCAGGCCATCAGGGCCAGCAGAACCACAGATTAAGCCTCTTCACTCGCCGCCGGCCCACCTGTCGCTCAATACATCGTCGCTGTCGTCCACCTCTGATGATCACTTACAGTCGGCCATCCTCAGCCACCGCCTGGTCATCAGCTGTCGTCCTGCGACTTATTTTTATTATTATTTTTTTACGGGCGGAGCGGAGGTAAGAGGTCAGGGGCGAATTATTGACGCATGTGTGACGGGGTGCTTAAATCGCTGTTTGTATTTTTTTCTTTTCTGTTTGAGTTGGGCCCCTTTTTTTGTTAGTGACCTGGTTACTGGCCCTTTATAAGGAGAGAAGTGTTTGTTCATTTACCTTGATGGGGGTGTAAGAGCTAGCAGATTTAATATATAATATATATATATATATATATATATATATATATATATATATTTATTAATATATATATACATATATATTAAAAAATATCTCTTGGATGAGATCTCTAACCTTCGGGTTTATGAATTCTAACCCTTCGGGTTCCTACACACTAACATTCGGGTTTTCTATTCTAACCTTCGGGTTCTAACCCGGGTTCTAACATTCGGGTTCTATTCTAACCTTCGGGTTTCTGTTTTAAACCTTCAGGTTTTATACAAGGAGATTGTGATCCTCCTGCTTCTGTACTATCTTGTTCTGTAACAATGACAGGATCTGACATTTCTTCTGCTGTTGTTACTACTATCCCTACTATTGTTGAGATCTCTGCCCCCAAAGTTGTATTGGGGACCACGGTGAAGTTAAATGGTACCGACTATCTACTTTGGGCACAAGTCTTCCGTATCTTCATTGGTGCTCGGAACAAAATTGGCTCATCTTCTGGCCCTACCTCCTGCATCTACAGATCCTACGTATCCTGCATGGATCTACTACAGTGTGATGACTTGGCTCATTAACAGCATGAAAGTCCAGATCAGTAGCAGTGTCATGTTCTCAAACACTGTTAAGGAGATGTGGGATAATTTAAAAATTATGTACGGGAATGAGAAAAATACATCCCGTGTGTTTGAGTTGTATAAACGCCTTTTCTCTCTTTAACAAGGTGATCGTTCTGTACCTGAGTACTTTAGTGAGCTGAAAAGTCTGATCGATGAGTTAGAGATGCATCAGCCTGCGGTTACGGATGCACCAACACTGATGGGATATCATAGGGACCTTGTAGTGTCCAAGTTCTTATCAGGTCTGAGTCCCACTTTACAATCTCAAGTGTAGGGTCATATATTAGGAGGAGATACTATTTCTTCTTTGACTGTTACTTTCTCAAGAGTTATGCAGTTAACTATTGAAGATACTGCTGCCTCACTGTCTACTTCTTTTATTCCGCCTATTGACTAGTCTACTATGTTCTCCAGACGTGACAGAGGTCGAGATTGTGGACGTGGCCGCGACATAGGGGAGGACGAGGCTCTTTTGGTGGAAGACAAATTGAGATAGGAACCTGCGTCAATGCCACCATTGTGGAAGAACTAACCATATATCTGAGAAGTGTTGGGAAAAGTTTGATCGTTCTGCATGGGCCCAGATAGCTGATACTACCTCTGCTGTTTCTCCCACTACTACTACTTCCTCTTCCTCTACAGTTCAAATTTCCCAGGTTGAGTTTGACCGGTTATGTCAACTCGATCTCTCTCGGGACAGTTATTTTGCTACTTATACATCCTCTTCAGGTATGGATGCCTACATTGCCTCTCCTCACTGATCATGAATATTAGATTCTGGTGTCTCTTCCCATATGACAGCTATAAATGATCACTTTGTTTCCTTAAACCTTTCTGACAAGTTTCCATCGGTTCGGATCGCTGATGGGACATACTCTCCAGTTATTGGTGATGGAGTAGTCCATACTACTTCATCGCTGATTCTTACTGATGTTTTATATCTTCCCAAGTTTCTTGTTAGTTTACTGTCCATTAGTCAGTTCACAAAACACAATTGTAAAGTAACATTTTTTCCTTCTCATTGTGTTTTTTAAGACCTAACAACTGGGATGAAGATTGGTTCAGGGCATGAGAGAAGAGGCATGTACTATTTGGATGACAATACACCCACTACTAGTCTTGTTGTAGAAAGGTCTCATCATTCTTTACTATGACATCAACGCCTTAGTCATCCATCGTTATTGAAACTTCGGTCAGTCATTTCTATCAAGTCTTTTGTCTCTTCTTTAGGTTGTGAGTCTTGTGAACTGGGTAAGCACCATCGTGCTACCTATCAGAATCGTGTTGATAAACGTAGCAGTTCTGCGTTTGAGTTAGTCCATTCTGACGTTTGGGGTCCTTGTCGTATACTTTCCGTGAGAGGTTATAGATATTTTATTATCTTTGTTGATGACTTCTCTCGCATGACTTGGCTTTATCTTTTAAAAGAGAGATCTGAGGTTTCATCTGTTTTCAAAATATTTTATAATGAAATCAAAAATCAAAATTTCACCTCTATTCGTATCTTTCGTACCGATAATGCATTGGAATACATGAAAAATGATCTCTCTCATTTTTGTGCAAATATAGGTATTCTCCATCAAACTTCATGCTCTCACACTTCACAACAAAAAGGAGTTGCTGAGAGGAAGCATAGACACATTTTAGATGTTGCTAGAATCTTGATGATACATATAAATGTTCCAAAGTATTTGTGGTCTGATGTTGTTCTCAATGCATGTTTCCTGATAAATAGGATGTCCTCTTCTGTTCTTAATGGTAAAGTACCGTTCACCTGTCTTTATCCTGATAAACAGACATTTCCTGTGGTTCCTCGTGTTTTTGGATGTACCTGTTTTGTTCAGGATTTGTCTCCAGGACTGGATAAATTGTCTCCCCAATCTATTAAGTGTGTCTTTGTAGGATACTCGCACACTCAAAAAGGTTATCGGTGTTATAATCCATCCACCAGGAGGTATTTTGTATCTGCAGATGTTATCTTTTTTAAGTCAGTTCTATACTTCTCTTCGGCTGGTTCATCTTCAACTGTCAATCCATCTGTGCCTCTTTCGTCTAGTGCTCCTACTACTGTTCCATTGCCTGCTTCTATTCCTTCTGCTAATGGATCTTCTTTAGGATTACAGGATGCCTCTACTGTGCCACCTGCACCACCGCCACTACTGACGTATTATCGCCGTCCAAAGTTTCTGTCCCTCTCTGCTCCAGCCAAACAGTCATCTCCTGTTGCAAGTCTGCCTCCTAATCCTTCTGATCTAGATATTCTAACTTCTCATCGGAAAGGTAAACGGTCTTATACTAATCATCCTATATCTGATTTTGTTTCCTATGACTGTTTTACTTTCTCTTCTCGTCAGTTTGTTGTCCTTGTCCTCTATATCTCTACCCAGATCATATGAGGAGGCCTGTTAGTTCCTGCTTGGAAACAGACCATGGATGAGAAGATGGATGCACTTGTTTCTAGAAGGACTTGGGATCTTGTACCTTTTCCTACGGGTGCTACGATGGTTGGCTGTCGGTAGGTTTATACCTTGACGTATCGCACAGATGGTTCGGTTGATCACTATAAAGCTTGTCTTGTTGCTAGGGTTATACTCAAACCTATGGGGTTGATTATCTTGAGACGTTCTCTCTCATTCCCCGTCTCAATTCTATTCGCCTACTTTTCTCTATGGCTGTTAATCTGGATTGGACCATGTTTCAGCTGGATGTTAAAAATACCTTCATGTATGATGATTTGCGGGAGAAAGTCTATATGGAGCAACCTCCGGGGTATATGTTGCTCAGGGGGAGAATAATGTCTGTAGGCTTAAAAAGACGATTTATGGTCTCAAACAGAATCCACAGGTATGGTTTGAGAAATTCAGTACTGCTATTTCTGGTGTCGGTTTTAAAAGATGTCAGTCTGATCACCCAGTCTTCATCCGACGTATTAAATCTGGTTTGGTGATTCTGGCAGTATATGTTGATGACATACTGCTAACTGGGAGTGATATTGTTGCCTTAGCAGAGACTAAGGAGTACCTTTCACATCACTTTGTGACTAAAGATATGAGAAAACCCAAATACTTTCTTGGGATTGAGATTGCATATCAAAAGGACCGTTTGCTTCTATCTCAAAGGAAATACGTATTGGACTTGTTAGAAGAAATGAGCCTTTTAGGGTGTAAGCCAGCAAGCATTCCAATGGAGGTGAATATGGATCCGTGGCGTGATAATAGTCCTCTCCTAGATGATGCAGGTCAATATAGGAGAATGATTGACAAGTTAATCTATCTTACTGGGACCAGGCTTGATATTACCTTTGCAGTGGGAGTACTGAGTAGATTTATGCATAAACCTAGAGAGGTTCACTGGACTGCTGCTCTGAGGATTTAAGCTTATGTTAAAAGTTGTCCTGGGAAAGGATTATTGTATAAGAAACATGGATATTTACACATCTCTGTATTTTCTGATGCTGGGTATGCTGGAGACATAGGAGATAGAAAGTCTACTTTTGGATTTTACACCTTTATTAGAGAAAATCTGGTTACTTGGAGGAGCAAGAAACAACATGTTGTTTCTTGATCTAGTGCAGAGACAGAATACAAAGCTATGGCTCACATTGCATATGAGATGATATGGTTGCAGAAGCTGTTGACAGAGCTTGGTTTTACTCAGCCTGAACTTATGCCAATGCATTGTGATAACCAGTCCGCTATCTATATTGCAAAGAATCCAGTATTTCATGAGAGAACTAAGCACATTGAAGTTGATTGTAATTTTTTTAGAGATGTTAGGAAAAAAAAGTGATCTCTCTTCAGTTTACTCCGTCTTCAGAACAGTTAGCTGACATTCTCACTAAAGCTACATCACCTAAGGTGTTTTCCATTCTATGTAACAAGCTGGACATGGTTGATATATATGCTCCAGCTTGAGGGGGGTGTTAGAATTAATATTTAGTTTATCGGGTTAGGGCCTATTAACCCATTAGCTTATTACCCATATGTACTCCTATATAAACCTATGTGGATGGATGAAAAAGGTAGACTCTCTAAATTTTCTCTTCTAACAACTTTTATGCTGGGACTCCTAGCTTACCAATTTTCCAAACCTCTTTAGTTGCTTTAAAAAAAATCTTGGAGGAATTAAAAAAACCCATCATAAAGTTTTCAACAATAGTTCTTTTCTTTAGGATCACAATAAATAATTGTATTTGCACATATTTGCATAAATAAAGCATTGGATTTCTCGTGGTCTGATGTTGTTCATAGAGAAAAAACTCTCAAACTAAGGAAAGATTAAAGCAGAGTATGAAGAACAGGTGCAACCTATGATAAGACTCTTGAGTCTTAATGAATTTGTTTGTTTATGACTCTAATGTCAGGTGGCTAATGATTCTCCCATTTACCATACTATCCAATAATAATTATAATTCTTTTCTGTGAAAATAAATTTTGAGCAACTCAATTATCATATGAGGACTTTATATTTAGCCATCTTTTTTTACATTGTAATGTATTTATTTGTTTCAAAAACTTTTGACTATAGAGTTCCTACAACTGGAGGGAAGCCTCTCGACCTACACCGTTTATTTGTTGAAGTCACTTGTCGCGGTGGTCTCCAAAAGGTAGGTTATAACTATTTTATTCACATTAAATATTTAGACAAAAGTACCATACTCAGTACTCGCGGGGCACTGTTTTTTGGCTAAAATTTTAGATGCAAGGTTAGGTTTGCTATTAAATCTCTTAATTTTGTTTCGTTGCGAATATGTATGTGTTAACATATAGTATTGTGGATACTCTGATGATGGGTTGTAACTGAAATGTTTTTTCTTATTGATGCATATTGGTTCTCTCTCCATTGAAAGGTTATAGGAGATCGCAAATGGAAGGAAGTGACTTCTGCCTTCAGTTTTCCATCAACAATTACAAATGCATCTTTTCTATTGCGCAAGTACTATCTTTCCTTGCTTCAAACATATGAGCAAGTCTACTTCTTCCGTAAGAGAGACTCCAAGCTTTCTTTAAATGGTATGATTTACCACTCTTTTCTATTCAGTACTTTGATGTTTTTTATATTAGTTTTTCAATTCCCTTCCTTTTTGGTAGATGGTTTTGTCACCAGGGGTCCCTTATACCTTTTATTTGTCCCCATTTTTTGTACTTCCCCTTTATTCTGCATCTATGCTAGCATATAGCTTGGATATATATCTTTAAAATTCATTGGCCTCTTTGGACATTTTCAATATTCTTAGCTGGCATAATACCATGATACCATCACAAAATGCAATTACTATTAATGAACTAAATCTTGGGTTACCAGTACCATTTTCCACAAATTGGGCGTTCTTTGGCTGTTCTCAGACATTATATATGCTAATCCAAATTGACAGCATCTTCAAACTGAAATGGCAAGTATTCCTTAAGCTATACAAGTTTAAGAAGGGTATATATACACAATAAAATTTTGACTGAACATGCAAGCGATCTATTTTATGCATAGTCATACTTGGAGGGTCATTGTCATAGCCATCACGCTATTATTCTTTGATGGAAGAAAATTACTACTGTGCAGCTCCTCAAGATGCTATGGTTAGCAGTTTGCTAATATCACCTTTTTTATACATCACTTACAAGGGATCTGGTACATAGTTCACCTAGCACATCTGAGAAAGGTATTATGTAATATGTGATGTGACTATGTTTTTTTCTTATCAGTAAAGATTGTCAAGTGCTAGCGCACTTTAGCGTTATTTTTGAAATAATGGTAATGAGCAGGCTATTGTCATGTCTCGATAGTCCTTATTCGAGTTATAGTCACTGATTATTTCATTTCCAATTATTACTATCAATTATGTCGTGATATAACTGTTTTCCTTATATGCGGAATACCCAATCTATAATTAAATAAAGCGAGCCTGACATTTTCAGGAAGATCCGCTTCTGAAGCAAAAAGACTGAGAGATGAAATCCTAGTGCCATATTCAACTATTACTTATATAGTATCCTAGGCAGATTCGTAATTAGATGGTAATTGGACAGTATCCCCTTCTTTCAATCATCAACCATCAATCTTAATTCTAAATGATAACATAGCGCCACGTAAGATTTTCATAATCAAGCTGGTGGTTTTCCAAATACCACTATAATTTTATTTATGATAAAAACAAATATTTCTAAAAAACTAATTAAAAATAACAATTAAACTTTTCAATATTTCAGATTTAATTTGAGTCGAATTGAAACCCTAATTCATTATGAGATCTCTTGGGCTTTATATAGGCCCCTACACAACTTACAAATAAGTCCCTAGCTAATACTAATATGTCAACACTTCTCCTCAAGATGGGCGAAAGATATCTACTAAGCCCATCTTATCACATCCTCAAATCATATCTACTGAGCTAAGTCCTTTAGTCAGACAATCTGCTGCCTGGTCCTTAGTCAAAACATGACTTAGCTCCAGTAGTCCACTATCCAACTTCTCTTTAATGAAGAACCTATCGATCTCGATGTGTTTGGTTCTATCATGCTGCACTGGGTTGTTGGTGATACTGATGGCTGACTTGTTGTCACACCACAACTTCATCTTAGCTCCTTGATCCAGCTTCAGCTCCACCAGCATACTCTTCAACCATAGCAACTCAGCAACTCCTAAGGCCATAGCTCTATACTCTGCCTCAGCTGTCGATCTCGTCACCACCGACTGCTTCTTGCTCTTTCACGAGACTAAGTTGCCTCCTATAAAGATGCAGTATCCTGAGGTGGACCTCCTGTCATCAGCACAGCTAGCCCAATCAGAGTCACAATAGCCCTCAATGCTCATGTGTTCATTCTTCCTGAAGATTAGCCCTTTTCCGGGGGCATTCTTCAAATACCTTAGAATCTGGTACACTGCGTCCATATGACCCTTCCTTGGATCATGCATGTAGCGACTCACCACGCTCACTGTAAAAGAGATATCGGGACGTGTGTGACACAGATAGATCAACCTGCCCACCAGTCTTTGGTATCTGTCACGATCAACTGGTTCTCCAGCTTCAGCACCTAGCTTAAACTTCTGGTCGATCGGTATAGTTGCAGATTTGCATCCTAACATTCCTGTTTTTTTGAGAAGATCCAGTACATACTTTCTCTAGGATAGGACGATCCCCTCCGCTCCTCGAGCTATCTCTATTCCAAGAAAGTATCGAAGCAAGCCAAGATCTTTCACCTCGAATTCCTTATTCAGTCTCACTTTGAGTTGGGCAATCTCCTTCTCATCATCCCCTGTAATAATCATATCATCCACATATACTGCAAGCAAGGTGATGTAACCTCCACTTCTTCGAAAGAACACGGTATGGTCGGCGCTGATCTGCTGGTACCCCATACCAATCATAACCCTCCTGAATCTATCAAACCAAGCACGATGAGACTGCTTTAGCCCATAGAGAGACTTCTTTAATCTGTAGATCTTTCCCACTGTCTGATCTGTACTGAATCCTGGTGGTATCTCCATGTATACCTCCTCCACTAGATCTCCATGAAAAAATACGTTTTTCACATCTAGTTGGGGTAGCTTCCATCCATCATTTACTGTCAGAGAGATTAAGGTCCGAACAGTGCTCATCTTTGCCACCGGTGCCAGAGAGATTAAGGTCCGAACAGTGCTCATCTTTGCCACCGGTGCAAAAGTCTCATCGTAGTCGATGTCATATGTCTGACTATATCCTTTTGCCACCAGACGAGCTTTGTAGCGCTCAACCTGTCCATCTGGATTCTGCTTCACAGTGAAGACCAACTTGCATCTAACTGCTCTCTTCCCTTTTGGTAGTTTTACTAACTCCCAAGTGCGGTTCTTCTTAAGGGTCCTTAGCTCTTCGTGCATAGCAGCTTTCCATTTCTGGTCCTTCTTTGTAACCTGCCAATTGTTAGGTATAGTAACAGAGTCCAGTGATGCAATGAATGCTCCATGTGCAGGGTGGATGTTAGAATATGATACAAACTGAGCAAGATCCCAACCATATCTATCGGGAGGATTTCCCGTATTACTGCGAGTAGTCCTCCGTACAGACATTGGTGTGGGAGGAGTGATGTCTCAGGAGTCGGGGCAGGCGTTGGCAAGGGACTTGGCACCAGTGGCACTGTAGGTACTGTTCCCGCAATTTGTTTCCCCTTCCTACTATAGGTAAGTAGTTCCCCCTGAGCCGTTGGTCTAACACCTCTTGTCTCATTCTCCTCTTCTTCTTCATTCTCTTGCTCCTCAACCAAGTCTCCTTCCCAAGGAATCGTTACAGAAATTGATTTTCCTGATCTCTCATCATTCTCCTCCTCTCGTCTCATACTTCCAGTATTAGGCGAGTTACCAACGGATGAAGTTACCTTTCGGGTGTAATATGGCTCGAGTTCTCGGAAGTGCACGTCCATGCTCACAAACAACTTTTTCTCCACCGGGCTCCAGCAAACATATCCCTTCTGAGTAGCAGAATATCCCATAAAGATGCACTTCACAGCTCTAGGGGCAAGTTTCCCGACAGATGGCCTGTTGTCCTTCACAAAGCACACATAGCCAAACACTTTAAGTGGAAGAATCCCACCATTATCTTCCTTCAATGTCTCACACGGAGACTTTCAATCCAGCACTCTCGAGGGTATTCTGTTGATCAGCGCTACTGCGGTCAACATTGTTTGCCCCTACAATATTTTTGGGACATTCATAGAGATTATCATGCTTCTAGCAACTTCTAAAAGATGTCTGCTCTTCCTTTCTGCTACCCTATTCTGAGCTGGTGTGTATGAACAGGTCGTCTGGTGATGTATTCCCCGAGCTGACAAATATTCTTCAAACGCTCTGTTGGTATACTCTGTCTCATTATCCGACCTCAATATCTTCACCACTGCTCCGTATTGAGTCTGAACATTCCTATGAAAGTTTTGGAAGCACCCAAACACTTCACTCTTATTCTTCATCAAGTATAACCAAATCGCACGAGAGAAACAATCAATAAATGTAACAAAATACTTGTATCCATTCATAGAACTTGTGGAACAAGGCCCCCAAACATCTAAATGTACCAAGTCAAATACACGAGAACTTCTATGACCTGAACTAACATAAGATCTTCTAGTAAGCTTTCCAAACTCACATGCATCACACATAAGTTTCTGTTTATTTGCTTTCTCAAATAAAGAAGGATACAATCTACCTAAAACACCAAATGATGAGTGTCCCAAACACTGGTGATGAAGCATTAACTCATTCTCAATACTCATATTAGATCCTACTCCTGCTTCCTCTACTACTGACACCAATGCTGAATCCAGCCCTTCACGATCAAGATACCACAGTCCACTACGCCATGTGCCAGTCCCAAGTCTCCGTCCTGTCCCCTTCTCCTGAAAAATTGTACCATCAGCTGTTTGAATACTATCAGGTGATGCTAAGTGAGTATATGATGAGAACTCACTAGCATTGCCTATCACATGCCGAGACGCACCGGAGTCGACTATCCATTCTGATGATCTGTTGGGAGACATAGAAGCAAGAGCATGTATGTCATCAGTACCTTTGGTCGGATGAGCATAGGTAGCAGTATTGCCTCTGGCGAAGAACGAAGTGGATGCCTCCTCAGTCCCACTCCTCAAGTCTCCATCCCCTGCTACTTGCTGCTTCCTCCTGAGTATCGCCAGGAGAGCACGATCCTCCTCAGTAAAGACCACATCAGCTTCTTCTTCTGCTGCTACCATCAGATTCGCCCGGTTCTCTGCTCCAGGCTGCCAGTGCTGACTTCACCACCGGAAGTCCACCTGTCCCCGCCTGCAGCCGAATGCGAGTCTCCTGGATCATAGCAGAGACAGTCTCCTCAAGCGTGGGAATTTTCGGCTGAGCTAGCAGTAATGCAATTCGCTGAGCGAACTCTGATGTCAATCCCTTAAGAAACACCATAGTCCTCTCCTGTAGAAAGGCCTCCCGCTCTTTACATCCCGGGTCCTTGCAGCTAGCCCGGGGGAAAAAATGATCATAGGCAATTCGCTGAGCGAACTCTGATGTCAATCCCTTGAGAAACACCATAGTCCTCTCCTGTAGAAAGGCCTCCCGTTCTTTACACCCCGGGTCCTTGCAGCTAGCCCGAGGGGAAAAATGATCATAATCCAGCCACAGACGCTCCAGCTCTGTAGCATATTCCTGTACAGTCCTCTCTCCCTGGACTGTGGCGTCGATCTCTCCTTTAATCTGGAACACCCTCAGATTATTCCCCACCCCATCATATGTTCTCCTCAATTTCTCCCAGACGTCCTTCACCTTCTCAATGCCATCCACCGTGGCGGCGATCGTCGGGACCAACGAGTTGAGAAGCCAGATGTACACCAACATATGAGTGGACTTCCACTCATCTAGTCCTCCCGAGTCCTCATCCGGTTCTGTTTTCTCTCCGGTCAAGTAACCCTCCAGGTTCCTCCCTGCAATGGTGTATCTCACCCGTCGTGACCAACTCAGGTAGGTACTCGGTCCATCAAGCTTCAGATCGATGGTCGGAAGCTCCAACTTCTTCGATGGTCTTGTCGCGCTTTCATCAGCCGACAACTTCATCAACTTCATCAAAGTTGACACATCCGCAGGGTTCAACTTCTTGATGATCTCCTCCATCGATCAAGCTTCAGAGCCAACACCTGTTCACCTTTCTCTTCAAACCCTTGTTGTGCGCAGTGAAAATTTCGGCAGCACTTCTGCTGCACAACAAGAGTAAGATCTCCAACAAATTCTCGTTTCTCAGAGGAAACTAGAATAAAAAAAACAGTGATATATCTCATCGCTATGAGATATATACTCTTCCTGTCATCAGTTCGAGGACTGAGTCGAGGGAACCCATGCCAAACTCGAGGTCCGACATAGCGCAGCAAGGGGCTCGAGGTGGCAGCGGCTAGATGGTGGTTTGGAGGAGGTCGGGGTCAGGGGGGGTCAAAGGGGGTTCGGGTTGGTCTCGGTCAGGTGGGGAGATCAGGGGTTGTTCGGGTCGGTCAGGTGGGGAGAAAAGGGGGGGGGGGGGGTGGGGTTTTGACGGCTAGGGTTTAGCTCTGATACCAAGTCGAATTGAAACCCTAATTCATTATGAGATCTCTTGGGTTTTATATAGGCACCTACACAACTTACAAATAAGTCCCTAACTAATACTAATATGTCAACAATTTGTAACCATGTGTAATTAATTAATGTGCTAAAAAAATAAATCAATAAAAACAATGTATTGCAACTGATCAATGAAAGTAAAATAATGTGTTCATCGTTCTGCTCAAGTGTAGCTAAAACCCTAGAGGGATTAGAACATAATTATTTTGGAGTTTAAATTAATTTTTTTTAAAAACTTGATATTTATAAATAAAACTATATTAACCAAATCTGCCATGTTATTGGGAAAACCACTAGTTTGATTGTGAAAATCCTACATGGCGTTATTTTACTCTTTGAAATTGTGATTGATGATGATGATTGAAAGAATCGGATACTCTCTAATATGTAGAGGATCCAAATCCAAAACAGACATAATGGAAACTTGCTTTCTACTGAAGAAGATTTTGTTCTTTCTATATATTGTCCCAGATTGGGGAGCTTAGCGGTTTCCTTCTTAGAATTACTTGCAAAATTATTATGACGTCATGTGTATCACCTTAATAAACTTATTCTTTATCGTTGTAAAGAAGTTATAGTGATTACATGCGTTATCAAAAACCAGTTCCCTGGCCTTTCAAATTGACATTTCCTTCATGGAAATTTTCTCACATTACATTGGTCTTTGGAGGATTTTGTAAGCGTGGTGAATTTATATCAGTCCAAAAAGTTTTGGCAATCATCTGCGAACTTTGCATATTTTTGGAAATTAATTCAACTATTTCACCATAATTTGAAAACATTAATTTGAATTTTACTAAAACTCTTGGTAAAAGATTTAAAAATTACTTGATTTAGAACACACAAAGTTACAAGCACACGATTAAGGTTATAGCTTTTTGTACCTCGGTTATCAAGCAACATCGCTGTTTAAAATGATTATTCAATAATCTACCATGAACATACTAGTAAAATATCCTTTTTTTTTAAATTAATTGTGCTCATCAATTTCTGAAATTTGTTGATTCCCAAGGATTGTGAATTATTTGTTAAGTATAATTTGTTGGGCCATTCAATTAAAGATAACTAAGGAATAAAATTTCTGAACAAAAATCTTACTCTGTCTATAAATTTAAAATGCTAATCGTATTTATATACTGTGCATACCATCCTTTTAGGGAGATGCATTCCGGCGTTATACTTGTCTGATTATTATTTGTCGTCTTTTGTTTTCCTACAGAACATCCTCCCCTCGGAGTAGGCAGCTTGGTGAAGGGAAAAATTAACGGGAAGTTTGAGAATGGATATATAATAACAGCAAATTTCGGTTCCAATATATTGAATGGTATTCTTTATCATGTTCCTTTCCAATCTGATGGACGATATAATTCTCCTCTTCTTTCTAATAATTGTGGCCGAAAAAGGTCCAGAAGAGAAACTGATCCCTCTGGTCTTGATTCAAATGTGGGAGGCTACAATATTTTCTTCGCTGAGCATTATTCCAAACTAAGGCCTTTGTATTCTGGGAAGGAAAAGCTTATGGTCAAGTACATAAATTCTCTTTGGAATAATCTTACCGAATCTGAAAAAGAGGTAGCGCTTGACAATTGAATTATTTTATATTCACTTATATAATTTTTTGTGTTCGAAGAATTCAATAAATTCGTAATCTCTATCCCTTGCTGCAACTCCATTTACACACTGATGTGACACACAAGCGCACAAAATTTATGTTAACATGATTTCTGTTAGTTGCTCAAGCAAAATCAAGAGGTTTGATTTCATGTTGATTAAAGGAAAGCATTCTCTTTATACCTATTCAATTTCTATATTTTGTGATAACCACAAAGTAGCCTGCTTGATAAATCAGTTCTTAAATAGTTGGTTAATTATCATTGACAGATTATATGATTCACTGCTATAAAATATGTAACTCTTCTTTAATGTAATCACCCCCTAGTGTTCAGCCATTAAGCCTGTTGATATGTTTCTAAATTTTCTGCCTATGTTTTCGAGCCAGTAATATTAATAACAAGAAAAGTATACTCGATATAAGAATTTTTTTACTTTTTATTTACTCCAGGTTTATGAGGACAGGGATAAAGAGCGTTATAATGCTGGTACGTCGGTAAGCGAAAGTTCGTAATTTTCATGGAACCAGTATCAGACTTCCTCTGTTTCCTTTCTGATGAAGGAATGTAGCAGAGTAATGTCTTTGAAGAGAGGCTAGCAGGTTCCAAGGATAAGTAGTACAATATATTGGTAGTTTCTTTTCTTCTTTAATCATGGTATTATCTCTGTGTATCTTTTTTGCTGTAGTCTTTCTTATTTTTGATATGTATATGTTTGGCTATGCTCTTATCATCAAGTGCATTAGGATCAGATCAGCTTGTCTATTTGCTCTTTTTAGCAGAGGTTGTGCTTAGTGCCCTGAATGCAGCAAAGCTATTTATAGTTACGTAATCCTGCAGTTAGTAAATATTCCAGTAACGAAAATGCTTATTGTACTATAAATATGGTGGTTTTATAGAGTAGAATTGAAAACCCTTCCAGTGTTTGTCATTTGTCCATCTTGTAAAAAGAAAAAAAGATATTTTATGCGTTAAAACAAACTTTCCAAGTCATTTGTGCAGTTGATCTGTCTCATATTAAATATGGGTCTAAAAGAAAATTTTCTGTTATTAATTCCCATTCAAGTGTGAAATTCGTGTCCAAATTAAACTATAAGAAAAGCTTTTAAGCCTATTGAAGTATGAACCTTAGAACAAAAGTATTTGACTGGATAGAGATTTTTTATTCAAACAGTTAAGCTGATTAGTTGAGGTCTACGTCAAAAAGAAGAGGAGGAGCTGTGAAGGAGTTGAAAGATATAATTTACTAATCTTGACGCAGCCTTTTCCCTCTAGAATCATGAATGAGATAGTGGAGGAGATGTACCTAAACTATTTAATGTTGTATAAAAAGTATGCTACAATAAGACTCCAAAAGGATACTGAAATGTTGCTTGTGCAGTTGTTTGCTGACACAATTGCTTGAGGTTTTGTCTATACTTTCCCCATGTTGACCCTCTCGTAAGTGAAAATAGCTTCAGATGATGATATCAGTTGTAACCCCTCGAATGCTTTTTGTATGTTCTACTTATTGTTTAGGTGAAGCATCTGATGTATTATTGTTTAACAGTTAAGCATGATGATGATAGCAATGAGAATAGGTCATTGCTTGTTTTGTTTGACATATTGTAACTTGTCGAAAGGGTTATTATTTTGGATTTGGATTTAGAGGGCGAGCCTCGACACAATGGTAAGGCTAGTTGCCTTGTGGCCTGGAGGTCACGGGTTCGAGTAAATTGTATGTTATCTGGAAAATGGGGTCGGGGGATATACGTCTACTGATGTAAAAACTGCTGATGCTTCTTTTAATTAGTCTTATTAGGTTATTTGGAAACAATTAACTATAAACTACTGATGCTGCTTTCAGTCTTATAAGGCTATCTAAAAACAATCAATTAATGTATTGATGAAAGCTGACCACGAGGATCACTCCTTTTGAACCATAAACGACTAGAAAAGAGAACATCTTACTTGTGTCTTTATCGATTTCACAGTTTTGGACACAGAAATAGTTTCCCAACTAAAGAGGTTGGTTTTGAGGGAGACATCAGGGCTGAAATGTGTACGTAATTTATAGAAATAAAAGATAGTTAAGGCAGTTATAATTCTCAAAAAAAAAAAAGAAAAGAAAGGTGGGGGAAAAAAATCAATTAGATGGTAAAGTCAAGGGAAAAGTAGGTCGGCCATCAAAACCCATCTAACAAATATTCTCCTCGAATTAAACCTTAGTCCTGGGGAAAACTGATGGCGTATAAAAGTGGGGAGGCGGCTTACTCTCGGTCTTCTCCTCTTCCTATTCATTAAAAATCATTTCAGTTAGAAACTTTTATTATTATTTCTATGTGCTAACAATGTGTGTTCCTATATGCACATATACAAGCAGTAAAGACTTTGCTAATTTGGGGACATAACTTGCTTAGTTATTATACCTGTGCTTACGAGAGTACATTTTGTGGCTCTTGTCTTGACGATTAGTTTTCGACGTAAAACGTCATTGCAGATGAGTTTATGGAGCGGTCGGACCGAAAAAGCCCAAGCGACAGCCCTGAAAATGAGGTTCGACTTGCTAAGAAAGAACGGATCATATCTCCAATCTGTCGGTCGGAATTAGGTATACAATACTCGAAAATTATGTATTTTTTTTTCAAGAAGAATCCAATCGAACCTGTGGATGGTTTGATTTGCCGCTGTACAAAGTTCTCTCATAATTGAGAGATACTGCATATTTTTAGTAATTGCAGTCCTATTGATAAACTCTAGGGTCCCATTTGGCAAAGGGTTAAGGAAAAAGGGTTAAAGAGAATAATTAATGTACTTAGTTCATTCGATAATCTGAAGGACTAAATTATTAACCCGTTAAATAAGTTTTATTTTAGCCCTTGTGATTAGTTTTAGTGTTTGGGAATAACAATGATTTTGACTATTTTCTTTATAATTAGAAGGGTTAGTTTTAGTGTTTGGGAATAACAATGATTTTGACTATTTTCTTTATAATTAGAAGGGTTAACTCTTAATCATTCTAAATATAACAATGATTTTGACTATTTTCTTTATAATTAGAAGGGTTAACTCTTAATCATTCTAAATAGGAGTATCAGTAAACTCCTCGTTTTGAGAGGTTAACTCATTTTAATCCCTTCAGAGGTGTTAGCTTAACCCTTCTATATTTTTTATGTTTGGCAAATTATGGAGGGTTAACTCACTTTAATCATTGTATATATTTTTTGTGTTTGACGGGTTAAGAAGGGGTTTAGTCTCCTTAACCCCTCACTTAACCATTTGCCAAACGGTACCTAGAGGAATTATTGGATAAATGAAATTCCTCTGCTTGTAACACTTCGTGGATGTGGATTCGAGACTGTCTCTTTGTGGTTGGAATTTTGAGGATTTGCTTTCACACTGTACATTCATTTTGATTTATATATGTACTTACTAAAAATATATAAATAAAAAAAAATCATGTATATTAGACATATACTGCACCTACTCAAGATTCGCACAGCATACATGCGTACACACATCTCCATCTCAACAACCACTGAACATCTACTCTACCAAACTTAAAAAAGCATGCGAGTGATCTTTTCTTTTCAGTCTCAAACTCCCCTATATATTTCAAATCTCCAGTTCTCCTTTCACCATTCCCATATATATAAGCGACAAGCAATATGCTTCCCTTCGCATTTAATTCTCAATCTTAATTAAACAACAAAGATATGCTTTACATGGAGAAAAGGCAGCTGTTCCTGCGGAGCTACCAATTCTCAAGAAAGAGGAGTAGCATGGACAAGTCCAGGGTGCTCCGCCGGTCAGATCGAAGAGGCTTGATCTGCTGGGAGTGTTCGGTATCTACATGCTATCACCTCTCTGAATCAAGACTGGACCTTGTTAATTATTGCCACCTAGAAAGTTAAAGGTTTATGGTGCATTTGGCATTGTTACATGATAGGAGAAGGCTTTATCATTGCTAGGTTTTTTATCGCAATATTTTGGGTAATCATATTCACCTCGATCAATTGATTTGAACCTCAATTATACTTATATCTATCCACATTTATACAGATTTTATTTTGATGAGTTGTGATTTCACCTCAATATAAAAATTAATATTTATCGCGAGTGAGTTTGGTTTATCAGATTTATTTAACTGAAGAGCGGGAAATGTATATTCAAATTCAGTACTTAGTGTTTATGATACCAAGAATGATTTAAGTTTAACTGAGCAAAATTTATTGAAACAGCTATCACCATAAATTTCCTTTACAACTGACATATAGATTAAATTATTCTTTCAGTATCTTAGAATTTTCCAGATTTAATTTTTCATATAACCTTGAAGAATGACTAAAAGAATAAGGGGAAGGGGGGGGGGGGGAGGGGTGAGAAGGAATAGGGACGAGAAAAAAGCTAAAGCTTTTGCAGATTGTATCACGCAGAAGAATTTTTTCTTTTTCCCAAAATTTTTATCATACTATATCCATATTTTTTGCCTATTTCTTTTAAATTCATGGAGAAGAGAGATTGACATTATCTATTATAGCTATATTATTTATGTTGTAATCCTTTATTTCCTCACATAGTACATCGGACTTAAGAAGGTACAACATTAAGATTTTATTTTAATATTTTATTAATTAGTTAAATTTAGAGTGAAGTGTAATAATGCTCATGTATTATTATTATATAACTGTGAGTTTGTATACCATAAATTTATTTCAATTCATTTTAATATTTTTTGATTTCAATTTATGTCTTATATTTTAAATTTATATTTTTTGCAGCATATCCACAAGTTCAAATTCGTATCTGGAAGCGAACAATCCCACAAAATTCATTCATAATAAACAATAGATTCTAGGAACATTTCCGTTCAATATTGGAATTTATCGTGTGAATGGACGTGTATCAGGAAATTCAATCCTACCTATCCTTCCAAGTCCATAGACTGCTCATATGGAAAAGTTAACGGGTGCCGTTGATTTTTCTTCTTTGAGAGTAGGTGGTTGTTTATAAGTCAAATATTTCATATTCAAAGTTTATCGCTTAGCAATGAGACTCATGTGAAACATTCACTATTAAAAAAGCGAAAACTGCTTCTAGCCCCCAAAATAACTCTAGGTATCCCCCCACCCAAGACTTTTTCAAAGCTCCCAAAATTCCTAAAATCAAACCCACTAATCTTTTAGCCTCCAAAACATAAAACCCAACTTTTTCAAACATTTGAAGATCATAATACCCCCTCTTTCTTTTTTCATGATGTCACTGTAGGCATGATTAGAAATGAGTTTTGGGGAAAAAAATTCTAGTTCCCTCCAAATTCTTCAAACGGCGTCCACATCAGCGATGGAGCTTTCCTAGCATTCGTTCATGAGGTGAAGAACGCTGCGATCTTGAAGACGCTGGTGACAAGCAAAAGTCAGAGTGTCAATTCGACGACGTTGACAGATCTGAAGTGAGTTGCGATGGATTCAGCGTCGCTGTTCCTGAGAAAAATGCGGGCACTCCGACAACTCCCGATGTGAGCTGCAAAAAGAAGCTAAAGATCCAAGAATTGGAAATGGTTGAATCTGAGTGCTATATTTTTTTGTTATTTTATATATTGTTGTAATTTTTTTTGAAATCGATGACTTGAGATTAAAGGAGAGTTGGTAAATTTAAATATTGCTGTTATTTTACCGTAATGAGTTTGTTGTTAAGGTTATGAGTTAGTTGTGAAAGAATGTTATGAGTTTGTTGTTAAGATTATGAGTTGGTTGTTAATGTTATGAGTTAATTTTAATAACAAACTCATTACGGAAGTTCACAACCAACTCATAACATTCACAACTAACTCATTACAGTAAAATAACAACAATATGTAAATTTACAGACTTTGTTTTAATCTCAAGTCATCAATTTTAAAAAAAATACAACAATATGTAAAATAACAGTAGAGAGTTATGAAATCGATCACTTGAGATTAAAGCAGGGTCTGTAAATTTACATATTGTTGTTATTTTACTGTAATGAGTTTGTTGTTAAGGTTATGAGTTGGTTGTGAAGGCAGGTTACCAGTTGGTTGTGAAAGAAGATTATCAGTTGGTTGTGAAGGTCATGAGTTGGTTGTGAACCTCGGTAATGAGTTTGTTGTTAAAATCAACTCATAACCTTCACAACCAGCTCATAACTTTAACAACCAACTCATAACCTTAACAATAACCTTATAAGGTTAACAACCAACTCATAACCGTAACAAGAAACTCATTACCTTAACAAATAACTCATAAGGAAAATGAACCATTTAAAATGCTTACACGATTTGATATTTTTAACCAAGATCACCCTCCATAAACAACTAATCACATAATTAACCTATTAGCCAAGCCAAACCCAACATTTTATTATTTGCAAATTGAACCCTCACAAACACAATAAAAAAGTTACAACAATATGTAAAATTCGAATCGAATTGGATCGATCTAGAGTGTCCATTTCTAGATTTTGATCCCTAGCTTCACTTTGTAGCTCACATTGGGACTCGCTGGAGTTCATGCTTTTTTTGTGGGAACGACGACGCTGAACCCATTACAACTCACCTCAAATCCGTCAGCGTCATCAATTCGATGCTCTGTCATTTGCTCGTCACCAATGACTTCAAGATCGCAATGTTCTTCATCTCATGAACGAACGCCGAAAAAGTTCTGTTTCTAATCATCAAGGAAATTTTCTTCAAGATGCTGTTGGAAGAATTTGGAGGGAACTACAATTTTTTCCCTCTAAAACCCATTTCTAATCATCATGAGAGAGAGAGAGAGAGAGAGAGAGAGAGAGAGAGAGAATGTATTATGATCTTTAAATATTTGAAAGTACAAATTGTTGGCCTTCTTGTTTTGATGATGATTTAACAAACAATTTACATCTAATGTTGTTTGTCTAGTGTTTGTGTTTTCGTATTTATTCTAGGCAAACAATGTGTTGGAGGATGGATGGAATAGAGCTTCAACGATCATATCCAAAGAAGGTTGGCAGAATGTCGGTGAAGCTCATGCAATTCTAGTTCAAGATCCAAGTTCAGCTTCATCCGCAAGTGTACCAAGTCGAGCTTATTGAAGATCAAGATCTAGCTTGGGTAACTTAGTATAGGTTTTATATTATGTGTGTTAAGTACGTTAAGCTCAATATCTATACACACACATTTATTGGTTTCTTCGTATATATATATATACATAAGTTTTGGTTTCTATGCATATATATAGTTATATACATTTATATACATGCATGGTTTTGGGTTTTCATGTTTATAATATGAAATCACATATTTCATATTTACTATTGTGTTTTAGTATATATTGCATAAGATATGCAATTTTGTGAAAATATTATTTTTTTAGTTTTTGGACTTAACAATAATCATATACATATTTTATTAAGTCTATATAATCATTGTGCAAAGTTTCAAAACATGGTTTAGCCTAAATGTCAAAATTCACATATTTACATTTTCGTGTTTTGGACTATTTTTGCAAAATGATGATTTTTCACAAATGGAAAATGCAATTTGGAAAATTCTTTTTATAACATGTTCATTTACATATTTATATACATTTCCCAAAGTTTCATAATTTTTTGACTTCATTTGTTATTTTTAACATATCTTCAAAAGTCTCAAAATCTGTTTTAAAATCAGTTTTGGAATGTATCAGTCCTCGGTCGACCGCACCGGTCGACCGCACCTGAGTTCATTTGTCAGTGGGCAGCAGAGAGTTTGTCGGTCGACCTCGGTCGACCGTACCGGTCGACCGAATAAGTCTCTGCTCGTTTTCACAGATTGGGATCTGGATCGCAGTCGACAGCGAATTTTTTCGGTCGACTGCCGTTCAATCATATTCTTTCCAACGACTATTTTTGTTACCGTTGGCTGGGGTTTTTCTTGTCATTTGTTTGGGGTTTTTGGCTGAGGTTTTGGGAGGCTATAAATACCCCCATTGATCTCAGTTCTAATATAGCTAAGAAGGTTTTAAATAAGTTTTTAAACAAGGGTTTAAGTGTGGTTTTACTGGTTGTTTTAAGTTTGGGTTTTGTTTACAAAGGAGGAAGCTTCACTGCAGATTGAGGGAGTCTTTCTCAATCTTCTTCATCATCTTCTTTGTGTTTTAGAGAAGTTTTCTAGCTCTTTTCTCTAGCAATTTTATTATTGATTTTCATATTCTTATTGCTAGTTTGCTATTTGAGTTAGATTTGATTTCACTCATTGTTACACACACGCACTTGAGCTTATTGTATTTGAATTCATAATATATTTGGGTTGGTGAGAGTTGCAACCTTGAGTGTGAGCTTTCATTGTGTTCTCATTCATATTGGAGAACAATCACTTGTTATTTTGAGCCTAATCGTGAGAATCACTTTGTAATACACTTGTACACCGAGAGGAGTGTGTGGTGAGAGTCGGGGATCGTTCCAAGAGGAGTGGCGTCGGTTGACGAGCCTAGGGAGAGGTTGTAACCGAACACTTGAGTCCGAACTCCGTGATCATATTGCTTGTTTGAGTGTGCTTTGGCGTTCTTTCATATTTATGTTCATATCTTATATCGCCATTGTCATTAGCTCATTATCTCTTTCATCCACTATCTTGTTTAGATTATTTACCCTTGTGTTGTTTATATATCCTTGCATATATACATATTCATCATATAGTATACCTCTTTGCTAGGATATATCACCTTGTGTATATTGCATATTCTTGCACTTAACTCTTTGTATATCTATCTTGCAAGAATATAACTTGTTAATTAGTTTTTAATTGGTATTTAATCGGATTAGATTAGCATAAGACCCTAATCACCCCCCCTCTAGGGTCTAACAATTGGTATCAGAGCTTGGTGCTCTTTGATTTAAGGTCTAATCGCCTTGAGTTAAAGATCCGAGTTATCTTTTTGTGCTAATCTTGTTTTGATTGCATTTGTATCTTGCTTGCATATTTTTTACAAATCATGGATATGAATGATGCATCTTGTTTAGGCTATGATTCTAGTATTGCTCCTAAATTCAATGTTTTCCCCTATGCTCAATGGTGTTTTAGATTCAAAATATTTGTTCAATCTAAAAATATCGATTTATGGGAAATCATTGATTGTGCTTATATTGTGCCCACGTTGGAGAAATCCAAGTGGAGCAAACATGATAAAAAGATGTTTATTATGAACATGCTTATGTTAGAATTTTTATTAAATGCATTTGATTCATTTATGTCTAACAAGCTTGATTCTTTTGATAGCGCTTATACATTTTGGAAATTCATAGAAGCGCATCAAGGGGACTTGGAGGCGATCCGACAAGCTTTGGAAGATCCCGCTTTAAGTTCTAAAGGAGCTTCATGCACACGAGCTCTAGGCGATAGCCCTAGTGAGGTTTGCGAGTTCGAATCTATTAATAATTTACCTAATGATGAACTTGCTTGTGCTAGTGAAAAATTATTGCATGCCTTTAACGAATTGCAAAATGATTTTATTAATTTACAAAGCAAGCATGTTAATTTGAAATCCGATCATGAGTCTTTAACTTCTAAGTTTGATACTATTTCTAATGAAAATATGATCCTTAAATAAAACAATGAAAAATTAAAATTGGATCATGATTCTTTGCTTTCAAACTTTGCTAAGTTAACTCATGAAAGAGATAATGTCATGTTAGAAGTAGAGAACATACAAAATAATATTGCTTCTTTTATAAATGACTATTTATGTTCTACTTCTAAAAATGCATATGTGCCTAAAAATAAAGACTTGAATCTTATGAAAAAATGCATTTCATCTTTAGATTCAACTTTAAAAATATGCTTTGATAATCATAAGAGGCTTATGGATATGTGTGCCAAGTCTAAGTCATCATCTACTCATCATGCACACATATATAGCAAAGTCTACAAATGCACAATTTGCGGTCATAAAGACCATCTTGCTAGATTTTGCTATGATGCACACAAACATAACAATGCTAATGCTCATTGTGCATCTCATGTAGCTTCTTCATCACATACACATGCATATGCTTATCATGCACATCATAAACATGCTAATGTGTTTAAATGTGATCTTTGTGGACGTTTTGGCCATTTGGCAAAATTTTGCTATGATTCGAAAAAGACTTCACTTTTGCCAAATGATTTTAAAAGACCACAAAAGTTTAAATGTGATGTTTGTGGTAGATATGACCACTTAGGAAAGTTTTGTTTTGATAATGTTTCACATTTGCAAAATAATCTTAAAAGATTATCTATGTTTGCAAATGATTCCCATGCACGAGCTAATGGTCCACAAAAACAAATGTATCTCTTTCATTGCACAAATTGCAATCGGAATGATCATTTGAATGAATATTATTTTGACCGTGTTAGTGCACCACATATGCCTAAGAGAGTTCATAACCCTAGGGCTTTGAGCTTAAATGATAGGGGTCATGTCCCTAAATCTTTTGGTACCAAGAGTTCTTAGGTACCAAAACATATTTAATTTTTAAACCAAGAATTTTAATGTCTTATTTTTTCTTTTCTTGATTTTGAAAATTATGCTTTGAAACTTTTTATGAAAACAAATTTTCTTTGATCAATTTTTTTTTGTTTTCATGATTATTAGTTTCGATCTTGTTGAGAGGCTTGTAGTTATATACCCTCCGGGTTTATTGGGTGTTTATTCCCAAATCATGTTTACCGGATGCTTAAATCTTCATATGAGTTATTACTAGCTCAAGAGCTAGATATGGTTGCCTCTCATGATTTTTTGAATCAATGATGATTTGGTCTTACGCTTTTGGATTTAAACTTTGATTTATGATTTCTCTTGGTTGATTGGTTTTCATTTGAAAACTTTTTACATGATTCTCATGTTTCTCTTCTTTTGATTTCATAAATCTACCTTTACAAATGGTTTTTATGTTCGTTGATATGAGACACTATTTTTCACTTTGATATATTTATATATGTTCTCATTTGTCTTTATGTATGTGAGTTGTGTTTAGCATATTTTCCATCTATGCTTGCTCACATATGTTTTCTATGATCTTCATTTCATACATTCATGAGGCATTTTGATAAGGGGAGTAATCCATATATCTTTCTATGTGTTATACTTACTCATGCATATTGATAGGGGGAGCTTTCGCTCTCTTCATACCTTTGTCCCCTTTTTGATGTTGTCAAAGGGGGAGAAATATTGTGAGTATATTCTTTCTTTTTATATGCATGATATATTATCTTGTATATGTTCATTTCCTTCATGCATATATTCCTTTTTGTAAATTATTTGTCATAATCAAAAAGGGGGAGATTGTTGGCCTTCTTGTTTTGATGATGATTTAACAAACAATTTACATCTAATGTGTTTGTCTAGTGTTTGTGCATTCCTATGTTTTGTAGACAAACAACGTAGTTGGAGGATGGATGGAATCGAGCATTCACGATCATATCAAATGGAGGTTGGCGGAAT
>NC_033798.1:40455190-40477786 GCF_001876935.1 Asparagus officinalis | reverse complement strand
ATATATATATATATATATATATATATATATATATATATATATATATATATATATATATATATATATATATATATATATATATATATATATATATATATATATATATATATATATATATATATATATATATATATATATATATACATAAGTTTTCGTTTCTATGCATATATATAGTTTATATATACATACATGTGTTTTTGAGTTTTCATGTTTATAAATATGAAATCACATGTTTCATATTTATTATTGTGTTTTAGTATATATTGCATAGAATATGTAATTTTGGTGAAAATTCTGTATTCTTAGTTTTTAGACTTAACAATAATCATATACATATTTTATTAAGTCTATATAGTCATTGTGTAAAGTTTCAAAACATGGTTTAGCCTAAATGTCAAAATTCACATGTTTATATTTTCGTGTTTTGGACTATTTTTGCAAAATGATGATTTTTCACAAATGGAAAATACAATTTGGAAAATTCTTTTTGTAACATGTTCATTTACATGTTTATATACATTTCCCAAAGTTTCATAATTTTTGGACTTCATTTGTTATTTTTAACATATCTTCTAAAGTCTCAAAATCTGTTTTAAAATCAGTTTTTGGAATGTATCAGTCCTCGGTCGACCGCACCGGTCGACCACACCTGTCGACCGCACCGGTCGACCGCAGAGTTGGCCGGTCGACCGCCGTGGTCGACCGAGAGCTCGAAATTTCCATCGGTCGACCGCACCGGTCAACCGAATAAGTCTCTACTCGTTTTCTCAGATTGGGATCTGGATCGCGGTCGACCGCGAATTTTTTCGGTCGCCCGCCGCTCAATCAGATTCTTTCCAACGGCTATTTTTGTTACCGTTGGCTAGGGTTTTTCTTGTCATTTGTTTGGGGTTTTTGGCTGAGGTTTTGGGAGGCTAAAAATACCCCCATTGATCTCAGTTCTAATACAGCTAAGAAGGTTTTAAATAAGTTTTTAAACAAGGGTTTAAGTGTAGTTTTACTGGTTGTTTTAAGTTTGGGTTTTGTTTACAAAGGAGGAAGCTTCACTGCAGATTGAGGGAGTCTTTCTCAATCTTCTTCATCATCTTCTTCATCATCTTCTTTGTGTTTTAGAGAAGTTTTCTAACTCTTTTCTCTAGCAATTTTATTATTGATTTTCATATTCTTATTGCTAGTTTGCTATTTGAGTTAGATTTGATTTCACTCATTGTTATACACACCCACTTGAGCTTATTGTATTTGCATTCATAATATATTTGGGTTGGTGAGAGTTGCAACCTTGAGTGTGAGCTTTCATTGTGTTCTCATTCATATTGGAGAACAATCACTTGTTATTTTGAGCCTAATCGTGAGAATCACTTTGTAATACACTTGTACACCAAGAGGAGTGTGTGGTGAGAGTCGGGGATCGTTCCAAGAGGAGTGGCGTCGGTTGACGAGCCTAGGGAGAGGTTGTAACCGAACACTTGAGAGAGACACGACTAGGTCCAACACTTGTGAGGGTGTAGAGTGTGATTGCGAGTGTGAGGTGTAAACGTCATTCGGGTGAACGTAGAAAACCCGGTTGTGTTAGTGGATTTCTCCCCGGGAGTGGGGAGCGGAGACGTAGGATGGAAGGTCCGAACTCCGTGATCATTTGAGTGTGTTTGAGTTTGTCATTTGCGAATTTGCTTTTGCATTTATCTTATATCGCCAATTATGCATTGCTCATTTATTTCATCCACTATCTAGTTCTTTTTGTTTACCCTTGTGTTAGTTTATATATCCTTGCACATACATTGCCTATATCTCTTTGTTAGGATATATTTCGTTGTTCATATTGTTTATCCTAGCTCATATATTGTCATATTCATACTTGCTAGGATAACTCATTAATTAATTTTAATTGGCATATAATCGGATTAGATTAGCATAAGACCCCAATCACCCCCCTCTAGGGTCTAACACAAATGAGTTCTTAAATTTTAGATTTTGGGGGCTTAGAGAATTATGAGTTTGAATTTAGGGATTTTGGAAGCTTTGAAAAAGTCTTGAATGCGTGGAGGATATACTTGGAGTTATTTTGGGGGCTAGAAGCAATTTTCCCTTTAAAAAAAAGTTGAGCTACATCATGTCAATTGTCTTTCAATTTGTTTTGCCCATGTGTAACATAAAAATGGGCTGCTAAAAAGCGAGTTTGTTTGTTGAATTTGCAATTCAGTATAAATTGATATTTAAGAACGTTCAAAACAAAATCGAAAGTTTACATTGATACAGAATCCAAGCAACAAAGCAATATCATAGAGAATATTGGAGTCAATAAACATGTTAAAGATATAAATTGACCAGAAGTAATGCCATGTCTTACTGAAATCTCCAACCACCATCTAAAATATCGAAACATGATCAAGAAGAAGAAAATTGCAAGGATGCATTAAGAAATTAGATCACTAATCAAGGGAAAATTTGTTCAAGATAGCAATATTAGTGTTGACATGCAAGAATTGACTATGGGTGGCACATATCCCCTGTGTTCGATTAACAAAAGTTAATAAAACATCCCAAAGATGCAAAAATATAGCGAAACAAAAAGAGAGAAATAAAATACAACAACAATACATCACAATAACAATATCAACAACAACACCAACAATAACAAGAGACTAAACAAAGACTATTAGTGAAAAAGAAGGGGTCACAAAGACTCCATACAAGAGAGAAAACGATAGGGTTATGACATAATACTCATAAGAACCCTATAAAAATAGATAGAATATGCGGGAAAGAAAGTCAGGGTTCCTCAATGATACACCAGGGTCCCTCAGGCCCTATTTGGTTTGAAGGAAAATAGAGGAAATGAAAAGAAAGTACAGTAGAAAGTAGTTTTCCCGTGTTTGATTTAGAAGAAAATGACAAAGAAAATGAATCTTAAAATCACTTGCAAGTCCAAGACCATGTAAGATTATACGCATATTAGAGTCATCGTAAATTTGACTAAGTTTTCTTGAGTTAAGATTGTGCAAACATGTTCAGTAACTTGTAATTTTTTTCAAAATATGATAGAATTACAATTTAATTTAATTATTTTTTGTAAATTATTTAAAATCTAAATTCAATTCTAAAAAGTATGAATTAAAATTATGTTGTAATAATTTTCTTCCTCTTTTTCTGAGAAAGGTAACCAAACAAGAGAAAATGACTTACTTATGAATTTTCTTCTAACTTTCCTTACAATATTCTTTCTAACCAAACAATAAAAAGAATATCATTTTCTTTTCTTTTTCTTTTCCTTTTTTTTACTTTCTCTTTTTTTCTTTTCTCTCCATTCCTCTCAAACCAAACATAGCCTCAATGATATTAACATGCTCCTTTCTTCGCACCTGCTCTCAAATCCGACAGAGAAATCTTTACGGGAGATCTTCAAGACTTGGAGCTTCAATGAGCAGAGAAGGGATCTGCTTCTCCTTATTTCAGTTTGGGATCTTGACCATGTTCCAAGGATAATGTCTTAGGTCTCTGTGTACGATACGACAAAGTGGAAGTCGGTGACATCGCCTTGATAAAAGGTTGCACCTTTGAAGAAAGAGAAGATCTTGGTTGATGATGATGCAAACCATTTGCTCTTTTTTCCACTTGGGCTCTTTGGATGAACTCTTGTTGTGAGAAGAAGATAACTTCGACTAAAGAAGTGGTTGTTCTTAGGCGTTTTTAAACACTTTGGGAGGATAAAACTTCAGAGGAGTAGTGGATCTTGGGTGGTTACAAACCCTAGCGAGCTAACTTCAACGAACAGGTGGTAGGTCAATAATCAAACCCCAATGAAAAGGAGGCAGGTAACTCAAAGAACTAAAAAGAAATCATGAGGCAGGCTCTTGGAGCCCTCTAGAATAAGAAGAACTTAGCTGAATAATAAGAGCATTAAGTTAGAGGTAGCAAACATCGAATGAAAATCTGGAGCTCTTCGGTTGTGGACTAAGGGTCTCTTTTTAAGGAGACGCCCTATTACGTGCATTTAGTAGTTTAAGCACCTAAAGATTTACACAGGGCTATTCTGAAAGCGTACAGAGTACGACGTTCTAACAACAGTGACGTGTTGCCCTTTTATAACAACTCTAGCAAAGAATGTCAGTTTATGCGGCTTCAGTGGTGCTACATAAATGTTCCTATTGTTTACTTTTCTAAAGGCATGTAACCAAAAGTGTGCCATTTCTCCTTTAGTGATGTATAGACTATGTTTTGCTCTAATTTTGTCTAACAGTTTGTCTGCCAGTTCGTGGTTAACGTGTAAAATTTTACGTTCCATTATTTAGGCCGTGTAAAGATGTAGCATGCACAAAGATGCTTTATGCAATCTTTGATCGAGTTTTCAAGACAATTCTTACTTCGTCTTGGCTCGGGAACTTGTAGCATTTCATCCCTAGTCTATTGTGTGCCCTTATTGCCTTGTTGGACCCTTTGGCCATGTTGAGATGACTTTTTTTACCCTCTTTTGGTCCTACATAGTGTTTGAGGTGCTTGACAGATGGTTCAATATTTTCATGTGTCTACAACGAGTATTGTTAGCAATAAGTTGATGATATATGAGAGAATAAGTTTGTTGAATAT
The DNA here is from genome assembly GCF_001876935.1 of Asparagus officinalis. Classification (NCBI taxonomy): domain Eukaryota; kingdom Viridiplantae; phylum Streptophyta; class Magnoliopsida; order Asparagales; family Asparagaceae; genus Asparagus; species Asparagus officinalis. Next base: position 40,473,202 of record NC_033798.1, on the reverse strand, counting down.
TATTAAACATTCGATTATTGTGCTCCCCCATACTTCCCAAATAACAGCAACTCTAATAACCTCCAATGAAAGAATCATAATCTTGTTAATATTTTGATTCCTCCACTTGCTTAATATTTGCTAGATGGAGGCTACAGGTGAGGGAATCCTAAAAAGATATAAAAGGTTCTCCCAAACTTAAACATAATAAAGACATTTAAAGAAGAGATGGATTATTGTTTCTTCTTCACATTTATATAGCACACATGTATTCGACCCTTCGCATTTATGCTTAATAATGTTGCCCCATATAAAAATGACATTTTTATTAATCAACCATCACTAGTAGAAAAATGAGCAATCTAGACGGAAATTTCCGTCTAGGTTGCTCTAATTTCCGTCTAGATTGGTTCACCTAGACGGAAATCCGTCTAGTTTGTTCTGTCTAGAATATTTCCGTCTAGATTGGGGCAAACTCGACGGAATTCCGTCTAGGTTAACCAACCTAGACGGATATCAACCTAGACGGAAGTAAGAAATCTGTCTAGGTTGCCAACCTAGACGGAAATCCGTCTAGGTTGGTAATCTAGACGGAATTCTGTCTAGGTTGGCAATCTAGACGGAATTCCGTCTAGATTGCACCTAGACGAAATTCCGTCTAGGTTGCTACTGTTGCTACAGTAGCAATCTAGACGGAATTCCGTCTAGGTTGAAGCAACCTAGACGGAATTCCGTCTAGATTGCTCTGCTACAGTTTTTTTTTTTTTTACAAAAACTATGTTGCACGCTATATAATATCACATGTACACAATATTGCACAACAACATATCATATTCATATCCAACACAATTGATCTAATTATATTTCAATATCAAATATAATTATATTCAAATAATACATTCACCAAAATACTAGAAAGATACATAAATTTTTTACATAGCTAGATTATAAAAAATACAATTGTTTACATAACTTGATGAACTTTGCATAATTTATAGAATCCAATTGCATTTACTCCTCTAATTTGTTGAAGCATCATGTTTCTTCCTCCTTGATCCTACATTATACAAAATTCAACATCAATTAGTCCATGTTTCTTCCTCCTTGATCCTACATTATACAAAATTCAACATCAATTAGTCCATGCCATGAAATACACTACAAAAAATGATACACTAAATAATGATCAGGAATATTAGCTTCTTAACATCACTCTAAAATTCAACATCAATTAGTCCATGCCATGAAATACACTACAGAAAATTTTGGAATAAAGGATTCTTGGTGTTGGTGTTGGCATTGTCATGTCTGGTGCTCTTATGTCTATGGTGGAGAATTAATCATTACTTAGTAGACTTAATCTATATGCAGTTATATTACTCTTGTACACTTGGATATGCATACAAGATTTTCACACAATTGAATATATGTTAAAATGTGTTAAACAATTTACTATTATCCATATCAGTACCCACATTTTAAAGGAATTATGGAACAGGTATGGATATTCATTTTTTAAAAGTATAGATACAGGTATGGAAAAGTAGCATCTAAATTCTGAACAAAAATGTCAAAATTATTTAGTGCATTTCAACTATATCAGCATGCTAATTTCAATTATAACTATTACAACATGCTAAATTTTCAATTGCATTTTTTTATCTGCTGATGTACAACTCAACCATCTAAGCCATAGCTGGTGAATATGTAAGAACGGTAAACTGGTACAACCAAGAAAATTTGTAAAATTTTACCTGCATTTCTGCTAATTTCTCCCGAATCTGCATATAGCCTAAGTGAAGCTTCCCTCCAAAATGATCTGCCAAATGACGATCACTGTGCACCACAGAACAATCAAAGAAACTTGTTTGCTAGAAAAGAAATCATAATTCTTCTATTCAATCTCTCAAAGGATTAGTTAATTCTGTGACCCCAAAACTTCTAGCAATTATAAACCACAAGCATAAAACAGAAAAACACGCACATTCTTTAACTGCAAAAGTTTTCCTCGTAAAACTGGGCCCAAAAGCATAATAAGGTGTAGCGTCAACAAAATCTATACTCAATGGCATAACTCTATATCTCAACTCCCAGGACAACTTTGTACAACCTTTAAGTAAGAATCAAAAGCATAATAAGGTTTTGCGCATGTCGTATCCCTAAAGAAACAAGTTCAAAACGTAGTGCTTAAAAAAATAAGAGGTTGTGCATTGCACGGGGTACACACTAGTATAAGCAAAGAGAATAATGTCATAAACCACCAACCTCACTCTTGACCTTGTCAGATTTAGTGCTATCAGATGCATGAGTAGAAGGCTCCTGGAAAGCATGCCAAAGTAAGTCATCAGAATAATCCCAAATGAATACTTTCTCCAAAATAATAGGAATTCACTAATTGCATGCCAAAGTAAGATCAATCTGAAAGAATCCACATCACATACTTAGCATCAAAGTTCACTAAAAGCAGTAAATAAACAAATAAAGACAAATGAATACTAGAATCATGTCCAAATGAAACTAGGAAAAGGAAATTCTACAGCCTTGACGGAGAGGAAAAAACTCAAGTAACATATTTAAATAGCAATAACTGCATGTATACAGAGATTTTATGAAGAAGAACATGAAGTTCCAAAAGAGTACTATTATTTCAACAGTACTATTATTTCAATTCAACCATTTAATATATCTGGTAGAAGTTCCAAAAGCAGACAACATTCTTGTTTATATATAGAGTGCAGATCATAATAAATGTCTAGGCTAGCCATCCAAGTAGAAACAACTATCTTGCTTAAGAATGTGGTGATAAAGCCACAACCTACTCATGTATCTTTCACATTCGGTCCCTATATCAATAGGGACGTATATCGATAAGGAGAGAGAAGAGCGAAAGATCAAAGAATAGTATATAACTTGACATAAAACTAATCAAAATCAAATTAGAACAGTATATAGCCAAGAACTGTTAGATATAGGTGCCCTGCAGACAATTATTGTATATTGTAACAGGACCTATATGTATATAACATCCTTGTTCAAAATAATAGTATGTTATTTTGGTCAGATTTATCTGATGTTCTAAAAATACAGATAATGTCCTTAGAATAAATACTAGACTATCAGACATTTCGGATAGTGATCGTAATGAAGAGATCTGATTAGTCGGTAACGTATATTCTAAAATATTCCTAGTTGATGAAGTGTTGAGATAGGACATCATCACTTTGGTTTAGACTAGTGTATGCTTTATTTCTCCTTTTGAAGGAGATGATCAATCTCTTAGATCATTGATGTGAGACATCAAGATACAGTATACAGGTGACTCATTAGTGAATGAGTTGACTGAACGACTCGCCGAGAACATCTAGTTGGTAATATACTTAACTGTCAAATAGAAGTTCTCAAGTGATATAGTACATAGTAGTCTCTTGACCTGAGGCATGAGTGCAATATCTTATATGTCAGTAAAGATGTATTTAGACTTTTACCTAACCACAGTTCTTATTGAATTGTGCATAACGGTTCTTGTTGGGTACATCCCGAGACATAAGTAGATATTGAGATGCCAAGAAGGGATTCGTCTCTCCTAGTATAGGGGTTGATGTCATAAGATTGTTTGATATAACTATAGCCTGGAAATCCTTGGCCAAGGTGAATAAGATAAACTGAGTGTCAGTTTGATCTTATAGGTTATGAGTTTAATATCAATAAACACTAATCAAGCTATTAGGGTTTGACAGTTTGCCATACCCTAGGCTCAATAGTTTGACATGGTTTGACGAAGAGACCGGACTGTACGGTATTATCATTGAGTGGTCCTGATAAAATTGGATAAGCATCTTGCAGACCTTTATCACAACTTATACCCGGGTGGTCTTCATGTGTAGCTAGCACCTCTGTTGTACTTATGGATATGATCCACTACCGAGTTTTTTAAGTTGGGCCCTAGAGTCACACCAAGCGCGTACTTGAATCCTATGAAACACAATTTATGGAGTGATGCGTATGATTGATACGCATATATGATTTCTTCCGGATACACATAAACGGTTATGTATATCGGTAAAATCGGAATGCTATGTGCTTAGGAAATGAATTCCAGTATTTTTCCCATAAAGTTAACTTTTAGTCAACTAGTTGACTTTTTGGTCAACAGTTGACTTTTGGTCAACTCTTGATTTATTTGGTCATATAGTGACTAATTAGTTAAAGATTGGAATAATACTATATACCGTATTTATGAAATACTGTATTAGTGATAATAATTTGGTATTCTCATTTATGAAATACACATACCATGTATAATGAGTCATGAGATGAGTCACTTAGTGGTATGGTTTGAGCACATGGTTTATTAGCACATGGTTTTGAAATGTAATGATTCATAAGATGATTCATTGCATGACTCACTTGATTAATCATTAATTTTTGATGATTCATTGCATGACTCATAGGATGAGTCATTCATATCATGAACACATTTCACTCTATAAATATGAGCTCTTTTTCTTATGGAAAGGTTAATGAAAAATTGGCTAAGTGTTTTTTCCATAAGAGAATAAAAGAGAGCTCTCCTCTTACTAAACTTTAGCAATCTTTGAGCAAGAGGAAGTAGTAGGATTTTAAGAACCCCGGGGTGGATATCTTGCCTTGTGTCTTAAGAAGACTCCCATTTTATCAAGCTCACTTGAAGACTTGGAGATCCACTACAAGGAGATTTTCTACTACAAGGAGCAAGAGCTAGGGGTTATTCGATCTTCCATCGAATCACGCTACGAAAGTATGACTTTCTAACTCTTGTATGCTCACTTAATAATAAGGATCATGTTAGATTTAATTAGACGATCCATATGAATATTTCATGCTCTCTACATGCTTAGTATTTTTGTACATACATGTCTTCCGCTGTGTATTATGCATGTAGACATAGCACGATTTCCTTCATGGTATCAGAGCTATGGTTCTATCTAATTGAATCTTAACATGTACATCTAACTCATGGAGGACCTTGTTCTTGCTTCTAATTTCTAGTTTACATGAAACTAGTTAATTAATTCAAGTTATTTTATAAAATAATTAATTACAACTAGTGTAGTTGTATGTTAGAAGCTTGTTAGTCTTTTTTGAGTTTGGATAATCCTTATGCTATCTAGTTTCCAATATGTTGCATAACTAGATAGATGCATATTTCTTAATGTTGATTAAGTTATATGATTTATCATCTTGTATGGATGTTATGTTTATGGATGGTAGTGGACAACTATTCTCTTGTATGTTTTGTATTGATGTAATAAAGTTAGAAATGTAATAATTATTTACGACCTCTTCCCTCCCCGAGCATGGGCTACGCCTACGGGTTTAGGCACTTGCTCACCGATCATGGGCTACGCCTACGGGTATAGGCCCTTGTTCGGGTGTGGGGGGGTATGGTTGCTTAGTTTAGTTATTTCATTTATAGCTTTTGCTTTATATTTAATGCAATATTATTACCCATCCTACGAGATGGTTTTTCCATTATAAATGGGGCTTGCACGTCCTATGTTTATATGATTGTAATAATACAGAGTTTGCAAGGGAACAAGCACCGCAAGGAGTTGCATATGGCTTGCTAAAATGTAATTAGTGTAGTTGCATTTTATTTTCTTTAGTTGTCCACTACCATTCTATATAAGTTTTACATTACATATGTTGATATGTTGGTTGTGCCCCAAATTGTAGATGTCAATACAATTGGGTGCTATTTTTTGCAAAGTTTATATCTCTATCTCACTAGAGAATAGTTTTTATTATAAAAACTTATTTTTTAAAACTTTGTGAGACATGGCAATAAGAGTTTATTGACCATAGAGTGGTGAGATCGACATTAACATAGTGTTAGTGTGAAAGATAAATAAACCTAAAGCAGTTAAAAGAGATGTATTTAGAATGAGCTTTTAACTAGTGTCAAGGAAAGTAATTATGAGATATAGCTCATGGGGTGATGCCCAACTTAAGATTAGGGGTGATGCCCAATCTTTCGCGCTATAGTCTTAAAGAGAAGTGGTTACTTAATTAAGGTCCGATAAATATTCCCGGTGAATAGCTCGGAACCCTCCCACCAATCTTGCGCTTTCCTGGCTAGTTTAATTGTTGCAAGTATAAATATAGAGCATCTTTAAACTATATCAAGTTCGATTACGGTAAAAGATTTGAGAAATCGTCCGTAGCCCTCCATCATTTTAGTTAAATACTATTAAGCTTATAAATACTATGTTTGTTGGCATACGTCAAGGCATAACTATTCTATGGCTAAATAGTATTCATCTGTATATAAGATATAAGGATAGCTTAAGTTGGTTATGCAACTTTGTTGGCATACGTCAAGAGTTTGCATAAGTTAAATTTAAGCCAGTCAAGAAATGATGGGTACAAACTTGACTAGCATTTTATGATTTGTTGGCATACGTCAAGGTCATAAAAGACTAGGGGTAAAATCATATCAAGAATTACAAGAGTGTAAAAGACAAAAATTGTCTACCAATTATTGAATGTGTTAATTTGTTGACATACGCCAAGGTTGATGCATTCAATGATAATTGGATCTTGATCCCACTTGAAAACAATGAGTTGTTTTCCGATCACCTTTTATAAGGTTTTGAGGGACTCGAAAAATAGTGGGAGACATAACTTAGATAAAAATAAACCAAATCTATTTTATGTATTGAACATCTGCTAAAATACCTTTTCTCTCTCTTTCAGGCCATTATGTCTGGTTTAAAACTCATATTGGAACAGAACAAGTTAACCGGTCCTAATTACAAAGACTGGTTGAGGAATGTTAAAATTGCCCTAACTTATGACAAAGTAGCATATGTCCTCACTGCGCCCGAACCTGTTCTAGGCCTAGAACCCACTATAGCGGAAACTAAAATCCGCAATACATGGGATAAAGATTGTTCACTTGCTCAATGCCTCACCATTGCCTCTATGGATTTGGTCCATCAGAGACAACATGAGAATATGGATATCAGATCCATATTTCGTAATACAGAAGAACTGTATGGCGAGCAACCGCGACAAATGAAGTACGCGGCGTCTAGGAATCTGTTCCAGACGAAAATGACTGTGGGATCTTCTGTTGGGGATCATGTCCTCAAAATAATCGCCTATGTCAATGAGCTTGAACTTTTGAACGTAGGCCTAGATGCAGATAGATATACAGATATCATTCTGCAATCATTGACACCAGCATACTCCCGATTCATATCACAGTTTTTGATGATGGATTTGGAGCCTACTCTTCCTGCCTTGTTTAATTTATTAAGACAGGAAGAAAGTTCTTTGAAAAAGGGACAAACACCAGTCTTGGCTATAGGGCAATCTTCTTCCTCTTCTGGCAAATTGGTTGCTAAGAAAAAAGGAATGAAGAAAACTACTAAACCAAGGAAAGGTGTTAAGAAGGCTGTCAAGAAGGATAAAGGAAAGGCAAAAATGATGACAGCAGAATGCTTCCATTGTCATAAGTCAGGACATTGGAAAAGGAACTGCCCAGAATACCTAGCCTCACTCACCAAGAATAAGCAAGTTGTTGCTTCATCTACAGGTGTGTTTGTTACTCAGAATTGTTTTTCTATAAATCATACATCCTGGGTATTAGATACCGGATCAGGATCTCACATCTGTAATTTGTTACAGGGACTTAAAAGTTATAGAAAACTTGGAGCTGGAGAGATGACTATGCAAGTTGGTAATGGTGCAATAGTTGCAGCACTTGCAGTAGGGGATTTTCATCTAGCTTTACCAAATGGAAACGTTTTGATTTTAAATAGCTGCTATTTTGTACCAACTATGATGTGTAATATAATATCCATATCTTTATTAGATAAAGATGGATATGTATTTAAGTTGGAGAACAATGTTATGAATATCATATTTAATCAAAAGTTGATTGCTTATGGAACATTGTGCAATGGCATCTATATTATTAATCAAAACACAATTCTGAACACTTATCATACTAATAAAAGAAAGCACTCAGTTATGAATGACGCTTTCTTATGGCATTGCAGACTTGGTCACATTAATAAAGAAAGACTTGGCGAGCTTCATAAGCATGGATATTTAGATCCATTTGACTTTGAGTCTTATGAGACTTGCAAGTCTTGTCTTAAAGGTAAAATGACCAAGACTCCATTTACAGGAACTGGAGTAAGAGTTACAGAACTCTTAGGACTGATACATAGTGATGTATGTGGTCCTATGTCTACAATGGCCAGAGGTGGCTACTCCTACTTTATTACTTTTACTGATGATTTTTCAAGATTTGGACATGTGTTTTTTATGAAACACAAATCTGAAGCACTTGAGAAATTTATCGAGTATAAAAATGAAGTAGAGAACCAAACGGGCAAGAAAGTTAAAATTCTTCGATCAGATCGAGGAGGTGAATATTGAGCTCGGAGATTCATAGGTATTTAAACAGATGAGATTTCTCTCTCAGGTTACTCCACCCTATTATACCATAGCTAACCGGCGTGTCAGAAGAAGGGAATGTACCCATAGTGAGTATTGGTACGTTCCATGATGAGTAACACTGAGTTACCTTCTTTCTATTCTGGGGCTATGCATTGAGAAACAGCACACACTTACTGAATACGGGTTCAACTAAAGCAGTGTCTAAACTCCATTATGAGATATAGAGTAAGAAAGCCACATCTTAATTATATTAAGATTCGGGGATGTCATGCTTATGTAAAGAAGCAAGGATCCAAAAATAGTTAGAGGCTACGGCTCAGAATTATGCAAATTGTTAGGATATCAAGGATTCCCATTATTCTTTTTTTTTTGTTTTTATTACATTCGGATATCAGATTCTACCACATCGATGGAACAAAAGATAATTGATTTCTCGTTATGCCACCTTCTAAGAAGCGAATTTTCTTGAAAAGAAATATTAGTGGTAGCTGGTAGAACTGGCAGAAATTTCATCAGATTACAAATATTACTGATAAATTAGTGCAACCAGCAAATTCAGTTATAGCCAGAAAAACCTCAACCACTCCACAAGGATATCCAAGCGCGATTCTCATGCACCTAAGACACAATATAATTTTTTTAGTTGAAGGTGCATGTAGATCAGCATCATACGATGATGTACGAGACCTTTAAGTTATCAGCAAGCCTCTGAGAGTAGGGACTCTGTTGCTTGGCAGAGCAAATAAAATCTGAAATAGACTCTATATGACACCAGACAAAGTATGGATTATTAGACAATGCTCCTAAAAGGGGTGATACACATAGGTTTGGCACATTAGGGTTGTTAAGAAAAACGTTAGGTGTAGATGGCAAAAGTAGAGACTTTAAAGCTAGACTTGGCTAGTAAAGGTTTCGCAAAAGACCTGGTTTGGACTTACGAATGCAAACTTTTTCTCCAGTGGCGTATGTCTCATAGTCTATTCGGATCTACTTGCTATAGTGCTCGACTATGGGACTAGTGAATCTGGCAACCTGCATGCGACGTTTAAAACTGCATTTCTAAATGGTGATTTAGAAGAGTTGCATATATATGACGCCAAACCAGAGGGTTTTATAGTTCAGTGAGAAGTAGTGAAAAAGCATGTAGATGGCTTTAAATCTATTTATGGACTGAAGCCAAGCCATCCTGGAGATGGAACATCTTCTTGTTTTTTTTTCTTTTGTTTTTTTTATTTTTGATGATGCGGGGGTATCAAAGAGGTTGGTTTCATCAAAAATCCAGGATGAACATGTGTGTATAAAAGGATATTGGGAGTATTATATCGTTTCTTAATTTTATTATGTAGACGATATACTCTTAATCCTGTAATGACATACCGGTCATCTACAAGCGGTTAAATTTGCACTATCAAACAGGATGTTTCCCTGAAAGATTTAGGTGAAGCATCCTGTCTACTGGCTATTCAGATCTATAGAAATAGATCTAAAAGGATGTTAGGATTATCGCAATCTATCATTTGGCCAAAGTGCTAAAAAGTGTTAGCATGGAAAATTCCAAGGAAAGTTTTGTCCTGCATTTCTTGGAATCTCCCTCTCTAAAAAATGTGCTCCCCGAACTGAATGAGAGAGAAAGGATGAGTCCTAATTCCTTATGCTCGCAGTGTCGATCATGTTGCCATTTACTGTACTAGACCAGTTCCTTAGTCACTCAGTTTGGTAAGTAGATCAATCTGACTCATGGAGAAGGCACTGGAAAGCGGTCAAAATATACTTAAGTACCTTAAAAGGATCTATAGGAGTTATTTTTGATATACGGTAAAAGTTGACCCGAGATGGAGGCTTTTTCCGACTTCAACGCTTCAGAGCATTCGCATGATAGTAAGTCTGTATGCAGGATACTGTTTTCACTCAATAGAGGGGCTTGTCAGCGTGAGAAGTTCCAAGCATATAAAATAGCACTCGACGTATGAAGCTGAATACATTGACAGCTAATGATGCAGCTAAAGAAGCCCGTTCTGGATGAGGAAGGTTGCCTTTTAGAGCTTGAAGTTTGTTACGCCATCTATTAACGATCCGAGTACCTTGTATACTTGATAATAATGTTCCATAGCTCTTGACAAATGAACCCGCGATCTCACCATAAGTCCAGCACATTCTGAGGAGAGTATCACTCGTTGATTCAGGCAGCCATAGTATGATCGCCGTGCGGAATGCAAGATTGAAAGAGTAGATGTTGGGCCTTCTTGTTTTGATGATGTTTAACAAACAATTTACCACTAATGTTGTTTGTCTAGTATTTGTGTTTTCCTATGTATTGTAGACAAACAACGTAGTTGGAGGATGGATGGAATAGTGCTTCAACGACGATATCAAATGGAGGTTGGCGGAATGTCGGGTTGAAGCCTTGCAATTCAAAGTTAAAGATCAAGTTCAAGCTTCATCCGCAAAGTGTACCAAGTCAAGCTTATTGAAGATCAAGATCGGCTTGGGTAATCTAGTTTAGGTTTTATATTATGTGTGTTAAGTACCTTAAGCTCAATATCATATACACACACGTATTTGGTTTCTATGTATATATATAGTTATATATATACATGCATGGTTTTAGGTTTTCATGTTTTGGACATACTTGCAAAATACATGAGTTTTCACAAATGGAAATTTAATTTGAAAAATTCTTTTTCTAACATGTTTGTTTTCATGTTTATAAACATTTCGTAAAGTTTCATCAAGTTTGGAATTGATTTGTTATGTTTAATGGAATTTACAAAATAATGCTTTTCGTTCGTGCATGTTCGTGCATGTTTTACAAAGTAGATGAGTTTTCATAAATGAGAAGTGATATTCAAGAAATTCTTTCTTTGACATGTTTATATACATGTTTAAAAACTTATCTCAAAATTTTACTATTTTTAGAGTTGATTTACTGTGCCCAATTGATTTTACAAAATCGTATATGTTAACAGTTTTTCAGAAACTGTAAATTTGTGTTCAAATATTTATTTCTCTCAACTGGGAAAATATTTTTCAGAAATTCTTTCTCTGACATGTTATTCTACATGTCTAGAACATTCCCACAAAATTTCATAATTTTTGGAGTTCATTTACTATTTTAAATTGATTTTACAAAACAGCTGCGCACTGCTACAGTAATCCGGTCGACCGGACCGGTCGACCGAACATGTATCTGGACGTTGGTTACTGTAGCTAACGGCTATAATTTCCAGATTTTGTTATATCCGTTTTTTTGTCTTTTTGCTTGGTTTTCTTGGGTTTTTGGGCTTGTTTCATGAGCCTATATATACCACATGCCCTCATACTTCTAAGGGCACTCAAGAAATGTTTTAAACAAGTTTAAAGAGTTTTAAACAAGGGTTTAAGTGTGTTAGTGTTTGTTTTGGTTTATGAAGAAGTTTTCACAAGTGGAGGAGATCATCTTCTTGTTTGGGCTCCAATCTCCATCTCTCCATCTTGTCATCTATTGGAGAAGTTTTCTAAACTCTATCTAGCTTTACATTTGCTTAGTTATTTGATTATCATTCTTTAAAGCTAGTTTATATATTGAGTTTAGATTTGATTATATTATCTCATTGTTACACACACCCACTTGAGCTTATTGTATTTGCATACATAGTATATTAGGGTTGTGAGAGATTGTAACATTGAGTTGTGCTTAATTGTGTTCTCATCTATTGTAGAGAACAAATTTATATTTGTTACATTGTGAGTGGTGTAAGGTTTTCGGTGAGCTAGAAAACCGAGTGTGTTGTGAAGTTTTCGGTGAACTAGAAAACCGAGTGTGAGGAGTGACGTTGTTCGGTGAGCGAAAACCGACATAGTGTGGTTGTAAACGTTATTCGGGTGAGCGTAGAAAACCCGGTTGTGATAGTGGATTTCTCCCCGGGAGTGGGGAGCGGAGACGTAGGACGGAAGGTCCGAACTCCGTGATCATATTACTCTTAATCGGTAATGACATACCGTCATTACAAGCGGTTAAAATTTGGCTATCAAAAAGATTTTCCATGAAAGATTTAGGTGAAGCATCCTGTATACTGGGTATTCAGATCTATAGAGATAGATCTAAAAGGATGTTAGGATTATCGCAATCTAGATACATTGGCAAAGTGCTAAAACGGTTTAGCATGGAAAATTCCAAGAAAGGTTTTGTACCTGCATCTCCTGGAATCTCCCTCTCTAAAAAGATGTCTCCCCGGACTGATGAAGAGAGGAAACGCATGAGTCTAATTCCTTATGCCTCGGCAGTAGGATCGATCATGTATGCCATGTTATGTACTAGACCAGATATCGCTTATTCACTCAGTTTGGTAAGTAGATACCAATCTGATCATGGAGAAGAGCACTGGAAAGCGGTCAAGAATATACTTAAGTACCTTAAAAGGACTAAAGAGTTATTTTTGATATACGGTAAAAGTGACCTCCGAATGGAGGCTTTTTCCGACTCAAGCTTTCAGAGCGATATCGATGATAGTAAGTCTGTATCAGGATATGTTTTCACCCTCAATAGAGGAGCTGTCAGCTGGAAAAGTTCCAAGCAGGATACAGTAGCAGACTCGACTATGGAAGCTGAATACATTGCAGCTAATGATGCAGCTAAAGAAGCTGTCTGGATGAGGAAGTTCCTTTTAGAGCTGGAAGTTGTTCCCACCATTAAAGATCCAGTACCTTTATACTGTGATAATAATGCTGCAATAGCTCTGACAAAGGAACCCCGATCTCACCATAAGTCCAGACACATTCTGAGGAAGTATCACTTGATCAGGGAGATAGTTGATCGCCGGGAGATCAAGATTGAAAGAGTAGACACAAAAGATAATATAGCAGATCCATTCACAAAGGCAATTGCTCGTTCACAATTTGAGAAACTTGTTGAGCTATTGGGTATTAGATACTATAATTGGCCTTAGTGCAAGTGGGAGTTTGTTAGATATAGGTGCCCTGCAGGCAATTATTGTATATTGTAACAGGACCTATATGTATATAACATCCTTGTTCAAAATGATAGTATGCTATTTTGGTCAGATTTATCTGATGTTCTAAATATACAGATAATGTCCTTAGAATAAATACTAGACTATCAGACATTTCGGATAGTGATCGTAATGAAGAGATCTGATTAGTCGGTAACGTATATTCTAAAATGTTCCTAGTTGATGAAGTGTTGAGATAGGACATCATCACTTTGGTTTAGACTAGTGTATGCTTTATTTCTCCTTTTGAAGGAGATGATCAATCTCTTAGATCATTGATGTGAGACATCAAGATACAGTATACAGGTGACTCATTAGTGAATGAGTTGACTGAACGACTCGCCGAGAACATCTAGTTGGTAATATACTTAACTGTCAAATAGAAGTTCTCAAGTGATATAGTACATAGTAGTCTCTTGACCTGAGGCATGAGTGCAATATCTTATATGTCAGTAAAGATGTATTTAGACTTTTACCTAACCACAGTTCTTATTGAATTGTGCATAACGGTTCTTGTTGGGTACATCCCGAGACATAAGTAGATATTGAGATGCCAAGAAGGGATTCGTCTCTCCCAGTATAGGGGTTGATGTCATAAGATTGTTTGATATAACTATAGCCTGGAAATCCTTGGCCAAGGTGAATAAGATAAACTGAGTGTCAGTTTGATCTTATAGGTTATGAGTTTAATATCAATAAACACTAATCAAGCTATTAGGGTTTGACAGTTTGCCATACCCTAGGCTCAATAGTTTGACATGGTTTGACGAAGAGACCGGACTGTACGGTATTATCATTGAGTGGTCCTGATAAAATTGGATAAGCATCTTGCAGACCTTTATCACAACTTATACCCGGGTGGTCTTCATGTGTAGCTAGCACCTCTGTTGTACTTATGGATATGATCCACTACCGAGTTTTTTAAGTTGGGCCCTAGAGTCACACCAAGCGCGTACTTGAATCCTATGAAACACAATTTATGGAGTGATGCGTATGATTGATACGCATATATGATTTCTTCCGGATACACATAAACGGTTATGTATATCGGTAAAATCGGAATGCTATGTGCTTAGGAAATGAATTCCAGTATTTTTCCCATAAAGTTAACTTTTAGTCAACTAGTTGACTTTTTGGTCAACAGTTGACTTTTGGTCAACTCTTGATTTATTTGGTCATATAGTGACTAATTAGTTAAAGATTGGAATAATACTATATACCGTATTTATGAAATACTGTATTAGTGATAATAATTTGGTATTCTCATTTATGAAATACACATACCATGTATAATGAGTCATGAGATGAGTCACTTAGTGGTATGGTTTGAGCACATGGTTTATTAGCACATGGTTTTGAAATGTAATGATTCATAAGATGATTCATTGCATGACTCACTTGATTAATCATTAATTTTTGATGATTCATTGCATGACTCATAGGATGAGTCATTCATATCATGAACACATTTCACTCTATAAATATGAGCTCTTTTTCTTATGGAAAGGTTAATGAAAAATTGGCTAAGTGTTTTTTTTCCATAAGAGAATAAAAGAGAGCTCTCCTCTTACTAAACTTTAGCAATCTTTGAGCAAGAGGAAGTAGTAGGATTTTAAGAACCCCGGGCTGGATTTCTTGCCTTGTGTCTTGAGAAGACTCCCATTTTATCAAGCTAACTTGAAGACTTGGAGATCCACTAAGAGGAGATTTTCTACTACAAGGAGCAAGAGCTAGGGGTTATTCGATCTTCCATCGAATCACGCTACGAAAGTATGGCTTTCTAACTCTTGTATGCTCACTTAATAATAAGGATCATGTTAGATTTAATTAGACGATCCATATGAATATTTCATGCTCTCTACATGCTTAGTATTTTTGTACATACATGTCTTCCGCTGTGTATTATGCATGTAGACATAGCACGATTTTCTTCAAGAACTCCTCATGATAATTTTTTTCCCTTTTACTTTGCTCATATAAGATAGCATGCACCTTATTACTTAATAGGTAATAGCTAAAAAATGTATCTAAAACTCTTTTCCTAGTTTCAAGTGTTAAAAGTGGGGAAATAGATGAGATTAGAGAAATTGTAGCCTCAATTATCAAATTTTTTTCTCTGTTTCTTCTTTCAAGCATCATCAAATAAATAAGATGAAAAAATTGTCCTTGTCATTTCAATTTAAAGATTCATGATTCAATTCTACTCTACTGATCAGCTATGCCTTTGAAATAAATTAAAATATGCACTGCTATTTCCCTATAAAAGTGAGGTCCTGGATGTTCTTTAGAGTAATGTACTCCAAGTATCCTGAAAGGCCGAGATAGTTTTTTTCCTATTAACTTCAGATGTCTAGTCATTTTGTTTTCTTATAAATTGTTTTCCTACGAGCAAAACTAGAACTTGAAACTCTCTAAGAAATTTAAGACAACTAATGTTAGATCAAACAGATCAACAAACTAGAACTTGAAACTCTCTAAGAAATTTAAGACAACTAATGTTAGATCAAACAGATCAACACCACCAAGATATCTCAACACACAGTATTAAGAAATTTAAGACAACTAATGTTAGATCAAACAGATCAACACCACCAAGATATCTCAACACACAGTATTCAAGATACTCTCTAATACATGAAGCAATATACCGTTCATAGCAAAATCCTTCCACGATCAACATTGCACATTATATCCGAGTGTATGGATATCCATTCGATAGAAAGTGCACAAGGCCAATAAACACCAAAATATCTATAACCACATTAAGAAGCAAACAAGTCACTGATTTTCAGTAGCATTCACCCAGAAAATTGAAATTTTGGCAGTCAATTACCTGAATCCTATTCTGATGAGTGAAATCCGAGACAGCCCAATGCACCAACAACCAATGAAGCTCCCTCTGCCTCTCCCGTACAATCCTCATTATCAAATCCAACCTCGCCTGCCGTCCTCTCACCCTCAACAAATCCCTCCTCATACTCTCCTGTTGCTGCCCTTCATCATCTCTTCTTCCTTCATTTCCGCCATTTCGAACATCTCTCTGTTGCTGGCTCGCCATTTGCACCCATTCCCTCACCAACCTCACCCGCTCTCTCTCCCTCTCACCGAGCCACTCTACCCTAGGGCTGCTGCTCTCGCACCTATTCGAGCCCTCGGTCATCCCTCTCACGATTCTCCTAACCCTCTCCCTCTCCCCCTCCCCGATCTACGGCGAGTTCTCCTAACAAATCAAACAAAAAAAGAAAAAAAAAGAGAAATTGATCAAAATATCGTCACAAAATTCAATTTCAAAAAGTGAATAAGATTGAGAGGAAAGAGAATTACAATGAGAAGTGAGATTTTGACGGGAGGGGTTGAGCCTCAGACTCCTGACTTCAACTTGGGGTTAAAAACAACCAATTCTAAACCAAATAAAACCAAACAACTCTAATCCATAAAACAAATCACATAAAAAGATGATTTGATATACATTTCATCAATACCATGTCCCGCGATCAGAAGAGGACCTAAGAGGATGAGGATTTGGGGAGTCTCGAATTTGAGAGTATGCAAGGAAACAGTGAGGAGGAGCAGCATCAGAGTTGTTCGAATTGTGATTGGTTAGGGTTTTGTTCGGCTGTAGAAAGGGAGGGAAGAGTTCGCCTTCTTGAGCCTCATCCGGAACCAACACATAGCCTTCTTTGGCGACTCGATGGCCCGCAACCAGCTCAAATCCCTCCTCTACCTCATCTCGACCGCCTCGAGCCCCGAGCTCGTGTATCAAGACGGCGACGAGAATAAATTTTGCCGGCGGGCGAGAGAGAGCCTCGAGCCCCGAGCTCGTGTATCAAGACGGCGACGAGAATAAATTTTGCCGGCGGGCGAGAGAGAGGGCAGGCAGGAGATGTGGTTGTCAAGGTCGGCGTGGAGATGTGCGGGAAGTTTGAGCGGAGGAGGATGAGATCAAACGTAGAGACGACTGAATGAAGAATTGGGGTTTTCAGAGAGCGGTGAAATGAAAATTTAGGGGGCAAATTGTGGCGCTCGGTCTCAAAACCAAAATATCAGACACATTCCGTGTAGGTGGTAGTCTAGTTGGCAACCTAGACGGAATTTTCCGTCGAGATAATCTTGACGGAACAATCTAGACGGAAATAATTCCGTCTAGGTTGCCTCAAACCAGACGGAACTATATTCCGTCTAGATTATTCCGTCTAGTTTGCTTGATTTTCATATAAAAGCTCTACTCTTTAGAAGAAATATAATACTCCAAATATTCTTAAGAGAATGTGGTTATTAAGATGTACTAGGCCATGTTTATGAAAGTATGCACATTTCATGTCAAATTATTCATAGATAAACAATCTTACAACCAAGTTATAATAATTACTAACTCAAAAGAAACGATCAAGACATTTGAACACATGCAATGTCCAACAGCATCCCACTAGTACGTCCAAAGTAGCTTAAAAACTCCATCTTTAAATTTTTTGGGCGCTACTCTGCGGCAAACTCTTTTGGGCCGACAGTTTAGAAGGCCTGATGGCCTGAACCTCATACTTGCTTGTTCAAACAGCGGAGAACTCATTTAGGGTTTCTTCTTATTATTTCCGCG
>NC_033798.1:40429087-40455182 GCF_001876935.1 Asparagus officinalis | reverse complement strand
ACTCCCCACCCCCTTTTAAAATAAAATCATGGGATTGGAAAATCGAGGTGTCGTCGGCGATAAATGGCCGCGGAGAATCCTCTGGGTCTGTGCAATTGGAAGCGCAATAAGTAATCTCCCTTCAATTTCTTTAAAAATCCCATCATTTTTTAAGAATTTTTTGGGCTCTAATTTAGGGTTTCTTTTCTTTTTTTTCTATTACCATTTTTAGGTATGTTTTTTGTTGCCGTTGAGAAGCAAGCACAGAACAGGCAGCGAATGATGGCCGAAGATTTAAAGGGTTTGGATGGACAAAGCAGCGGAGAGGTGAATGGTGGAGGCCTAATTTTTGAAAATTTAGCTTGAAATTCGGTTAATTTTTTTTTTGTATTTTATGAAAATTTGAATAAAAAAGTTGGAAACTTTGTGCTCAAAGTTTTGCAAATCTCCGTGCTTCTACATTGTAAACCTTGATGTTTGTTATATTGTTTTGGTTACTCTAGGTCTTGAGTGGCCTTAAAATAATTGATCTTTTAATAATGCTAACTTGTGATCACATTTGAAGTTTGGGCTTTGAATTAGTATTCAGTTTTGTGAATCTTTTGGTCTATTCTAAAAGATTACTGGAAATTTAGATACATGATATTAGACTGGTTCATCTTAATCGCAATACAACTACAACCTAACCCCAATCCGATATTGAAACCAACTGATTGTATATCGTAAACTAATGGTTTTAACACATTTGATATTTTAGTAATGCTACTCGTCTATCCATAAGTTAATTAGATGTATAACATGGAGCAAACTCCAATATTTTGAGATGGGAATTTTGTGTACTGTAAATGATTCCTCGTGACATTAATAAAAATGAGTGTTTAGTCATCTATATATTATTCTTTGTAATCTGCTATTTTGGAATCTAAGCTTATAAGAGAAACTTACTGCATGTGTATTAAAGGGTGTCTAAGAATGTGGACTACTGCCTCATTTTAGCATTTGTTACTTTCTGCTCCAATGTCACATGATGATTCTTGAGAATAAAATGAATAATTGGGATTAGTTTTTCTTTTCTTTACCTATGGAAGTCGAAAGGTGAGTAGTTAGTGGTTACATTTTTCTTTAAATAGTCTTTTTTTATTGTATTTGTCATTGTCTGTTTATTTGAAATCTGTTAAGAATGAAGAGTACCTGTAAGCCTTTTTTTTAAATATCCCTGCTTAGCTAGCTATTTTCCTTCTTTTTTTTGTCCCTTCTGTGTTTTGTACTTCTGGTCAGTTATTTCTTCTTAGGGTGGGTGGTGGTGATTCAATTAGTAGGTCGAAAGTTCTTTGTTTTCTAAAAAAGAAAACAATAATCATGCCCAGAATGCTCTTTTCTAGTAAAATGATCACCATTGTGGAGAGGCTTGATAGAGGGATTTGACTGGTTTGGAAAGGAATTTTTGGATCTCTTAATGCAGATTGAAATGATTCAGCATGCAACATTAATGACGGAATTGTGGTGTGGATCGGATTGGAAGCACTTTGAAAGAGATAAGAAATTTAGTTATGAAGGAGAATTCCCTGCAATAGTTATGATTAGTGTGAATTTTAGGCTCTGAAAAGTAGTAGAGGAGAAGAGAACTCTTTAGTAGCAGGTTTGAATGAGCAAAGAGAAGCATAACCCCCTTGGAAGAATTGAGCAGTCAAACTTCTTTGAAATTAGAATCCTGTGAAAGGTAATGTCTGCTTTCCTCCCTAATAACTAATAATTTAATGAAACTGGCGAGTAGGTAAGAACTCTTGAATCTAGAGAAATATGAGTCATAGAGATGAACTTTGTGGCCAATTCTTCTAGATATAATGGAGCCTTTGTTTTTAACAAACTCTGTTTTGCTTAATGGATATATCTTAAATTGGGAACTCGTTATCTGATAGGGCTTTAATGTGGTTTGTAGGCTGTCATGTAATCACTGGTTGGACATTTGTCATGAACTACGTTACTCGGGTACTTCTATAATGAAGCCATACTCATACCGGCCACGTACCCAACACTTTTCCGTACCCAAACTTCATGGACACGTCTTGAATATATGCATACATTTATTACAACGTATACTCAATTATACGATATATGTGTTAATTTAAAACACTTGTCAAACGCTTCTTGGACGTATAGCGTACACTTCACATCCATTTCTTGAAACTAGTTAGATATGGGTCGGGTTCATTTCAGTCCATACCCAAGTTCAAAACTATATAGTTAAAGGTTCGTTTGGATGTCTGTCAAAAAATGAGAGCTTCCAATTTATGATAATCAATATGATAAAAGAAACTTAAAAATGCGATCGGAATTTTAATTCTAATGACACATGAAGTGGAAAAAAAAAGATCTCATGTACATTATTAATTCAATATATATATAAATCCTAATTATATCTTGAAGTTTAGGATTCAAAAGACAGATCTGGATGGTACATAATCATTTTTATTATTGTTGCAGTATTTGTATTTCTCAATTGCTTCTTCCTATAAATTAGGTTAATTTTTCTGCAGATTGTTGTGACTTTAATGCTCCTTCTTGGTACACTAGGCTATGGTGGTAGCTTATTCAATGTCCTCTCACCTGCTAAATGCATCGAAGTCCTTTACAAGTCTTGGCTCTAGTGACTACAAATTGACTGAACTTTTTTTTATTCTTTGAGCAGAAGCTATGGTGCTGAGCTGTTATTGAAGCAAAATCCTGTACTGCTTTCACTCGGATGCATGCAATTCTGAGAAATGCTCTACTCTGCCTAGAAAGATGCAAATCATTGAAAACATTGAAGCAAATTCATGCTCAAGTTCTCATCAGCGGGCTTCAGAACGAGAACTATGTGGCAGTTAAGCTTGTGTCATTTTGCAGCAAGACATTGGGGAATGTTGATCATGCCCGTAGAATTTTTGATTCCTGTAAAAGTTCAGCAAATGTTTTCCTATGGACAACAATGGTCGTATCATATTCCAACCATCAAACCAAGATTGTGAAGGAGGCCATATCAATATATAGGATGATGCATGAACGTGGAGTTCATCCAAACAATTTTACTTTGTCTTCTGTGCTTAAAGCTTGTTCACTTCTTAAGGCCATCAGTGAAGGGGAACAAATCCATGCTCATTCAACTAAACTTGGATTTAGTTCCTCTCCTTATGTCGTAACAACACTGCTAGATATGTATTCCAAGTTTGGTTACAAACAAGAAACAAAACATCTATTCAGGACTACGCCGGAAAAAAATGTTGCAGTGTGCAATACTATGATTGCATATTATGCCAAAGTTGGTGATTTGGAGACTGCTAAAAGTGTTTTTGATGAAATGGTTCACAGAGATTCAATTTCATGGAGTATCATGATATCCAGTTATGCTGACAATGGCAATATGTCGGCTGCTAGGGAGATTTTTGATCAAAATCCAGAGAAAAATATTAAGTCTTGGAATTGTTTGATGGTTGGTTATTCTCGTAATGGAAGGTGGAGTGATTGTATACAGCTCTTCAATGAGATGGCTTCCAGTCATATGAGAGCCAATCATGTTACCATGACCACGATGATGTCTGCTTGCAGTCAATTAGGTGCTCTAAAAGTTGGTAGGCAATTCCATGGAATCTTATATAAAAGTTGCATTGAGATTGATACTTTTGTGTACAATTCTTTGGTTGACATGTATGGTAAATGTGGTGCTATACGTGAAGCTTACCAAGTTTTTACTGAGCTACCAATCAAGGATGTAGTCTCATATAATGTGATGATTTGTGGCTTTGTAAACCATGGATATGGAGAAGATGCCTTGAAGCTAGTTCCTGAGATGCAAGAAAAAGATATCCAGCCTGATAGGGTTACATTTATTGGCATTTTAAATGCTTGCAGTCAAACTGGTCATCTCGAGTTATGTCAATATTATTTCAATTGCATGAGAAGTAACTATGGAGTTGAGCGTTCTGTTGATCATTATGCTTGCATGGTTGATCTTTTTGGTCGAGCAGGATTTATAGAGGAGGCCTACAACTTGGTTAAGACTATGTCAGTTGAACCCCATGCTGGGGTTTGGGGAGCCCTTCTACATGCTTGTGTTACATACTGTCACGTTGAGATTGGCGAGATTGCTGCAAATGAACTTTTTAGGATAGAGCCAGAAAATCCGGGCAATTATGTGCTTCTCTCTAATATTTATGCTCGAGCACAGCTCTGGGATAGAGTTAAAGAAGTAAGGCGCTTCATGAGAGAAAGAGGTGTGGCCAAAGTGGCAGGATTCAGTTCGATAGAAGTGGACGATAAGGTCCATGAATTCTTAATGAGGGATGCATCTCACCCTCAATGGCAAGAAATATATGGAGTACTGGACTATCTCTCATTTGAACTGGAGTAAAGGGGATATTGTTCACTTTTATTTCACTCCCTAGTTGGGTCAAGTGAGTTTGTTCCTTTATGGTTTCTATAGCAATGCTGGGAAGTAAGGTATGACGCAATATATGCATTTTTTTTGTTGTCGGTTGTTCATCTGAGTACATTAACATAAATTTTGATTGCTGGTTTCATCATGATATATGCCTTTATATTAAACACAAAATGATGATAAATTTGAATAAGTTGCAGTAATAGAGGAGAGGGACTTGTAAAACAGCTAATGTGCACTGCTTAGAAATCACAAAAAGCATGCAAATAAATTTACTTGTGACTTGAATAGAGCAAGAAATAACTGCTTTGCTTACTGCTACCTGTAGTGCTCTGGATCATTCATGAATTTCAGTTTTCTTGTTTCTTCTCATTAAGGTTGACTGATATTTATCCTAAAGAGAATTATCCTAAAGAGGAAATCTTAAGATCTATTATTCTATATATACAATAGAAAAGATTTCTTTATGCTGCATACTCTTTTGAGGGCGGAGGCAACTTGGGAACTTTCTTTTTGATTGCTTCAGCCGAATCAATTATTAGGAATTATTAAATATATTTATAACTTTGCATCTACTGTGTCCTCATCTTTTACCTAAGGACACATGCTCTTACATGTACCTGAATAAGATGAAGTCTACATTTCTATCTTAGTTAATCATTTTTCTTTCTTAAAGAAGCTTATCACCTAAGCCGAGTATTTTAACTTGTAAGTGTGCAAGCAAAATTGGGATGCTTAGCTTGTAGGAGACAATGTTGTAATCTGTTATAATTCTATGTTGAACTTTATAAGTATGTCAATATTTGAAGTTTTGATGTTAAGTTGGTTACGGAATGTCCTCTCCACAAGTTTGCAGAAATGATACTGGGGAGATTAGAGAAGCAAAACCGGTTCTACTTCATGGGATGCTGAACATGTGTATTTACCTACAATAATGTAAGTAGTCCATTTGCTTATAAATTCACAGGTACTATATCGATTTCATGGCTTTATCTAACGTAATAGATGTATCTCAAAAAGTGAATTATACAAAACCTATTTTGTTTAAAAAACTTTTGATGATTGCTTACTTTACGCTTTCTCATATGCTGTCTCATACTTATTTTGTACCAAAATTTAGGTCTTATACCTAGATACAGTAATCAACTGCACATCCTGTGACATGTTGCAATGACAAGTGCAATTACTATTACACTTTTGAAAATGCTGAAACATCTAAAAGGATGATTACAGTGTAAAATTAACCACCTAAATATTTAGCCTCTTGAACACTAGTGAAGAACATAAAACTTCATGTAAGAGTGAGTTGAAAGATGTAGAACTTTGTGATACGAAAATACATGTTTAATTGCATGTAGGAACTTGGACTTTTAATGCAGACTTTCTACCATTTGTGGAAGAGACATGAATGTTAACTTGTTATGTCCGTAGCTCAATAACTAAACAATAACATGGTAGCTAAACAAGATGTTCTCTAATCTTTCTGACATTTTTTTATGGTTATCAAAAATCTTATGTGTTGACACTATTGTCTGTAAGATTGTAACGGAAAATTCAAGGAGTTGAATGCAAGTACACAACCGTAGTTTTATAGGCATACAAAGTTACAAACTACAATTATATGGAATGGATGTTTCGTACGATTTTTATCAAAACCGTTTAATGAACTTTTAAAAACTTACATTTGGTTAAATATTTGGGATGATATAACTTAATATTAGCAAAGGCTTGTGGCATTTGGAGACATGACTTAAATTTGCAAAGTTACTCCTTTTACTTCCTAAGTAACCTATATGAACACAGCTCTTCAAATCATATTGGACTATGCTTCAATATATCAAGTTGGAGTGTTGTTGGAAGTAAACATGTTTCATCTCTGTTATTTACATAATAAATGTTGCAATTTTGGCAACTTTATTGAATTGCTTATTATTGTAATCTGTCCATTATGACAACAATGCTAGAGTGGCTTGTATACAGTAGTTTATGTTCATAATCTCTTTGCAGTTTCATGTCTAAGTTGTGGTCTTAATGGTTTGAATTATTGTCTATATATAAAACTTCAGTGCTTAATTAATTACATGGAGAAACCTAATGTTAAACTGTGTAATATAACGAACAATGATTCAGATGGACATCGGATGATATACTTTTATCCTTAAGCTCCAGGATATGTAGGTTTATGTTCCAAGTATTTTTCTTGTTGATCATCAGGAAGAAACTAGATTTGTAGAATTGTATCTTTCTCTGAGTTTAGAATAGTTTGGCTATGGGATTCTACACTTGGGTATCTAATTAGATATTGACAAGTATTTATATCAACACGTAAAAATTTCAAGTTTTACCTTTTTAAGTTCATATACCATAGATTCATCTCCCAGCTTTATTGTTTAGAAACAAATATATCAAATATTTAATCTGAGGATGCTATTGATCAATCTTGATCTTAACATGACAAATTTATGGATTATGTCAATCTTATGAAATTGTTTCCAATAAGATTTATTAGTTCTCGAATTTAGGTAGGACATGAATGAAAATGCGGAGGGAACCTTAGTTTTTTGTTCTATACTGGTCTCTGAATTTTTAGTTCAGAGTAAGCACTTCAACCTTGTTTATCCGTACAATATGTACAGCTCTAGACCTGAACTTATGCTTGTACTACCAGCACTTTTCATGATCACTGCTTTTCAAGAAGGGCTAAATACCCATATTGGTATTTTAATTCCTCTCCATTTACCAAGAAGATATTTTAATTAGGCAAACCTATTTTAATGCATTTTAATTGATTCAACTTACCAACAATGCCATTTTTCTCGTCCGCGATCAGTTTTCCGGCGAGAGCTTGTCACGTGTCACGCACGTGATGACTTAAACTGTTTTTTAGCTGCTGATGTGGCACGGATTTTCTGACGTGACAGTGTTTAAAGACGAGAATTAACCCTTTAAAAATCCTAATTTACCCAAAATAGGACAGATTTATGCCACATCAGCAGTTAAAAAACAGTTTAAGTCATCACATGCCATGCACGTGACGAGCTCTCGTCGGAAAACTTGTCGCCGACGAGAAAAATAACATTATTGGTAAGTTGAATCAATTAAAATGCTTTAAAGCAGGTTTGCCTAATTAAAATACATTCTTGGTAAATGAGATGAAATTAAAATACCAATATGGGTATTTAGCCTTTCAAGAAGAAACTCAAAAGGACAATTTTTTTAGAACAACCGTTTTGTAGAAGTAATGAGCAAAATCAACATTCTCATAAAAAAAATAGCAAAATCGACCTTTTCCAAATGGACGGGACTAGTAGTCACGTCCATTTTATGCTCAACTCTCTGCACCTCCCCACTCTCCACCCATAGATCCACCTCCCTCCCCAACACATTCCTCCTGTCACTAGCAAATTCATGCCCAACTCTCTGCACCTCCCCCACTCTCCACCCACAGATCCGCCTCTCCCCCCAACTAGTAGAGCTTAGGATTTTATAAGTTCACCCACAGATCCGCCAACCCGTACCCCCTCTTCGGCGTGATCAGCTCCCTCGCCGCCTCAACCTCTTTTTCCCCCTAAGCTGCCTCATCCTCGCGAGCCTCTTGTTCCACTCCCGCTCATGGGGGGTCTTGAAGTGCTTCTTGAGGTCAAGGTTGGTGCGGCACTTGCGGCCGTAGACGGAGCAGACGTAGGGGAGGAGGGGGCCTGGAGGAGGAGACCATTGTGCTCGAGGGCATCAAGGCTGCGTCGTCCCGCCTCGCGTGACGGTTGGCGTAGGTGGAGATGGCGTCACCGACGTCGAGATCCACATCGCTCGCCTCAACGACAAAGCCCAAACCTTCATAGAGACCGCTTACGCTAATGAGATCGCCGTCATCCCCAAATGGATCCACTACATCAACCACAACCACCGTCGTCGCCGATCCCCTCTCCTCGTCTTGATCTCCTACTTCACCACCGTCGCTCGCCCCTCGTGGCGGTCGAAAGCCGTTAAGAGTGTCAAGAACCCGATCCAGGATCGGAGGATGGAGAAGTTCGCTAAGCAAGCGAGGGAGGAGTTGGGAATTGACGTGGTCAATCGACGAAGCTGAGAGATGATTGAGGAGGCGTTGGAGATAAGAAATTGAGAGGGAGGGGGGATGTGGGGTTGAGGGAGCGGCTGAGATGGTTCTTGATAGGGTGAAGATGTTAGAGAGAAGGAGAAGAAGGTGAAGGACATGGATTGGGTCGTGAGGATGTCACTGAGAATTCTTTGATTAATTGAGCTTTGTCGTGAAATGTGCAGAGAGTTGGACATGAAATGGACGGGACTACTAGTCCCGTCATTAGAAAAGGTCGATTTTGCTTTTTTTTTTTGATGAGAAAGTCGATTTTGCTCATTAATTTTACAAAACGTTTTTTTTTAAAAAAACTTCTATCTAAAGCAATGGTTATCAAATTGGGTGGGGGGGGGGGGGGGGGGGGGACGCACCTCAGAGATTCGAATCATTGCCCTCACGAGGAGAAGCAAACTTCAGCTTAAAAGTGACGTAGGAAAGTCGATCTAGTCCATCCTCATTACTATTTTCAGCCCTCCGAGGTCACTTTCTATTTCTTTACATCATTTTGCTTCTCTTTTAAAGGACCAGCCCGACCCCCAATCAAAATATATATATATTATTCAGAGACAAGTGCACAGAGACGTCTATTGTTGGGGTTTCATCTAATGATAAGTTCAGGGTAGCCTTTGTGGTGGCCATGGAAACATTTGCATGATCTTTTATGTTGTGATATGGGGGATCTCTTGCTGTTCATCATCACATGCCTTTTCCCATCCCTCTCTGTATAAAAATAATAACTTTGATTACTAAATCTCAGTTAAAGATAATATAATGATAGTTTATGGCCACATCAACCTCTCTAACTTTTGTGCTCTTCTTCCACTCTCTTTTTTAGTATGGCGTCGCCATTGACTCCATTCAAAGCATCTTCTTCATCTTCTATAGGCGTGGACCTTTACCTTTCTAGCACCGATTAAATCCCACCAAAGCCTTCAAACTTTTGTTTTTTTTTTTTTTTGAATTGAGTGTGTGAGACAACTGCTTGTGCTATACGAAAGGTGAAATCAACTTTCTTAATTAAAAAATTTAGGAGATCAGAGTATCTTCAAGGGTTATTGTGTTTTATTTTATATGATTTTGGGATGAGAATCTTAGAAGGCTTTGTATTGGTGAAATGCGAGTGGAGGGAATGGGGGCAAGTGTAAGCGGAGAAGTTAAAGAGACCTTGCCAAGAAGATGCCATTTTGGTGTGCTCTTTTTTTATGCTCGTCATCTCATTGGAGCATGACTTGTGTGCTCTTATACTGAAATTTTTTTTTTAAACTTCTGTTCCTTTGTTGGAAGTGAGCTAAACAAATATATATTTCTTGTTGGGTTGGGTAGGAAAATATGTAACTTGTTTTTTTTAAAGGAAATTTTCTTTAGGCCCCGGGAAGCTTTACGAAATTATTTTCCCGCACCCTTTTTTTCCTCTATTTTTGTTGGTCCTTGGAGGGGGAAAGGGAATTCTAGAGATGGCTCTCTCTGTCTATAGGCAATCCTATTGAGGAGGAGAATAGGACAAAATTATTTCTCCATTATTTAGTAATAGCTAGTCGTGAATAACTTGGTAGTCGGATCGCTCTTCTAGTCAACATCTAAGGGATTGTTTGGTATATAAGGTTAAACCAATTGGGGTTAATTTAAACATGGTAATTATTACTCTAGAACAATGAGTGCGAGAAATATTCATGTGTTGTGTTTGGGATAACATGTCATAAGGGTTAAAATTTAACACAGAAGGATCTCCATCACTCTGAACTTAAAATCTAC
Source organism: Asparagus officinalis (assembly GCF_001876935.1). Lineage (NCBI taxonomy): Eukaryota > Viridiplantae > Streptophyta > Magnoliopsida > Asparagales > Asparagaceae > Asparagus > Asparagus officinalis. The sequence goes on along the minus strand of NC_033798.1, from coordinate 40,444,944 downwards.
AAATTGCAAAAGGCCCCCTGAAAATATTAAATTTATAAACAACCTCCTAGAAAATGTGATAATTACAAAAAACCTTATGCACAATTTAAAATTTATAGAAAACACCCTACGAGTTTCAAAAATTACAGAAAAACCCTCAAAATTTTAAAAATTACAAAAACATCTAAAAATTTCAAACCCAGAAATGTATTGACAGTATAGGATTATAAACATCCCCCTGGAAGTTATGAAATTTGTAGAAAGCACCCTAGAAAATTTCAAACCCAGAAATGTGAAGTTTCAAAAATTGTGGAAAACACCCTCAAATATTCAAAATTTACAGAACACACTTTGAACAAATCAAAACGTACAGACAAGTGTTTTTGTAAATTTTAATTTTTTGGGGCTTTTTACAATTTTATAAACTTTTAGGGTGTGTTTTACAATTTTCTAAATTTTTAGGGCGTTTGTTGCTAATTTGACATTTATAAACTTTGTCTTTGAAATTTTTAGGGCGTTTTTAGTAGATTCTTATTTTTTAGGGTGTTTATTGCAATTTTTGAAAATTTATGGGTGTTTTTTGGTAAGTCCAAATATTCAGGGGGTTGTTTGTGACGCTATATTGTCATAGATAATTTATTGGTCTGAATTTTCCAAGGGTTTTTTTGTCAACTTTGAAGTATGATGGTGGTTTTTACAATTTACAAAATTTTTAGGTTGTTTTTGTCAAACTCTAAAATTTTGAGGGGTTTGTTTGTAATTCCCATATTTCAGTTTATTGTTTATAGGTTGAAATTCTAAGGGTTATTTTGTAAAATTTGAAGTTTGAGGGTGCTTTTTGTAATTACGAAACTTTCAACTTGTTCTATGCAAAATCAAATTTTTTAGGATGTTGTTTGGAGTTCCTAGAATTTCAATATAATGTTTTTAAGTTTGGTCGGGGCTGTTTGTATATTTCGATTATTGTAGTGTTTTTTTCTAAGTTTTACATTGTTGAGAGTATTTTTATAATTTTATAATTGTTCGGGAGGGTTGTTTATAATTTTTTACTTTACTTTGTTCACAAAGGATCTTGTCAATTTTTAAGTTTCAGTAGTCTTGTAGTAAGTTTTAAAACTATTTTAGTGGTTTTTTGTTAATTCCACATGCGTAAGTGAACTAAGCCTCGAACTTTTCAACTATTTTTCTCCTACCCTCTAACTTGGTTAGAAGTTTAAGCTTTTACGGGGTTAAACTTTATCACTGGTGAAGGTTTAGAAGGATAACAAATATGGGTAAAGAGTAAACTTTACATTTCTTTATCCATGTACCAAATAAGCCCCAAATGTCAATGCAATTTATGATCTCTCTTTGAAGCCTAACATGTAGATTATGATACCATTTTAGGTGCGTTATATTATTCTAGGATTGCTCGAAAGTATCCCGTAGTACAGATTCATTGCATTTACTCTGATATATTCATTGCATTTACTCTGATATATTCATTGCATTTTTGGTTGTATTCATTATGTTTCAGCTGTTAGATAAGGATAAAAAACCAATTTCTTTTGTCCATTTTTAATGGTTGATATTTTTGTAATGCATCATTAATTAATATAATAATCAGGAATCATCGCTACGTTCTCGGTATCTAGTAATTGGGCACACTAATCATGTGCATGAATGTGCTAGATAACGTTACCATTGGGGATCGGAGACTTTGTTTTAAGGGTGGCATTAGGGGCACAACCCTAACCATACCTCCTCTCTCATTTGCTACAGTACATCGGGTCTCATATGGAATTTAAAAATTTTAAAATCCAATGTGAGGCCTGGTGCACTGTAGCATATGAGAGAGGAGGTGTGGTTGGAGGTGTGCTCCTATCATTTTCCTTGTTTTAAGCCTAGGTCAAACCTAACATTAAATTTCTAATAAAAGCTTAACTAACTCCTTCCGCTGTTATGTAGCCCCTTGACTTGGATGCTAGCCGTAATAAATTGTTCATGGATATCTCGGTCTTAACTTTTATTCTATCTCGTACTGTATACTCACAGTGCTCTCTTTTTCTTTTTCTTTTGTCTTTTTCCCCCCTTCTCTTATAGCAAGGATAACAATGTAAAGTTTATACATTTAAAAGACGATTGAAAATTACAGCTTGCTGGACTGTGATGTGTTATGAATCCAGCTGTTTAATTTGAAATTTATATTTATCTATATATACTATAAATTTTGGAACTTGCACTGTAGCTTCTACAGTGCAGATCCAAGAGCGTGGTATGCAGTTCTAAAGGTATAAATAAATACATGCTTGCCTGTATACCCAAAGTTCTACCCCAATTATTAGGAAGCCCACCTACCTCCAAAATTCACGCCCAAAATGCTCCATCAACATAATAAAGTAAGAGTGTTACTATGGGGACCCAAAATATGGGACCAAGGGAGGGGACATGTGATGTGTCCCCTCCCTATTGCATAATGAGTTGGCCATGCCAACTCATTATGCAATAGGGAGGGGACACATCACCTGTCTCTTCCCTTGGTTTCATATTTTGGGTCCTTAAATCATTTTTCATAAAGTAATATTATGACATAATGGGTATAACTAAAGGCTTTCTATCTTTAAATCCAAAGTTCAATCTTATTTATTTTCAAACCTACACACTTGAAAAATCACTCTTGCACCCAATATAACTCCAAAAATTGCTTTTAAAACCATTTATATTTCACCGGTTTTTTATATGGTGTAAGTTGCAAGTTTGGATAGGGTTCATTGCTTATACATCCAAAGTCTTAATGCCATTTATTTTTAAACACACTCGCTTCTTAAAAAAAAGGTTTTTGTTGCTTATAAACCTGAAGTTACGTTTATTTACTTTAAGCTAACCGACATTATCTCTCCTGAGCCCGAATATCCATCCATAGTTTAACTCCCATTTATTTGAAATTCATCCACCTCCAAAAGGATCTTTGACCTATAAACCTGTAGGTGTAAATTTTGATCTCCCGAAAACAAGGAACTTCGTTTGTATTAATAAGAATAGCTTATTACAAACTAATAAATCGAAATTACAACAGAAGCGGAGGGAATGCCCTCCTTGTTTAATGTGGGGACTTTCGGTAGCTACAGGATGCTTCGCTCGGTGCTCGTGCCGAGTCTGCTTCCCTTGGACGGTTTGACCGAGGTCGTTGGAGAGCTTCAGTACGCAGTAGAAGCTCAGGTTGATGGAGCTCGAGTCTCCAAGTTCGGCGGCGATAAGGGCCTGGAACTGAGAGGAGATGCTACAGTGCAAAGGTTATGCAAAGAGCTTGTCGTCGACTCTTTTTGAGAGTCGAGAGCTAGTTGTTCGGTTAGCTGATTTAACTATGGGCGAATCGCTCAGCGGCTAAAAACAGCTGAACCTCTTCTCTTTTGCCTGGAAGAAGTTCTCAACTGGTGAGCCGATGAACCCGTGAACCTCTGAACCCCTCTCTTTGTGGCTGGAAGAAGTTCTTAAATGGTGGAGAGACGGCGTTGTCACTCCTTGAATCATGAGATGTGATCATGTACTGTTAAGAGATGTCTTGCTGCCCATCTGTACTACGAACGGTCATTCGATGGGGGTGTGTTTCACGTCATGTCACGTAGGAGTGGGAAGACCCATCCTCGTATGTGAGACATCGGCTGCCCACTACTCGAGTGGATTTGGCCAGCCTACTGTACGCCGGCGGATCCAGCTCTTGACTTGGACCGTTGAGCTGAGTCGTATTTATGAGCGCGCAGGTTGATTTGGCGTCTGTCTGATCACTCGTACTGTGAGCGGCCACTGGACGGGCCTAGAGTACTGTGCTCTCTCTCTCTTCTCACGTCATGAGAGGTGGGAAAGCCGGTGTCCAGTACTCGAGTGGGCTCGGACAGCTTGCCGAATGCCGGCGGATCCAGCTCTTGACTCGGACGGATGATGTGAGCTGCATTTATGAGTGTTCAGGTTGACTCGACACCTGCCCGATCACTCGTACTGTGAGCGGCCACTCGACGGGCCTGGAGTACCATGCCCTCTCTCTTCAGGTCGAGAGAGGTGGGGAAGCCCGCCTCAGCACGTGGGGTAGCAGATACCTAGCTATACTGGCGGCCTTGAGGTTTGCTGGCGAATTCGACTTCAGACTCGGTCAGGCGAGTTGTGTTAAAAAGTGAATTCCCGTGGCTTAGGTGAATTGTACGGGCGACTTCTCCTTGCAGGCGAATTTCTTGCAAGCTCACAGAGGTATTTTTTACCGTCTACAAGACCCCCTTCAAAGTTTTTAGACCTAAACCGGCTTGCGTGTGGTCTGGAATACTTTGAATAAAGAAGTTCTTGGCGAAACAAGTGCATTTGTTTTCTTTTAGGTTTTTTAGCAAACCCTCAGCTATCAACGGGTTTGATATGCCTTTACCGATTACCGTTTGAATCGGGCTAGCCATACTATTCCCCTCAGTATGATGAGTTGTCGAGTAGTTTCTCTTAGATTTGATGCTAAGATTTCTACTCTAACCCTCAGCCATCTAAGGCGTGGGTTTAAACGAGGCCATCTCGTTAGCGGTTCAATGCTTTGGACAGTTCATTTGTCTCCAAAGACGAATGAGCTGTTCAGGCGAAGTTAGGTTTTGGAGGTGAAATTTTGCTCAACTTGCGGATCTGATTAGAGTTTTCGCAGGTGAGACTTTTCCTTTGGGCGAAACTAGGTTCAGTGTGAGTGAGCCACGTGTCCGCCGGTGGGGCTTCGTGCTTGTAGGCAATAAAAATTGCCTTTAATCCTTATCAGAGAAGTTCAGAACAAAACTGCTAAAAACTCACCCAAAATAACAGAAAAAGGGGAAAACGCGGATATCTCCCAAACCGTAAGAAATTTGGCGAAACGGAGGAAGCGAACCGAAGCCTTCGGCTCGGTTCGGATGGCTCCATCTCGTCGAGATAGGCGATTTTCATATATAATTCGTCCAATTCCGACTTACGGTTTGAAAGTTACGGCCTATTCTTCAATCCATGCTCAGGAGCTCGCCTGCAGCTCAAATTAACGGCTTGAAGATCGCCTGCAGACCCAGGTTCGTTTGCAGTCCCCAGCTTCGCCTGCAGTTGCAAATCCGCCTGCAGACCCAAGTCTGCCTGCAATCCCCAGCTCTGCCTGCAGTCTCAAATCCGCCTGCAGACCCCAAGTCTTCCTGCGCACCTGAGCTCGCCTGCAGACCCAGTTCGCCTGCAAGCTCGCCTGCAGACCCAAGTCTGCCTGCAGTCCCAAACTCGCCTGCAGACTCAGCTCGCCTGCAAGCTCGCCTGCAGACCCAAGTCTGCCTGCAGTCCTAAGCTCGCCTGCAGACCCAAGCTGCAGACTCGCCAGCTCACTGTCAACGGCCCACTTGGAGCATGGGAACAGTTACATCAATGGTCAAGGGAGAGGGCACAGTCCCCCAAGACCGTCAAGCGGCCGCTCACAGTACGAATGATTGGGCGGGTGTCAAGTCGACCTGAACATTCATAAATGCAGCTCACCTCGGCTGTCTGAGTCAAGAGCCGGATCCGCCAGCACCCGGCGAGCTGTCCAAGCCTACTCGAGTACCAGGAACCCGCTTTCCCACCTCTCTCGGCCTGAAGAGAGAAGACACGGTACTCCAGGCCCGTCGAATGACTGCTCACGGTACGAGTGATCGGACAGATGCCAGATCAACCTGCGCGTTCATAAATGCAGCTTACCTCACTTGTCCAAGCAGAAGGGAGGGCCGCCGGCGCTCAGTGAGTTGGCCATATCCACTCGAGTATCTGACAGCCGCTGTCACGCATACGAGGAGGGGCTTTCCCATTCCTAAGTGACGTGATGTAAAACACGGCTCCTCGAATGACCGCTCCTGTTGCAGGTGAACAGCAGGATGCGAGGCGTCCTATCGCCACCGAGGAACCCACGTTAAACAAGGAGGGCCTTCCCTCCGCTTCTGTTGTAAACATTTGATTTATTAGTTTGTAATAAGCCTTCTTATCAATACAAACGAAGCTCCCTGTTTTCGGGAGATCAAAATTTACACATACAGAAGATGGCGACCACAGTGGGAGTTTGATGGGCTATACGAGGATCGTTCATCGACCCACTCAGCAGCTCCTAGACCCGCATTCTCGAATCTCAGCTCGTTCAAAAAGATCCAAACAGCGGCGACGAAAAGCTCTCGCTCGTCTCGAGGCACAATCCCTCATCCCCCACGACAGCCTGAATTATTATTCAGGCTTGAGGGGAATCAACCTCTTGAGCCAGGTTCCCATTTTCGGCGAACCGCTCAAATCGGGCGAGCCTAGCAGTTTAGGCGATTGGCGAACCGCTCAAATCGGGCGAGCCTACCAGTTTAGGCGAGCCCCACTCTGTGAGCAAGGTGCTCAATTTTGGCGAACCAAGGGCACCTGGCGAACTCTGCAGTTCAAGAGGGCTTCGTCAAACAAGCGGACCTCACCAAGCTCGCCTGACGGTCCAAGTTCGCCAGAAAGGCGAAGCAACAGCTCGCCAGACAGGCGCAGGCACACTGTGCCAATCTCGCCTGACGGGCGAACCTCGCCAGCATGAACCTCGCCAACACGCTCACGCCCAAATGGGGCTGGCCACCTCGTTTGCCTGCACGGGTCTGATGTCCGTCTCTGACGACGACGACGACGATGATTGCTCAGCAGTGGCAATGTCGCAGACTTCAAGCTCAGTTCAGGGCGAGCACGCAAATGTGCACATGACCGATGTCCCTGACGAGATATCCAGGAGACTCGACGAGCAACAAGCAACCATCGACTCCCTAAAGGAGATGTTGGAGCAGCTCCTGAGCGAGAAGAAGAGGAAGAGAGAGAGGACTTCGCGGGCTTCGCATAAATCCTTGAAGCACAAAGAGCGGGTGCCTACTCCTTCTCACTCCTCATCCGAGTCATCTAGAGGAGCGTCATCTTCGGGCCATAACCCAAGAGACAAGAGGTTTGACGATCTCCAAAGTCAACTCGACGCCTTGAAGCTCCAGAAGCATGCGAACAAGCTGGGGGTTGTCAGACCGTATCCAATTGAATGGGATGCGGTCTCCTACCCGGCAAAGTTCGAGCCGCTGGACCTCCTGCAGTTCAATGGAAAGGGTTCTCCTACCCAGCACATCTACTACTTCCAGGCGCAAACTGGACACATAGTGGGAAACGATCCCATTATGACTCGACTGTTCATTGGTACCCTCAAGGGGGTCGCTTTTGAATGGTTTCGCAGATTGGAGCCTGGGTCCATCACCTGCTGGAAGGACATGGAAAGGCTCTTCGTGGCCAGATTCTTCGACGATGACACAGAAGTATCTATGGCCACCCTGCTAACTGTGAAGCAGAGGAAGACAGAGTCTGTAAGCAGCTTTGTCAAGAGATTCAGAAACCGATCGTTGCATTCCCGCGATCGAGTTTCCGAGGCCACGCTCATCGAGATGTGCCGGAACAATCTCTCCATCAGCGTTCTGTCCAATATGGGCGCTGTTGAAGCTCGCTCATGGAAAGACTTACTCCGCCAAGGAGAACAAGTCGAGAGCATGCTCAAGCATATGGGTGACGAAGACCCGCATGAATTTCGAGGGGATGATGACCAAGATGCCTTGGTAGTGGAGACCGATCCCTCATATCCTCCAAATTTCCCCCGTTGATCCTCTTCAACAGGACGGCGGGCCCACATAGTCGCTCTAATCGCGACAATCTTGTCAAGTTAACACTACACCTCTGACAATCTCCCGTCGATCCTCTTCAATAGGACGACGGGCCTACAAAGCTATCACGTTAACAATCACCTCTGATAGTTCTTCGACACTCCAACTGGTGCATGAGTTTAAACTGCTCCCTTAACACTCCGACAAGTACACGAGTATAAACTGCTTCTTCTGACACTCCAACTGGTGCATGAGTTTAAACTGCTCCCTTAACACTCCGACAAGTACACGAGTATTAACAGTTTAGGCGAGCCCATCTCTTTGAGCCAGGTTCCCAGTTTCGGCGAACCGCTCAAATCAGGCGAGCCTAACAGTTAGGCGAGCTCCATCTTCTTGAGCCAGGTTCCCAGTACGGGCGAACCGCTCAAATCAGGCGAGCCTAACAGTTTAGACGAGCTCCACTTCTTGAGCCAGGTTCCCGGTTATGGCGAACCGCTCAAAACCGGCGAGACTAGCAGGACTAGCAGTTCAGGTGGGCTGCATCAAACTCCCACTTGGTCAAACCTTCAGATAGTTAGGACCAAAGCCACAATCCCCCGCCAATCCTCTTCAATAGGATGGCGGGACCCCCACTGTCACGTTAACAGTTACCTCTGACAAATCAACTTACCAGTCCTCTTCAATAGGATGGTAGGTCCATAGAGTTGCTCAAATCGCAATAAACTCCCACTGTCATGTTAACGGTCACCTCTGACAAAATCAACTTACCAATCCTCTTCAAAAGGATGGTAGGTCCTCAAAGTCGCTCCGATCGCGACAACTCCTATCACGTTAACGATTACCTCTGATAGCCGACACCGTCATTCCCGCAAATGACGTTGTCCGATCAGTCGTCATACTCATACGTCCCTGAACGATTTGATTCTCCCAGCACCGTCTTTCCCATAAAAGGCGTTGTTGTTTGATAGTGGCCTACTATGCGATGTGCTGCTATTGCAGGGTTCGTCTTTGCCCCAAGAGAAGACAAATCAGGGTTCGTCTTCATCTTTGCCCTAAGATAAGCTTCCCCCTAGACTCCAACGGGTATACGAGTATAAAATGTTCCCTTTACTCCAACTGGTGCATGAGTCTAAACTGCTCCTTCACTCCAACTGGTGCATGAGTCTAAACTGCTCCTACCCTCCGACTGGTATACAAGGTTAAACTGCTCCCTTAATCCAAACGCCTCGAAAGGCTAAGGATAGAGGAGAAATTTTAGCATTAAGCCTAAGAGAAACTCCTCGACAACTTACCATGCTAAGGGCAAGAGCATGGCTAGTCCAACTCAAACGGCAGTTGGTAAAGACAAATCAAGTCCGTTGATAGCTGAGGGTTTGCTCAAAATCCTAGAAGGCGATCATCAGCTGCGAGTGAAGAGCAGGGATCACTTTACGGGACTTCATATCCAAAGTGTTCCAGACCCCATGCGGCCTGATTCAGGTCTGAAAACTTTGGAGGGGGTTTTGTAGGCAATAAAAATCGCCTTTAAATCCTTATCAGAGAAGTTCAGAACAAAACTGCTAAAACCTCGCCCGAAATAGCAGAAAAAGGGGAAAACGCAGATATCTCCCAAACCGTAAGGAATTTGGCAAAACGGAGGAAGCGAACCGAAGCCTTCGGCTTGGTTCGGATGGCTCCATCTCGTCGAGATAGGCGATTTTCATATATAATTCGTCCAATTCCGACTTACGGTTTGAAAGTTACGGCCTATTCTTCAATCCATGCTCAGGAGCTCGCCTGCAACTCAAATTCGCCTGCAGTCCCAAATCCGCCTGCAGACCCAAGTCTGCCTGCGCACCTGAGCTCGCCTGCAAACCCAGTTCGCCTGCTAGCTCGCCTGCAGACCCAAGTCCGCCTGCAGTCCCAAACTCACCTGCAGACCCAGTTCGCCTGCAAGCTCGCCTGCAGACCCAAGCTGCAGACTCGCCAGCTCACTGTCAACGGCCCACTTGGAGCATGGGAACAGTTACATCAGTGGTCAAGGGAGAGGGCACAGTCCCCCAAGACCGTCAAGCGGCCGCTCACAGTACGAATGATTGGGCGGGTGTCAAGTCGATTTGAACATTCATAAATGCAGCTCACCTCGGCTGTCTGAGTCAAGAGCCGTATCCGCCAGCACCCGACGAGCTGTCCAAGCCTACTCGAGTACCAGGAACCCGCTTTCCCACCTCTCTCGGAGCTGTCCAAGCCTACTCGAGTACCAGGAACCCGCTTTCCCACCTCTCTCGGCCTGAAGAGAGAAGACGCGGTACTCCAGGCCCGTCGAATGACTGCTCACGGTACGAGTGATCGGACAGATGCCAGATCAACCTGCGCGTTCATAAATGCAGCTTACCTCACTTGTCCAAGTAGAAGGGAGGGCCACCGGCGCTCAGTGAGTTGGCCACATCCACTCGAGTATCTGACAGCCGCTGTCACGCATACGAGGAGGGGCTTTCCCATTCCTAAGTGACGTGATGTAAAACATGGCTCCTCGAATGACCGCTCCTGTTGCAGGTGAACAGCAGGATGTCTCTGAACGACATATGGTCACATCCCATAATTCAAGGAGCAGTCAAGCTGTCTCCCTCACATGGTCAAATCCCATGAATCAAGGGATGGCCCATGTCATCCCTTGCCTACTAAAACCCATCTTCAGCCAGCATGGAGCAGGGATTGGCTGTTGCATATTCGGCTGGCTAATCTCCCAAAGGTTGAACCTGGACCTTTGCCAAAGGCTCCATCGTTTGAGAACTGAGGCTCCGGCAGCAACTTCGATTGGATCGTCCAAGGGAAGCAAACTCGGCACGAGCACCGAGCGAGGCGTCCTATCGCCACCGAGGAACCCACGTTAAACAAGGAGGGCCTTCCCTCCGCTTCTGTTGTAAACATTTGATTTATTAGTTTGTAATAAGCCTTCTTATCAATACAAACGAAGCTCCCTGTTTTCGGGAGATCAAAATTTACACATACAGTGCTTTCCAGCTAAGGCGGCATGGTTCCGTCATGTCGCGTTCATTGTGATTCGACAATCTGACGTAAGCTTCGTGCGTCTCGTTTGAATCGTGGCCGTGGTTTTCGAACCCAACCGTCGGATACAACCGTCGATTTCGGCTCGGGTTCCGGGTTTTTGACCGGCCCGTTCCCCGTCTTGACGGTTCCTTCGAAATGTTGGGGGCAATCTGGGCCGTTGATTCCGATCGTGATCACGTTTCTCGTCCGCCAGTGTTTCGCCCTTTAAGGGCGATCGTGGCCACGTCAGCAACTCCGCCTTTAAATAGGCTATTCTCTTCCTTCAAGAGCTACCGTGCTCAGGGATCTTGAAAAATTTCTAAAGAGAGAGAGAGAGAGAGAGTTCCCGCTCTATCCCCCAATGGCGTCGAAATCTAAGAAGTGTGTTATGAATGGAGGAGGTCCTGGACGCTATTCTGACCGCCTCGCCGCCAGTGTGCCTGCCAGCGTGCGTGAGACGCACTTGGGTGTGTCAAGGGGTTCGTCTGATGACATTGCGTAGGTTACAGACGTCGGGTTGGGAGGATGGGTATCGCTTGTCCTCCCTGAATTCCGCCATCCTTTAGCAGCCTCCCCGATTTGGGGCAAAGTCGGCCCTTTTTAGGCGGATTTTACATTTATTCTTAGAGGACGATCTCTGTCTCCACGGGCGAAATTAACCTTTATTGGGCGAAGGCGAACTCGTCTTTGATAGGCGAGTTCGACTTTTTCTCTGGTAAAGGGGAGTATCGTTTATACAGGCAGACCTCTCTCTGACTAAGCGGATTTCACCTTTTGACAGGCGAATTCGCCCGTCTTTGCTTGATAGGCGGATTTACCCTTAGGGCGGATTCTGTCTTGATTCTTTGGTTCTTTCTTGCAGCGACCTTTTCTGACAAAGCCCTTCCGAAGGGCGTGGCCATCGGTCTCGCCGGAGGCACAAGCTATATGGCACCTCCCCGATTTCCTTCCTTGGATCCGGTGCCTGTGTTCTCTGCTGATAAGCCAGATGGTCTGATAAAGAGAGTCACTGATGGGCACCATCTAACGCTGCGTGAGCTGACCACCGATGCGGTGTTGACAGACGAAGCCAGGATGGAGTTACAAAACCCCAGTTCTTGTTCGGTGATGCTGCAACTGATCCTTCCGCCCTGCTGATCAAGGAGAGCAGATGGTTTCGTGTGGTGGACGGGGTCCACTATTATTTTCCCAGCATGCTTAGAGGGTTTTTGATCGTCGAGTTGCGATCTTTCGCGGTCCCCAGAGTGATGAACTGGGATTTGACCCCTATTCAGAACGGGATCACTTGCGGTGTCTTCACGGGCTCCACGGCTGGGATTTGACCCCTATTCAGGGTGGAGAGCTCCTGCAAACGCGTGACGGGCCTACGCCCTGGTTTGCCATTCAATGAGCTGCCCGCAGGGGAGACGACGATGGTTGCGGAGACTTTCCGTCATCGCTTCTTCCAAGCCGGAGGGAGATTTCCCCCAAAGGACTTCCGAGCCCCGGGGTGGGTCTACTCTGCGCCTGGCAGCCATACCTGGTGGTCTAAGATCACTGACTATGTTTTGTCTGAGAATTCTGATCTCGCAGACTCAGAATTGTTCGTGGCCATTCGAGGCACCCGTCATGGTTTGAAGATTAATGCCCCCCAGTTCCACAGCGTCTTGGAACTGTATTGCGCGGATAGTGGCACGTTCTTCACCCCCAACGGCGAGCTCGGCCTGACCCTCCATGAGATGTATGACGAATCAGGGCTGCATCTGGGAGACTTCCCATATGAGGAGTACGTCCCGGGCCAAGATGAGATTGACCAGCTTTCAGACCGTTCCCCTTTGGTGGTTGAGACTCCGTGGGAGTTGCTCTGTCATTACCATATCTGCCTCAACACTTTAGGGGCGGTGGATCACAAGGGGAAGAAGAAGAGGGCTCCGGGGATCAGCCACAAGAACTGGGCTGATTACCTGTTCCCAGAGAATGATGTTAAAGGGAAGTCTGCTCTTCCACTGGGTGAGTGTGACCAATTTGAAGTGGAGAGGAGGCCCTACGCATTGGTGTCAGCTATGGTGGCATGTATCCATCGGGGACTCCGCACACTGACGGCCCAATTCTGCCGTGTGTCGACCGTCAACGAGGGGGAAGGAGAGGTCATCAGGACTCCCAACCCTAGGGTGGGGCTGCCTTACACTTATCTGATGGCGTGGTTCGTATACCACTGCGAGTGTTTGATGAGTGCCCCAGCGACTCTTCAAAGGGACGAGTTCGTTCCGTTCGTTCAGCGTCTGGAAAAGTGCTCTTGGAAGTGTAAAGACATCCCCGACGCACGGAAGACGCTCTCCCATTTCGGCTACTATAACGTTCGCCGGTTCTTCCCCTACTTTAGCGGAGGGGGGTATGGGGAGTCTCTTAGGGACGTATCGACGGTGGATCATCACACCGTCCTTTCCCGCGGCGCTTTTCGATGGTTGGTGAACATTTGACCGGGATACCACATCCTGCGAACAGGCCTTGTGTTCTACCTCGAACCATACATCCCTTGCAGGTTTGCCCGTCAGTTTGGGTACGACCAACTGTACGTAGGAAACATCAATCCCTACCTGCACTTCGAGGGCGGGCTGGTGGATGGAGCTCGGGGGTGGTTCTGGACCCATGCTGGCGGTACTCAGGCCTATTTTGAGCTACCTGCGAAGGATTATGATTTGCACTACACGCTCCTGTATTGCCGGTGGTATCGGGGCGCCAGCGCCAATCCCGAGGGCTTTCGGTTTCAGAGTTCTTGTTTGGTGGAACACGGGCGTCCTCCTAGAGGACCTCTCCGTACTTCGAGGCGGAGGGTTCGCCAAACTGCTAGGGAATGGTTTTCAAAAGATCCGGCTGAAGACATCGAGGGTTTCGACGGGGGCTTAGATGAATCCGAGGCGCCTGAGGTCCGAGTTTACTCTCCTAGTCTTCCGTTGGATCCCCAAAGTGAGTGGGGAGGATCAGACGAGTTAATTCGGGCGGGCGAACGTCTGGAGCGAGCCCGGAGTACGATAGCTGGGCGGATGGGGATGCCCCTCCTATCTCCGAGTAGTTCGCTGCTCTCTAAGCGACAGCGGGAGACGGCGGCCGAAGGCTCCATGGTGGAAGCGGCTAAGAAGGCCCGTTGTGAAGAGACTATTGAGACCGCCAGAGCGGTGGAGGGTCAGGATGATGCTGCACAGGTGATTATTCCTGGAGTGACTGCCTCTGGTGCTGGGGTTGTTCATTCCACTCCTTCTGCGGCATCAGAGGCGACTCCGGCGACCTCGAAGGATACTCCTCCTCTGTCCGGTGTGGGGCCACAGGCGAGGGTTTCAATGACTCCTACGCCCGTACCAGGAGGTAACCTTCTAGTGCGGCACTTTCAGGTACGAAATCGAATCTGTACCCCTTGACGTTTGTGTCGAATTTGTGCAGGTGCAGCCGAGAGAGTGATCTCTATTTCCTTCTGACGAAGAGGGGGGGATTGGAGATGTGGAAGAGCTTGGGGGTTTAGGTAAGCGTAGGCCCTAATGTTGTTGATCCCTCTGTGCCGAAGGGGCATTTGTTAATCTTCTCCTTGCATTCGCAGTTGATTCCTCCTATGAAGCTACTGGCCAAGAGGATCCCCCCTCTTGGACGGGCCATTCAGCCGGAGAGATGGGAGAATCAGAGGTGGACGATGACGTCTCGATTCATGAGGCGCTATCGAGCGAGGAAGAGGCGTCAGCTCCTAAAGACGTGTCAGGCCAACAAGGGGAAATTCCTGCTCTTGGGGAAGCGTTGGTTGGGGGTGGACCCCCAGCACAGGAGTCTCCGATCCGAGGGGAGACGTCCGCTGCCCCTATGTCTATGGTGGCTCATTGCATCAAGTTCGCGTTGGAAGAGAGCTGCCCCTTCGAGGAGTTCAAGGAGGACCTGGATCACGACATGGTCTTCCTAGTCAAGAATCTTGGCGCCACTGTGGCTAAACCGTACTTCCAGCGTTCGAAAGAGGTGGAGGAGGCCATCCGACAGTTGCTTGCCCTTCGTACGAAAAGTTCCGAAATTGTTGATCTCGCGTCCGGCGAAGTTCGAGCAGCAGTGGAAGAGCGCGACCGACGATTGAACGAGACCATGTCGTTGGAGGCAAGGCTGTCAGCAGAGTTGGAGCAGGTCAAGGCCGAGGACGAACGAGTGGCCTACGAACAACAGAAGGCCGATAATCGCCTTTCTCGCCTGTCTTCCGAGATAGCGAAGCTGAAGCAAGTCATAGCTAATGCGCAGGCCTCCCTAGCTACTCAAGAGAAGGCTCGTGAACAGTTGGCAAAGGAGTTGGAGGGTATTGAATCCCGCCGACAATTGGTCGCTGGTTCCGTTGAAGAAAAGAACCGAGCCCTCAAGCAGGCCAGAGATACCGTCCAAGATTTGGTCTCGCGTACTGAGGAAGATTTTCGCCGAGAGATCCTGACGAATCTCGAGCTTCGTTATGCCAGGGAGATTCGTGAGGCGGAGTTACGGTTGAGAGATTTGTAATTTGCCTATTCCCCGTTGTAATAGGATTTCTTTTTTTTTATGAATGAAATTATCCTTTCGTTTCTGGTCACTATTACTTTTGTGGACGCTCCATTTTCCTTTTTATCATGCATTAATCAAGGTTTGGCCGCGGGAAAATCTTAGCCGCAGGGGGATCTTTGCTGTCGGCGCACTCTAGTTGTAAGTTCGTCTCGCCTGTAGGCGGAATTTGTCCGCAGGCGGATTTGGAACTGACTCGAGTTCCCGAGGGGTATGCGAATTCAATTGGTTTTAATCCGCGGGAATTTCAACGATGAATCCGGTGTTGGGTGGGCTCCGCTTTCAGTGGGCCACGTGTTAATCCACGCGCACGTCAGCCAGGGAGACGTGGGTACGTCGTTTCGCATTAAATACGGTGCAGTGGGGCTCTTCGTCTATCGCGCCCGATTCGGGCCGTTGCTGAAGATCGTGCCCAGGAACCGTCGGATCCTGGCCATCCATACGACTGTTTGGCCCTGAACGGTCCAATCGAGTGGCGAATAACCGTCTAGGATTTTACAGTATTTAACGCCCCTACCCTTTGCTAGGAGAGGTTACAGTTTCTTCTGTTTTCTTCTCCAGAGGAAACTCAAGTTTTCTTTTCGTTGTACTCATAATGGCACTGAAGGTAAAGAGAGTTGCTTCGAAGAAAAGGAAGGAGGCGTCTTCTTCGGGCGCCGCCGAGGCCACCGCCGCCGAAGGTATTCCTCG
>NC_033798.1:40427271-40428886 GCF_001876935.1 Asparagus officinalis | reverse complement strand
TCCGCCGATCAATCTGGAGCCGAACCTTATCTCGAGGTTCCACCAATCGCAGCACTCGCTCCGGGTCAAGAGCCTGTTTCCTCAGGTTCATTGTCCTTGCAGGCTTGCGTCGAAGAGTTCGAGAATGCTGTGAAGCAGGTGATTTCCCTTGTCAGCCTTGGCATGGGAAGCTACGACGGCTTCAGGCAGTCTCTCCTGGATCGCATGGCCGACCTTCGGCGGTTGGGCGAAAACCGGCTTGCTACGCGTTGCACGCAGAAGCACCGCCTCTTGGAGTCACGCTTGATGAGGCTGGAGATATTGCTACGAGAAGGTCCGGAAGTTGATGTGGAATCCTTCCTGGTTCATGTCAGGCGTCAGGAGGCCTGGGAGCAGGAGGTCCGCTCTAGGGAAATAGCGGACTTGGAATCCACCGTCGCCTTCTGGGTGGGTCAACAACACTCATTAGAAGAGCGGGTAGGCGACTTTACTTCCACCATATCTCGTCTGTGAGGTGAGCTAGAATAGGCGGAGGCAACTCTGAGGGGGCTTCAATCCGAGATCGTAAAGGTTAGCCAGACCGCTGAGGCAGAAACTCGGAGCCTCCACGCCTTGCGCCAGGAAGATGCCGCCGCCAGGTCGAGCTTTGAAGAGCGGATTTGGAAGGTGGATGAAGACAAAGCTCGGGAGGACCACGCGAGAAAGGTAGCAACGGTCAAAGAAGAGCTCGTATCTTTTAGCCTGTTGGACTAAGGTCTCAGGTCTATGACCGTGTTAAGACATTTTGCCTGTTTTTTGCTCTTGAAACCATGTCACGACTTGCCCGTTTATGCAATCATAACTCAAATGTATTGTCTTAAAAACTGGGTGCATGTTTTGCTTCTTGAATGTAATATTATGACTTTCTTAGTTGCAAAGTCATAACTTTGTTCAAATGTACTGTCTAGAAGCATCTAATGAAGTTCGTGTTTTCTTGTTACGCACACCTCTTTTTAGTATGTCGTCATTCAGTGTTTTTCTTGCATAGCCGATGGTGATTTCATGTTGCAGGCGAAACTCCTCGAGCGGTGACGAGTTTGTGTCGAAGGTTAAACTCAAATACAGGCGAGTTCACGCTGCAGGCAAACTCGAGTGACGGCGAGTTTGCGTGGAAGGCTACACTCAACTGCTGGTGAGTTCGTACTACCAGCGAAAACTCGATTGACGATGAGTTTGCGTTAACAGCCAACCTCGACTGCTGGCGAGTTTACGCTACAAGTGAAACTCACTTGATGGCGAGTTCGTTAAGCCAAACTCGAATGCCGGTGAGCTTATGTTGTAGGTGAAAACTCGAATGATGGCGAATTAGCACTGCAAGTCACACCCCAAAATGCTGGCAAGTTCACGCTGTCGACGATACTCAATTGACGGCGAGTTTGCTTGAAGGTTAAATTCGACTGTTGGTGAGTTCACACTACAGGCGAAACTCAGGTAACGGCGAATTCGTCTCACAGTCGAAGATTCAAATGTGGGCGAAACTCATGCCACGCGTCTGCCTGTGGGCCCAAGTGCTTGCCAGCTAAGGCTCTGTGGGCGCGTTAATGCTCATTAATGGCGAAGTGACAGAACGCTTCGCCTCTTGCGCTTAATCCGATCG
>NC_033798.1:40417889-40422926 GCF_001876935.1 Asparagus officinalis | reverse complement strand
TACTTCGCCGACGCCCTCTTCCGCTACCACCGCCGCCTTCCTCGAGACCCCATTGATCCTTATCAATTCCCCTCCTCTCTTCGGCATCATCAACGGCCTCTTCCGTCGCCTCCCCTCCCACCTCGCCGATGCCCTCTTCCGCCGCCTCCGCCACCGTCGCCTCCTCTACCCATCCGTCCTTGAGTCAGTTCAAAATCATAACCCTAACGCTTTTATTTTGGAACTTTTCTGTTGAAATTTGTGAAATTTATTTTGATTCAGGTACTGCTGTGGATTCTGGAAGCAAAGCTCTAAAATTTCTTAGGTTGTAGCAAGATGACACCGCTGCCTCCTCTACCCATCCATCCTCGAGTCAGTTCAAAACCATAACCCTAACGTTTTTATTTTGGACCTTTTCTGTTGAAATTTGTGAAATTTATTTTGATTCAGGTACTGCTGTGGATTCTGGAAGCAAAGCTCTAAAATTTCTTAGCTTGTAGCAAGATGAGCAAGTAAATTCATCATCTTCTGATTCTTCTTCTACTCGTCCTCAACAAAATGTGAGCTTTTTACGTATACATTTTGAAAATTTGTTTTTTATTTATTTTGGATGAATTTTGGACGAATTTTTAACTGAATTTTGAAAATTTTTAGTTATGAAATATGATTGAGATGGTTATGTGTCTTTATTGTTTGTTATATGAAGGGAAAAAAATAAAAATTGATATGGGTAGTGTCTTTATTGTTTGATATGAAAGAAAAAATCATTCCTACTTCGGGAAAAAAAATAATTCACTGAGCCAAAAGGAATTTGGTTTGTTATCTTCTCATAACTTCAACTGAATTTTAATGTAATTATAGATATGAAGTTTGATTGAGATGTAAATGTGTCGTTATTGTTTTATATGAAGGAATATAATCTACGATCTGATTGGTTCAATTAGAATGAATTTGGCACCTTCAACCCTTTGAATCATCTGTTCTTGGGAAATTTGTTGGAAGAGTATTAATAGAGTAGTTTTGTTTATTTTTCTTAAACTAGAAAGATACTAACTTTTTTTTTTAGCTTTTATTGCATATTAACTGATTCTGGAGGTATATTTGTTTAGTATTCATTGATACGTAGACATGTAAATGCCAGTCTTTATTGCTTGATATATGAAAGAAAAAAAATTGGTCACCAAAACTTTGAATCAGCAATTTCTTGGTGAATTTATGGAAGAACATTTAATATATGAGAACAAATAAAAATGCTAACTTCTCATAACTTCATCTGAATTTTAAATGTAATTATAGATATGAAGTTTGATTGATATGTAGACATGTAAATGCTAGTCTTCTTCTGAACCCGTTACATTCTGATACCTGGATTTCATTCAATTTTGCTGATTATGTTTACTGAGCCGATTTCACTCAAATTTGCTAATTATAGTTTAACATATTGCGTCGTACGTGCTCATCGAAATTCGATAACTCTAATTGAATTGTAAAGGTAAATTCAATCTCTTTAAAAGGTTTGGTTAGAGTACCATTTGGTTTGGCTAAGGTTGTGACAAGAAAAATGTAGTAGAGGAAGAGAGCTCCTTGATTCTGAACGCATGTTTGCAATTATCCATGAATGTTATTTTCTCAAGTATTCATTGATATGTGATCTAAGAGTTTATTTTGTAATGTGCAGGAGTTGGCTTATTAGATATTAGATACCACCCATAAAATTTTGTAGTCATCCAGATAAGCTTCCTAATCCTGAGTCAAGAAAACTATTTGTTAAGACTGCAAGTGCCTACAAAGTATGGATTTGATCCTTTGTAGTTTTTATATAATTGAACCACTCTTATTCATACTTTTTTGCTTCTGATTTATGTGCATTCAGAGGATGTAGAGCATACTTGCAAGTGATTATTACATTTTAAATCTCTAATTACATGATTATCTTTCAGCTCTATTTGTGGTTTGACATGAGATCCAATGTGAAGGTAATTTCTCTCTTTGTATCTTTTTCGTAAATTTAGTATTAAAATTCATTACTCAGCATCATGTAAATAGAAAATTTTGTATATGTGTAGCTGAATTCTTGGGTATTTCCACGAGCGTTCCAGCATTCTTGGACCCCAATCTCACTCCTGCACAGCTCAAACATGGCGTCAGTTTCGGATCAGCCTCTTCAGGATATGAGAATTAACATCCACAAGTACATTATGATAATCCCCAATCTCTTAATTGCCCTATCACTTTAGTAGTTTGTTTACCCTTGTGTTACTTGTATATTCTTGCAGATATATTTGTAATATATCATTCTTGCTAGGATATTTTTATTAATAAGTTTTAATTGGTATAAATCGGATTAGATTAGCATAAATCCTATGCACCCCCCATCTAGGTTCCTTCCTTAGTGGCATTAGGGTGTTTTTCTTCAGGATATGAGAATTAACCTCCACAAGTGCAGTATGCTAATCCCCAATCTCTTATGGTTTCAAATTAATCAACATTTATTAACAAAACCATTTAATCTAGCTCTTCGCATTTTCGCCTGCAGGGTGTAATATCGATGGCCAAACAAGTAGACTACTTGAAGCATTACAAACTCCATCTGAGAAAATTATTTGGTCCTGCAGAAGCACAGAAGATTACTGAAGATGCTATTGTTGTGATAAGTGCAGGCACCAATGATTTCATCCAAAATTACTACTTTTACGATAACAGATCGAAATAATTCACTGAGCCACAATATGAGGACTATCTGCCCTCTCTTATTTCTGAATACATCAAGGTAGTTATTTAATTCCTCATCCTTCATTCCCACTCCGTGAAAAAAATAGGTAAATGATTTTTTTCCAGAAGTACTGATAATTTTAATATATAAAGGTTCACAACTTCAAACTTTTGGTGTAGAGCAACTCAGGCTTGATTCACACGAACTATGAATATAAGACAGATTTAGAAAAGATTTCAATGCGTGAATTAGGATTGCGAGCAACTTCAAACTATAATAATGTTTATGCTTGGGTTTTGTTTTTAATCATATTTTGATATGGGTTTTGTTTTTAAATGGTGAATTAGGCTTGCGAGGTCGAGTTTCAGGTCGGGCCATATTTATTCTTGGAGGGCATCTTATGTTTATGCTCATGGTTTGTTCTCTACTCCCTTTTTATTAGGAATATTTTTATGTTTACTTTTTTTGGTATGTGTGCATTTATTTGTATTTGAAATGCCCTCTATAATAATGGGTTTGCTCCATTTTTCTTCAAGTTGATTTATAGGAACAAACTATAATAATGTAACATTACAATACCTCTATGCCTATATATTCATGTATATGGTTATTATATTGAATATTAAGATTTTCACCCACTCCTACATTAGATGTTTAGTTGTAAGATGCATTTGAATGTCTTATTTTTCATGATTCATAATTAGTGGGTGTTGAAAATCTAAGAATCCAGGCATGTAAAGATACAAATTGGATTTTGATGGAAGGATGGAACCTAAGTAGAGTTTCTGTATTAGATTCTGATAATTGTTACATATTGAACTAAAGTTTTCTTTTATCCATCTTTCTTTTAGTTGTGGTCGTGCTTGAAAGCTCTAAAAGAAAGACAAAAGGAGTAATATTTTCAAATCATTCAATTTGCTTCATCCGAGAGCTCTACTTGCTTGAGCTCTACTGCCAAGACAAAAGGAACCATGCCAACATAAAGGTAAATGGAGCAATAGATCGATCTTTCAATTATTTGAGCGAAACTAAGGTGTATCCAATTAATTTTCACCTGTTCTTTTGTATGTTTTGGGTTTTTTTCTTACATAATGTGTTGTTTCCAGAAGTGGTTTAATATATAGTTTTGTTTAGTGGTGAAGTCCTGATTTTTGTGATTTTATAATTATCTATTTGATATTAGTATAACAAAGATTCCTCTATAATTCTCAGGTGATCGAAGTTAACCATATCAGGTATCTAAATCTACGAATTTTCAGGTGAATCACTCATTTTGAACAAAGTTCAATCCTGTTTTTTTTTATCCAAAAAAAATTTTAAGTATCAGATTTTTCATGCGCTAGAGATTGCAGAGTTGATTGAATCTCACAATCTTAAGTATCTATCTTCTTTAATCGATAAATAATTATAAATGTTGTGTCAAGCTCATTTAGTTTTAACAAAGGTGAATCATGTCTTTGTCTTTACTTTTTCCCTTTTATTTTATTAGAAAATTAGAAAATATGAAGACTTAGATGATTTGATGAATCAATATCAAAGATGACATCTAATATGGGGGAAAAGTCTTCAAACCTGTATTAGTTACGCTTCTGAAGCCAAAGGTGGAAAAAACATTCAAAATAGTCCCCTAAAGATCAAAAACATATAAGACTATGTCAATGAAGTTAATGGGATCAAAGAAAATTCATAAGGGTATAGAAGATACTTATTTATTGATTTATACCAATTGTTCATTATCATAGACATATAGTTATTAACAGAATGGTAAATTGCTTCTCTCTTCTAGGCAATTTTTTTTATATATAATCTCCAAGCTAATTTTTCTCTATGATGGTGAAAAACCTATAAGACTATGGGCGAGACAACCACTATGCACAGTTATGATTCGGAGATGCAATACCTCTTCAATTTCAGGTAAACCAATTACTCTATTTTACATGTAACTAATATTTTTTATGACCGGTTGATTCTGTTGTTTTGTGATGAATTATTATTCTTAGAGTGCAAATGAAATAGTAGTTATTCTGAATCTAGGAGTAGGAGCTTTCTCATTCTTTGGTCAATGCTTCCGAATAAAACCCTATTTTTTGGGTTGTACCTGGAGTGCTCAAAAGATGAGTTTGTTTCTCATAATAAAGAGTGAATTCTCTGCATTGTTGGTCTCTATCACTGAACGTCGATTAGGCCTCGGGGTCAAGATCCATTGATAATGAAAATGCTGGAAAAGTATATCTTTTCATTTAGTATCTGTTTAAGGTTCTCTATGATTAGATGTGATTGTGCAGACTCATTTCTATCCTTAAGTAGTTTATTTGCAAATGAGAATTTTAGATTTATATATTTGG
>NC_033798.1:40381839-40416889 GCF_001876935.1 Asparagus officinalis | reverse complement strand
CTTTATTGAATTTATCTTAAGATCAAGGAATGACTTAAACTGGTGAAGGGAAAGTCCGCCGTGGAAGAGCTTGCCAATCATAGCATTCACGAAGGAGAAGAAGAAACGAATCTCTATGCAGATGACAATCTTCTCTGGGTCGCTGTCTGATAATAATTCCTCCACAAGGACGTGAAGCCGAGAAGAAAGCCCTACACAAAAAGGAGAAATCCGTTAAAAGCCTTGATGAAGAAATAAATAACATTTCTCAGTAGCTCAATTTATACCTTCTTCCCCTTGAGTCACTGGGTGTATCAACTGGTGTAGTTGGTCTCACAGCCGGCTCAACATGATCAGTCTCGACAAAAGCTCCTGTCAAATACAAAATAGAATTCTCAGATGCATCACATTATAGTTGCATTAGTCAAAAATTGACTAGTCCTATAATTAACTTGAGAAGAGCTACGTACCTTCAGAAAAACCACCATCGGGATTCTTAGGGAGCGTAGACTCAGGAAATTCATCTCCAGGCAACTGGTCATCAATCTGAGGAGAGTCATACAAGAAGTGGAGCATAGGAGTGTCCACAAGCAAACCCTCCCCGTCGAAATCTTCAGTCGGGAAATCTGACACAAGGGAATATAAATACGAAAGAAGAATAAAGAGACTACAACCAATAGAAATGAGTTACCTCTTATAAGTGTGTCAGCCTCTTTATTCCCAAGATCCACGTTTGTCTCCTGCAAGTTATCTAAAGGAGCGAGAAGCATAGATACAATCAGGGAATGCACAAATTCTGAATCATTCGACTCCTTTGTGTGCCATCTAAAAGACATGTTGTTAATGGTAGATGTACCTAGATTCATCGAACCAGGTCCTACATTGATGGTCTCCCTAATGTCGGCAGCTTCTGCAGACCTTTCTACTTGGTGCGGTGAGTCGGGCTCACCAGAAGATGTAGAATCGTGAAAAACAGGATCAGGACTCATCTCGCTCTCCCCACGCTCTCCTATATAGAGATGGAAAAACGTGAGTCAAAGTTCTAAATGATCAAGAGGCTGGTCTATAGGGTAGATGTTACCTCCATCACTAGCAGGATCGTCACCGACCAAATCCATATCAGATGCTCGTGAAACTACACGCGGCTTGCGGGCTAATCTCTTCCGCCTATCAGCAGGGACAATAATCGAAGGTCTCGCCTGGGGAGAAGGACGGAACTCTTCATCTTGGTCAGCTGTGGTCCCTGAAACATCAAACCATTGTCAGGCTTAATAATTCTGGAAGATCAGAGAACTACTGAAAATAAGTGGAAAACGCCCAACACTTGTGGACCTGTAGCTGCTGTCTGACGTCAGGGAATCCTCGCCCCTCCCACTTGCCGTTCTCAAACAACTGTAGTAGGGGGGCGGAGGGGTCTGTGGCATACGGTACTGACATCATATCAGAACGATGAAGGACGAACCAAGCCATCAAATAAGTGTACGGAAGCTCCACCTTAATAGTAGGAATCTGAGCCGGTGATTCACTTTCCTTCCGTGTAAAAGCACTAGAAATCTGTCGAAGCCCTCGATGAATGTTAGCCACCATCACCGGAAGAAGCGAAAGTTCCTTTTTGTAGGCAAGCTTAACCGCTGGGTAGAGCACCTCCAATGGCAAGATATCACTAGACTGATATGGGACCACGTATTTCTTTAACCAGATAGCGAGGTAACCGGCGAGAAGGGTCATCGGTCGAATCGGCGCGGTCGCATGCCACAAGAATGCTTTAAACTTGGTCCCTGTAGGAAAACCACTCTCAGGACTGCTAATGGTATAGGAATGAGCATCAACCTTCTTCAGTAGATTATTAACCCTTGAAGGAGTGAGTGGTGCCAGCTCACAAATAGCCTCGCCAGAATTGCTCTCTAGATTCCTGAACAAATAAGACGCAAACTGTTTCTGGCTCACATGGGATTTAGCCCTCTTCGCTAAAGGTTCAGACTGCGCCAAAGCGATATGATAGTGACATGTGAGGTCCCATAAAGTCTCGTAGCGGTCGGGCATGCGATCCTTCAGCTGACTTAATTCTTGGTTGGAGGGAAAATATTCCTGATATAGCATCTGTCCCATGGGCAAACCAGAAATCCTGTGCATCTCATGGAGGGCCAAGCCCAACTCCCCTTGCCGTGTCAGAAAAGTGTTCGAATCCGGGTTGTAGAGCTCGCACAAAGCGAAGAAATGCTTCGCGCTAACAGGCAAACCATACATGGTGGCACGAACGGCTGCATACAGACCACAAGCGTGCAACTCCTCACTCCATCGGCTCCAGACGTACTTCGTCATGCGAGTCCACCAAAGCTTGTCCAAAGAATGGACCCAACCATAAAATCTGTGACGTGTCGCAGGCATCTCCCGTCCTAAAGCAGCGAGGCGATTCTTCAAAGTAGAAGCAGAGACAAGAAGCTCGTTACGCGGCGGTGCATCCAACCCCAATACTCCAGGATGCAATCCAGTGATATGACTCCTGCTCGAACCAGGAGCTGCCTGATGAGTGATGTAGCCGCAGTGAACACTCTCATGCTCCCGTCAACGAACATCTCCCGTGTCACAGCCTGACGCCTGAGCTCAGTCAACGAACGATGCCGAGGAATCTTCGGCAAATATATGAAACCACTGCCAGTTTTATGAAGCCACTGCTCGACATCAATAAACACTGCATCCGGATCTCTGGCAGAGTCGCCAAATAAAAAGTCGGTCTTCTTGAGAGGCTGAATCGAACTAGTATCCTTCACGAAAGGCGCATCTGTAATCAACTGGCGAAGAGCTCGATGTCCACCTTCCTTCACCACTTGGACAACCTCTGTCGACGTGCCCGAAGCAAACCGAGGAGTAACTGGAATAGGGGAAAAATCGTCGGAAGTCGAATAATACTCGCCACGACGCCCGTACACTGCGTGAGATGAGAACGCTCCAGAAGGATATTCCACTGGAAGCAAACATTTAAACATTTGTTAGTCTCAATTATAAAAGGAAGTTGAACTCATCCTACGAATGGGTAAGATAGAGTCACTGCCTTATAAAGGGTGAGACGATTTGGCCACATTATGCACTTATAAGATAGGGTATATCGACTATATATCCCTGCCTTATAAGGCACAATGCAGCGTCAAAACGCCCCCTTTATTGATTTTGAGATATGGTTTTGACCAAGCAAAACATATCTTTAAAGCGTCGATCCTCGCCAAGGAGAATCAAGGCTCTTCCCGATTGCCTCACCAAGGAGAACAAAATGGGGATAAAAAGGACCAATTTGTAAATTTCCAAGAAAAAATGGACTAATTTGTAAATTTCCAAAAATAGCTCACCAGCATAAGAGGGAGGCGCGCCATCAGCCGATGCGGTAGAGGATTGACCTCTCGTAATACGAGACATAGAGACCTGCAAAATAAATTAAGGGATCAGATCCAGGAAAAAGTTCCTCTTTTTTTGCAAAATAAATTAAGGGATCAGATCCAGGAAAAAGTTCCTCTTTTTTTGCAATTCTCCCCCCCTGAAAGGTGAGCTCGAGGCGCTAAATCATAATCCTAACCCTCGCATGCGATCCCACAAATTCATAAATTGAATTAAGGATGAAATATGCTAAAATTATGGAGGATATACCTGAAAGAAAGCTCGAAGATCCGACAAAAATCAAATCTTGAAAGAGGCTCAGACCACGTGCTCGAGGGTTCTGAGAGGAATTTCTATATAAAGATTTTTGAGGGATTCTTCAGTCAAAGATCCAAAAGAAGACTAGATCTAATGCAACTATGAAGTTTTGAGGGAGAATGGATGCTCGAGGGAAGAGAAATCCAAAAATAGGGGAGAGAGGGGGGCCGGCCCTAATGAGGAGAAAAAGACCCCTTATAATAATGTTAAACCAAATCTAGTTGAACCGGACCAGACCAAGTTGAACCGGACCAGACCTGGTTTGAACCATAATTCAAATTAAAGCTGAATCGAGCATCGAAACAACTTCAAATCGACCGAGGGTTCAGTCCTTGGTTTATTCTTGCCTCTCCCACATATTCGGAAGGATCAGAAGATTTTTTGAGCCTAATCACTGCCTTTTGTGGCACATTATCAAGCCGGTTCAGCTCATTCGGGCACAGAAATTACTCCAATAAGGTATATGAGTATAAACTGTTCCCTATTTTTGGTTGAGAAGTTCCTGGAGAATATTTTTAAGGGTAACTCAACAACACTACGCCGGGCAACGCGTCGCAAATAAAGACTCAATGCCAACATTCGAGGATCAGTTCTATGTTGAACCAACAAACATGAGCTAAAGATCATAAAATCAGGAATCGACTTCAAATTCGATATTCCGACAACGGTCAGACAATAAATGCAGCACCGAAAACCTTACAGACATTCGACAAAGCACCGAATAGCCTGAAGGATTGAAGGAATCAAGAATAGAAGCTACTCCAAATATCCCGAAGGATGGGACAATCATATCCAAAGTATTCTAGACTCTTCTATAAAAGAACGAGGCTGAAATACTTTGGAGGGGGTATCTGTAGGCGTATAAAATTGCTTATAGATCCCTTAGCATAGCTCAGCACAAACCGACGAACCAACGAGGCGACGAGGTTGACAAATTGCACGCAAGCGACGAATACATCCATTCGCGTGTGGAATCAAGCCAAGTGTTCGTGGCTCGGCCCAGAGCTGGCCACCTATAGGTGGCCAGCCCAGATCTGTGTGCGGGCACAGTTCAGAGAGCCTATAAATAGGCCCCCTTGGTTCATTTGTAAAAGGTTGGAACTTTGAGAGCCGAAACTCTGCCGAATTAAGAATTGAACTTGGAGTTTTGAAGACTTGAGGACTCGAACATTCAGATCTGGTTCTCGGCGAGCATCCACGTCACAAAAGGCAGGAGTTCGAGAGAGAGAGAGATCAGATCTGAGATCTACACGAGATCATACTCCGGATCAAAGCTTGGCCTTTGATCCCGAGAACTAAGGGAGATTATTTCCTTGGTGAATTAATCCCCCCCGGCTATTATTTCCTTCGCGAAATAATACCTGTCAAATCGTGTAGATCCAACCGGATCTAGATCGCGCGGTGGTCCACGGATTAACCCCGGTGTTGGCAAAGAACCCACACAAGCGAGCGACCGCAAAACAGGAGCTCGTGATTCGTTCGGAAGGAAAGTTGTAATCTTTTTTCTTTTTTCTTTGATTTCGTTGTAACCGGATCTAAAAAAGACCGGATCTTTTGTAACCAAAAAGCAATTACTTGAGATAACAATGAATTCAATGAAAGCAATTTTCCCAGCGAACAGTTACTCTTAATCCTCAGTCTTGATTAAAACTTAGCAGGGGAATAAAAAGAGGGGTAGACATGGCATATTGCCTTGTGGGCCACTATCCATCAAGTCGTTCATTGACATTGGAGTGTAACGACTACGATTAGAATAGAGGTACGTCATACGGCATGCCGCTATCTGAAGAGTTTGGCTATCAGAGGTAACTGTTAACATGATAGTTTTGTGGACCCACCATCTTATTGAAAAGGATTAGCAGATTGATGGACTATCAGAGGTAGATGTTAACATGATAGAGGATTAACAAGGTTATGGACTATTAGAGGTAACTGTTAACGTGATAGTTTTGTGGATCTACCATCCTATTGAAGAGGATTGGCAGGAGAATTTAGAGGGAATAGACTATCAGAGGTAATCATTAACGTGATAGTTTTGGTGGATCCGCCATCCTATTGAAGATGATTGGTAGATTAAATTTGGAGGAAATGGACTATCAGAGGTGATCATTAACATGATAGTTTTGGTGGACCTGCCATCCTATTGAAGAGAATTGATGGGGGAATTTAGGGGAAAAGGACTATCAGAGGTAACTGTTAACGTGATAATTTTAGTGGACCCGCCATCCTACTTGAAGAGGATTGGTAGGGGAATTTGGAAAAAATAGACTATCAGAGGTAACTATTAACGTGATAGTTTTGGTGGACCCGCCATCCTACTTGAAGATGATTGTTGGGAGAATTTGGAGAAAATAGACTATCAGAGGTAACTGTTAACGTGATAGTTTTGGTGGACCCACCATC
Source organism: Asparagus officinalis (assembly GCF_001876935.1). NCBI lineage: Eukaryota > Viridiplantae > Streptophyta > Magnoliopsida > Asparagales > Asparagaceae > Asparagus > Asparagus officinalis. Next base: position 40,410,820 of record NC_033798.1, on the reverse strand, counting down.
CTACTTGAAGAGGATTGGTGGAGGAATTTGGAGAAAATGGACTATCAGAGGTAACTGTTAACGTGATAGTTTTAGTGGACCCGCCATCCTTGAAGAGGATTGGTGGAGGAATTTGGGGGAAAAGGACTATCAGAGATGTATTGTTAACTTGATAGTTTTGACAGATTTCGTGGTTAACAGAGGCATTCTATTGAACATGACAACTCAGAAAATTTATTACTCATAATCCAATGAATTACAAAAAAACTAACCACTAGTCTTGAACAAGTGCAGGGAGGAGAAAGGGTAGACATGGCACATCGCCTAGTGGGCCATTATCTAACGAGTTTAACTATCAGAGGTAATTATTAATGTGATAGTTTTGGTGGACCCGTCATCCTACTAAAGAGGTTGATCCTGCATACTTTGTTCTTCAGCTTTAATCCTGACAATAATTTTTTGAGCCTATTCGCCTTGAGAGATTAGTTGTTTCCAAGAACAGCATTTTGTAACCCTCATTTGTGCTAGAAGGTTGGTCTACAAGTTGTATCGATAGGTCTCCACTAAGGTAGACTGTGTCATACCTGTCGGACATCGCAGAGCTATGTTTCAAAACCTTTTGACGAAGGCTTTGACGGACTCCCTCTTCTTCTGCTTAGTGGTGAGAAGGGTATGGATGGAGACTTCTGTATCCTCTTCAAAAAATCTTAATAGGAAGAGTCTCTCTAGATCTGCCCACTTTTGGATACATCCGGCAGGCAGTTTTCTGAACCATTCAAAGGCAACTCCCTTGAGGGTGCCAATGAATAATCGAGCAAGTATGGCATCGTTTGATATCACATTTCCAGTCTGTGACTTGAAATGATAGATATGTTGATTCGGTGATCCCGTACCGTTAAAAGTTTATAGCATCGGGACTTCGAACTTTGGAGGATAAGGGGCTAAATCCCTTTCAGCATGATAGGGCCTAGAAACTCCCTCGTCTTGAAGCTCACTTCTGTTAGCAATGGCATTGAGGCAAGCTTCCAATTCTTCCATTTTGGCAGATTAGAGATTTTGCTCGTTCTCCGTCTCTCTTCCTTCATCAGAGGAAGATTTCAGGTTATGGGCTTCTTGGTCAGAAGCCGTGTCATCAACCATTTTTTTCTTCCCTTTGCTTGTGTGAGGTCGGGATGAAGACGTTTTTCCTCTCCGGGAGGATTCTTGCCTAGGTGGCGAATCTGTCTTCTGAGATTTGGCCTTGTCTACGACGATTTGATTCATTAGGGCCAAGAGTTCATTAATGGCCTCCTGCTAAGATTTGAGCGTGGCCTCCTGTTCATCAAGTCTCTTCGTGAGATCTTTATGGTTTTCTGTCATATAGGTGGAGCTCTCATGTTCAACAAAAGAGCTTGATGATCGAGACTCCGCGATGACAGAGTGTTCATCATCGGAATTAGTTCCTCTGGCTAACCTCCGAGAGTTGACAGGGGGAATGGCTCCTGTTCGCGTCCGAGTGCGTTGATAGATTCCTTTAAACTCGTTAGCAATTTCTCTGACGAGCGGTGAATGACTTGTCTCAGAGTCATCGGAACTAGGACCTGAGGCTTTCCCTCTGCCGATCACATTGATAGTGACCCTAGGATACTCGATCTCTGGAGACTTCTTCCTGTGAGAACGTCGTTGTTGGTTGGGCAAGGCAACATACGTTAATTGCTCGAACCCCAATTGTTTGGCCGCATATGAACAACATTGACATCCCGAGAGGAACATAGGAATCAACCGTTGACATTAGAATGAACAAATGACTTGTTGCATCGGTCTTTCTCTCGATATGAACTCTCTAAAATCTATTGCAAAGACTCGAGAAGAATTACTCACTGATCGTGAGGTTTGAATTAGAACCCCCAGTCCATGATTAGACAGGACTGGTTCTTGGTGAACATGGATCTGGTTGAGATGCCGCCCCTCGATCTAATCGCGCTACGCAGAGTATTCAGGGGTCTCGCTACCTGGTTAGCGAGCCGGGGGTCCAGGGGGTGGCGCGCCCCTGGATTGAATTTCATTACCCGAACGCATATATGAGCTCCAGGTGTTGCTAGTGAAACGCAGTCCTGAGGGCTGCGTTTAGCTTGGCTTATGCAGAGCTCGTGTTGAGGCTCAAAAACGCGGAGCTCGTGTTGATTGGAGGATCGGCTTTTTTGGAGTTGTGCCGAAGCTAAGTCTTCCCCTTCAGAGAGGGGACTGTATGAACAGTGCAACCCCCAAGGGAGACAGTCCTTTGATGAGTCGGCCATAACTGGAGCTTTAGTCTCCTTAGAAACTTTGTGGATCTTACGCATAGCCTTGGGGCTAAAGGACCCAGAGGAGAGGGCCTCCTCAAACTTGGCTTGATCGAACTCGATGATCAGAGTTTCAACGGTCGTTCCAATGAGCATGACGTCGGATTGCGCCACCACCTATTCGTCAGAGAAGCTAATCCCCAGCGGAGTCACCATCTTTTGTTTAGTGGAAAATTTATAGTAAAAAGAATAAAAGAAATTTGATTTGTATTCTCTCGATCTCGATTACAATTTAGATTTCCTGATTACAAAAGAGAAGAGAATTGATCTGAATTCTCCCCTTTGTTTAATTCTGGGTTCTTACCGGTGGCGATGGAGTGCCTCCCTCGAATGCTCGCGTCGAGCTTGCTCTCCGTTGATGATTCGCACATCTTGATTCACTGGAATGTGGTCTTCTCCTCATGATTTGACGCTATGGAGGACTTGCGTGGCAAGTTTGAAACTCTGAATGAGTTAATAACTCAGAGCGAGTTTAAACTCTTGTAAAAGAGTTGATTGATCTTAACCGTAATTGGTTAGACAAGCCAAGCATGAAGATAGCCTCAAGAATCTGTTGCCGAGAAGATGATCCGAAGAAGCCGTCTCTAGATCTCCAAAATTCTCAAAGATCTAAAGATATCCCCCTCTAAAATCCAGCCAAGGATCTCTTCTTTGCTGCCAAGGAGAAGGATCCTAACTAAGCTGATTTCTTAGTTATTTATAGGGGATTAAGGGGTGTAACCACCTCCTTAATTCGCTCCTAAGTAGGGCTTATAGGATGTAACCGCCCCTTAAATTACTCCTGAGTGGAGTTGTGATCCTCTCAGATCGTGGGAAACAGTTTTGAAACCGTTCAGCTCGTGTTTAAATAAGTCAAATGTAAAATCCACGTTCTGGCGTGAATTCTGCGTTCAAACATAGTGTCTGGAAGCTTGAACGCAGCGTCTGTAAGCTCTGACACAACGTCAGCAATTGGAAGCTGCATTTGCAGCAATTTGGAAGCTGCGTTAGCAGCTTTCGGAGGCTGCGTTTGCGGTCGAATATGAGTTGCATTGGCAGCTGAATCTGAGCTGCGTTTGGAGCGTTTGGAGCTAAATGTGAGGTGCGTTTGCACTGTGTCAGCGACTGTGAACGTGGTGCGTCTTGATGCTGGTACGTTGGGAGGACTTTCGTGTCTTGATTTGAAGAGACCGTCGATTTGTAGTCTCTTTCTGTCAAAGCATTGCAAAGATCGTTATTTTGTAATCTTTACTTTAGCTCTTTGATATGTGAGAGTCGTCAGATTGTAACTCCCGATGTTAATTGTGAAGGCCATTGATCAGAGCTTTTATTAGTTTTTGCGAAGGTCGTCAGATTGTAACATTCATCGATCTACGTGAAAGTCTTTAAATTGTAACCTTCTGAAAGTCGTCAGATTATAACTTCTATCATCGGTGTTTGATGGGGATTGGCTATCTGCAATGATTTTTAGACAGCCTACAGTACTCATAAGCAATGTGGGACTAAACCCACTACTAACACAATGTTATCAACATTAACATATGATAATATTTCCAGTGACTCTCCTATTGAGATTAAAAAACATGTGCTAGTCTGCACTGTACTATACAATAGATTAAATAGATTTTAAATCCCCCCATATTATGAACGCAACCTTTTATCTCACTTATTCTTATTCTCACACATTCACTAGATTTTAAATCCCCCCATATTATGAACGCAACCTTTTATCTCACTTATTCTTATTCTCACACATTCACATCAAAACACAAAGTAAACCAAAATGAACGCAACCTTTTATCTCACTTATTCTTATTCTCACACATTCACATCAAAACACAAAGTAAACCAAACTTCTATAATACAAGAAGTGATAAGTGTTGGTGTTAACGAATCGCTAAACTTCTCAACACCACTTCAGGGTCTTGTTCTTAATGACAAAAAAGATAAAAGATAATCACACAAATAATGGACACAAGGATTTACGTGAAAAACCCAAATGGGAAAACCATGGGTTGAGATTGGAGTTCGGAGGATACTTCACTATAATGGAATCAACAAATGGGTACAAGGCACACACGGCACACCCGACAACGCCGACTTCCACACAGTCCTCATACGCGGCACACCCGACAACGCTGACTTCAACAGTATAGATCTCTACAACACAAGAGACTTTCCTTCACTCTAACTCTCTATACTTTCAAGAGAACAAGTAGAAAAACATGGATGATTTTTTGGATGATCTCTCCACAATGAGAGGATGCCTATTTATTGGCCTTGATGAACCTTTGCATCTTACAAAATACTTGGGAATGCACAAATCTGTCCAGATTCGAGTAGGGTACTTTGACTGACCATAACTCCCTTAATACTGCTTCGTTTCATATGATTCAAAGCTTGGAGTAAACTATACATGCACCTCTACAACTTTCATGTAGATTTCCGAGCCAAATAATAACTGCATCATGCCCGAAAAGACCATAGAAAATTATATCTGCATGCAGAAAAACAGCAGCAATAAATGAGTTGGAAATTAAGCCAACTTTAACAATCTCCACCTTAATGAGATATCTAACACCACTCGAAATTTTCACCTGCATCTTCAGAGTATTAGTCTTCTAAATCACGAACACTTGTTACCGGAACATTGATCTTCAGAATCTAAGAAGTTAGACTTCGGAACTTCAGAGCAAGTCCTGCTCTGGCTTCAACTGCTTCACCTTGATGAGCATCAACTCATCTCCCTGCACCTCTAGTTACTAGGTGCACTCATGAGCTAACATGTCATCAGATTTAGCAGACTCAAGCAATGCTTGAACTTCTCCGTCGTAACCGGTTTAGTGAGAAAATCTGCTGCATTCTCGTCAGTATGAACTTTCTTCACATCAACCTCTCCATTCATGAGCCAATCACAAATCCGATGATAGTGTACTTCAATGTGTTTTGTCATTTCATGAAATACCTGATTCTTTGCAAGATAAATAACATGATGGCTGTCACATTGAATTTTCCCAGAGTTTTGATTTAGACCCAAATCACTTGCTAAGCCCTTGAGCCATATGGCTTCTTTGTAGCTTCTCTTAATGCCATGTACTCTGCTTCTTTGGTAGACAAAGCACTGATGGATTGTAGCATGAATCTCCAAGATGTGTGTCCTCCACCGCAAGTAAAAACGTATCATGTTCTGGATCTTCTTTTGTCTAAATTTCCTGCATAATCGGAATCGACGAAACCACTGATGCATGCCTCTTCATGTTGTCTTTCAAACATAATCCCCTTATTTCTAGTGCCCTTCAGGTATCTGAGAATCTATTTGATAGCTTGCCAATGATCTTTACCTGGATTTGACATGTATTTTGACACCATGCTTAAAGCTTAAGCGAGATCTGGCCTTGTGCATACCATTGTGTACATTAAGCATCTTACTACGCTTGCATACAGAATCTTCTTCATTTCATCAGCTTCAACTTCTGCAGATGGCATCTGCTTTGTACTTAAGTTGAAGTGTGTAGCTAATGGAGTGGACACAGGCTTGGAATTGATCATGTTGAATCTTTTAAGGACCTTTTCAATATACTTGCTTTGAGACAAATACAGTCTCCTATTATCCCGGTGTCTTTTAATCTCCATTCTGAGAATCTTCTTGATGGCACCAAGATCTTTCATGTCAAATTCCAAACTTAGCATTTCTTTGAGTTCATTTATTTTTAACATATCTCAACATTTAATCAACATGTCATCCACATATAGCATTAAAATAATCATGTGGCCATCATCAAATATGTGTGAGTAAACACAACAATCATACTCACCTCTCTTGTAATCAATTCGGAGCATGAAGGAGTCGAAGTGTTTGTACCATTATCTTAGGGATTGCTTGAGTTCATACAAAGACTTCTTCAAACTGCACACAAAGTCTTATTTTCCTTCTTTCACAAATCCTTCTGGTTGAGCCATATATATGGTTTCCTCCAAATCTCCATGAAGAAAAGCTGTCTTCACGTCGAGTTGTTCTAGCTGCATGTCATGCTGTGCTACAAGAGAAAGCAACACCCGAATGGATGTATGCTTGACCACTAGAGAGAAATTTTCATCATAATCTACTCCTTCCTTTTGTGAGAACCCCTTCACAACTAACCTTGCTTTGTAGGTAGGAGCCTCTGCTTCATTTATGCTTTCTTTCTTCCGATAAACTCACTTGGATCTGATGATCTTTCGATCTTACGGTTTTGGAACTAACTCCCAAACGGAGTTCTTATGGAGAGATTCTATCTCGGTTTTGGAACTAACTCCCAAACGGAGTTCTTATGGAGAGATTCTATCTCCTCTGACATAGCACCTATCCATTCTTGCCGCTTATCATTTTCCATGGCTTCTTTGAAGGTAGAAGGATCTTCGCCGCTAGCTAAGAGTGTATAGCAGGCTTCATCTTCCCATCCGAATCGTTAAGGAGGCTTGATGACTCTTCTCTGTCTTGATTGTGCTATGCTTATAGGTTCTGCATGAACCTCTTTCGCTTGTTGATGTTCGTCGTATTGCTCCACCTCAGCTTGACTTTCTGGAATATAACCTTCCGTTGACAAAGGAATTTTAGTACAACAACGATCCTCATCTTTGTCAATAGCTTCAGTTCCAAGTCTTTCATCAAACATGACATCTCTACTCATCACTTTCTTCTTGTTTTTCAGATCCCACAACTTGTAGCCTTTCACTCCCTTCTCAAAAACGAGAAAAATACACTCAAGTGACTTTGGCTTCAGCTTGTTCCGTTCATCACTCGGAATATGAACATACACATTGCATCCGAAAACCGTAAGATTAGAATAGTTAACTTCTTTGTCCGACCATACTTCTTCGGCACATTTGAAGTTCAGCAATTTAGATGGTGACCGATTAACCAAGTAGGCAGCATGGTTAATAGATTCAGCCCAGAAAGACTCGAGCAATCCTGCATGAAGTCTCATGCATCTTTATTTCTCCATGAGAGTCTGGTTCGTCCTTTCCGCCACGCCATTTTGTTGTGGAGTTTTCTTCATGGTAAAGTATCGCGCAATGCCTTCTTGCTTGCAAAATGCTAGGAATTGCCCATCACGATATTCACCTCCATTATCACTTTGCAAATACTTGATCTTCCGTCCAGTTTGGTTCTCTATTTCCGCCTTCCATTCTTTGAACTTCTCAAAGACCTCAGATTTCTCCCGCATGAAGTTGACCCAAATTTTTTGTGAATAATCATCCATGAATGTGACAAAATAGCGAGCACCACCATGAGATTTTGTAGGTGCCGGCCCCCATACATCGGAGTGAATATAGTCAAGAATCCTCTTTACATGATTCTCCTTATTTGTAGGCTTAAATGAGACCTTGCATTGCTTTTCAAGTACGTAATACTTGCAGAAATCCAACTTGCAAGTCTTCATGTTCTTTAACAGCTTCCTCTTGTGCAGTTCCTCCATAGCCCACTCACTCATATGGTCAAGATGAAGATGTCATAGATGAGCCGAGTCTTCAGAGTCAATCTTGGAGTTCTCTTTGGAAGTTGTGGATACAGTAACTTCACCTAAGAAAGTATCTCCTAGAAGTTTGTACAAGTTGTTGAGAATCTTCTCTTCTTGCATGATCATTGAGCCCTTACAAATCTTGATCTTGCCTCCGCCTGAGGAGTAGGTGAGGCCGCTTGCGTCTAGAGTGCCTAAAGAAATTAGGTTCTTCTTGAGTGCAGGAACATGCCGCATGTTGCCAAAAGTGCGAATGATGTCATCATACATCTACACCTTCACTATGCCAATGCCGATGACCTTGCATGCGATATTATTCCCCATAAGGACTTAACCTCCATCCTTCTTTTCATATGTATAGAACCAAAACCTGTTTGCACACATATGAAAAGAGCAACCTAAATCAAGAATCCATGAATTAGAAATGATTTCACCTGACGTAACTGAAAGAAGCTCAGCACTGTTCTCCGTGGCAACTCCAGCCAAAGAGGTGGTTTCAGATTTCTTCCCTTCTTTCTGATCTGCCTTGAATTTTCTACAGTTATTCTTGAAGTGGCCTTTCTTATGGCAGTAGTAGCACTCCTTATCCTTGTGGCTCTTGGATTTAGATCTCTCACGGTTGTCCAACTTAGCACCTTACTCCTTCGGTTGACCTCGATCGTTCAACCCCTTGACGAGTAGGCCTTCATTTTTCAAGTCAACTCCCATGTTCTTGGTGATTTTTACATGAGAGATGATGTCTTGAAAAACCTCTTCAAATCGAAGAGTCTCCTTGACAATATGAGTGTGGTCCGGAAATGTTTGAATAACGACGGTAAGGATCGTAGCAATAGCAAAGCTTTACCCTCTTCTTCAAACTTGACCTCCACTCACAACAAATCCGCTATACAATGGTTAAATACATTAAGATGCTCCATAATATCATCTCCATCTTCTATATGAATACTAAACAATTCATCTTTTAAGAAAAGCTTGTTAGAGAGAGTCTTCCCATGTAGAGATTCTCTAACTTCTCCCATGTGCCCCTTGCGGTAGTCTCCTCTATCACATTGTAGGGGACTTCGTCGGATAAGTGTAGCTCAATCGAGCTCATCGCCTTGAGGTCTGCCTTGTTCTAAGCCTCCATAGACATCATCTCTGGCTTGTGCTCAAACACCATATTACACATGTGTAGATCTTGCTGAATCAAGATATTCTTCATCTTGCGCTGCCACAGTGTGAAATTGCTTCGCCCATCAAATGGCTTCAGTTCGACCTTCACACTGCCAATTATCGACATGTCTTCAGCCATTAAGAATACCATAACCACGCTCTGATACCACTTATTGGTATTGACGAATTGTGAAACTTCTCAACACCACTTCAGGGTCTTGTTCTTAATAACAAAAAAGTTAAAAGACAATTACACAAATAATGGACACAAGGATTTACATGAAAAACCCAAACGGGAAAAACCACAGGTTGAGTTTGGAGCTCAGAGGATACTTCACTATAATGGAATCAACAAATAAGTACAAGGCACACACAACACACCCGACAACGCCGACTTCCACACAGCCCTCACACACCCTCCTTCTTTCTTAACTCAACACTAGAGAGACTTCCACACAGCCCTCACACACCCTCCTTCTTTCTTAACTCAACACTAGAGATCTCTACAACACAAGAGACTTTCCTTCACTCTAACTCTTAACTCAACACTAGAGATCTCTACAACACAAGAGACTTTCCTTCACTCTAACTCTCTATACTTTCAAAAGAACAAGTGGAAAAACTTGGATGTTTTTTGGATGATCTCTCCACAATGAGAGGATGCCTATTTGTAGGCCTTGATGAACCTTTTCATCTTCCAAAATGCTTGGGAATACACAAATCTGTCCAGATTCGAGTAGGGTACTTTGAATGACCATAAATCCCTCAATACTGCTTCGTTTCCTATGCTTCAAAGCTTGGAGTAAACTATACATGCACCTCTACAACTTTCATGTAGATTTCCGAGCCAAATAATGACTTCATCATGCCCGAAAAGACCATGCAAAATTGTATCTGTATGTAGAAAAACTACAACAATAAATGAGTTGGAAATTGAGCCAACTCCAACAATAAGCACTAATAGTGAATACTTGGAGAAGCTTGAGGCAACAAATATAATCAACCATATTATGTACAATGCATATTTGCTATGCTCTGCAATGACTTCTGATATTTTAATAAAAGTAAACATACATTTGTATGGTTTCCAAAGTTCTATCAAGCCAAAATGAGTAAAAGCTATCGACCATGAACTACTAACAAGGACACATGAAACAGTGCACAGAGGAATTATTCAATTTCAGCTCTGTTGTGCGCTAAAAACACTAACTGTTGAGAAAGTAATATAATTAAGGAATGTTAGAGGGGTTTTGTGTAAATGTGTGTGTGAGGTGTAAGGCTATATAAGCCAAGCCTTTCTATCAATGAAAGGTGTGAGACCTAATTTTACATGATATCAGAGATGACTCTCGCTTCTCTCAAACAAAAAAAAACCTAGTCGCCTCTACACCTTGAGTTAGCGAGTTTCGTCATCAGCAACCTTAGGATCCTCTTGATCAACGGCCGCCTTCGCAAGCGCCGCGTCCTCATCGGAGATGCTGCTTCCTCCATCGGAGGAGGAGGAAGAACCCTAACTCACGACGTGGCTGTTGCTGATGCCTTGCGGCTGCTGTTTCTGTTGCTACATTGTCTTGTGAAGCGGATCGAGTTGATGTGAAGGTGAATTTGCCTGTTTTGGGTGATGGGTTTTCGATTAAGGATGAGACTAATGTAGCTAGAGATATGAAGGTTCTGTTGGCAGAATCGAAGCCTGCGGGTAAGGTTGACTTAGGTTTGTTTGCGGAGATTCCTAATGCTAGTTTTAGAGAAGCTGTTAATTAGGGTGATTGAGGGCTCTTTTGAATTGCTGTGATTTTTGGATTGCTGTGCTTTGGCTCTGGTGAGGTTATCTGATGCTGCCCGTTGCTGCTACCGACTGAAGGGGTAAGGGAATGCTTGAAGCCAAGGAAAGGGGAAGACCTTGTGTGAAGGATCTAGATTTGTCCGATCGACGTGAGGAGACCAAACACAAATTAGATCTATGGAGACTGGCACAAACCCGATGGTGGAACTCATCAAAAGGATAGAACCAGAGGATGTTTCAACATTGATGCAGTTCATAAGGATGGCAGTGGGAGAGGGCTCGGTAAAGCCACCACCTAAGAAGGTGGAGCTTCCACCCATCGGTGTAAAGCTTGATGGACCCGTGACATATCTGAGTTGGTCACGTCGGGTGAGATATACCATTGCCGGGAGATGCTTGGAGGGATATCTGATGAGGGAGAAGACTGAGCCGGCTGAGGGCTCCATAGGGATAGATGAGTGGAAGTCCACTCATATGTTGGCGTACATATGGCTTCTGAATTCTGTATTGGAATAGTGCAGGATGACTGGGAGAAGCTGAGGAGGACCTATGATGGGGTGGGGGAATAACTTAAGGGTATTCCAGATCGAGAAGGAGATCAATGCTACAATCCAGGGAGAGAGGGATGTACAGGAGTACGCCACAGAGCTAGAGTGCTTGTGGCTGGATCACGATCACTTCTCGCTCCTAGCGGGCTACAAGGACCTGGAGTGCAAGGAGCGCGAGGCCTCTTTGCAGAAGAGGACCATGTTATTTCTTCGAGGCTTGGCTCTAACGTATGAGCAGAAGACGGCATTGCTACTAACCCAGATGAAGATCCCACCACTAGAGGAGGTAGTCTCGGCCATGATACAGGAGGAGAGCCGTATCAAGCTACAGGCTGGGGCAGGTGGACTTACAGGGGAGAAGTCTGCACTGGTGGTCTCTAACCCAGGTAACACTGGATTCAGAGGGGAGACTAGGCAGTGCTTCAACTGCGGAGAGGTAGGGCATCTGAGACAGATGTGCCCTAAGCGACTCAAGGAGAGAGATTGGGGTAGACGTGGTCAGGATAGAGGCCGTGGCCGTGGCTGGAAGAGGAAGCCACCGGGCAAACCTGACGGTGGCAGAAGGGGAAGATGAAGCTGAGATGATCTTCACTGACGAGGATCGGGCACTCTTGGCAGCACTGAGGAGGAAGCAAAGAGCAATAGGGGATGTGTCTGAGGGGGCATCTACTACTGCCTCTAGAGGAGACTATGCCAATTACGCCCTTCGTGCACACCCAAACGAGGAAAGATCCACCATCTCGATAATGGATTCTGGAGCATCTAGACATGTGATAGGCAATGCCAGTGAGTTCTCATCTTACACTCACTTGGCAGAGGCAGAGAGCATCCAGATCGCTAATGGTACAGCATATGCTATGGTTGGTAAGGGCACTGTTAGTTGTATAGGTTCTATAACTTTATCTAATATTCTACATGCTCCTTCATTTCCTGTTAGCCTGTTATCTATTAGTGCCATTATCCTCCAACTAAATTGTATTGTTTCTTTTGACATTCCCAAGGTGATCTTCCAGGTGAAGGGGACAGGGCGAAGACTTGGGAGTAGGATATGGCGTCGTGGGCAGTGGTAGCTAGACCACAAAGGGATGGACTCAGTGCTGACATTTGTGGTTGAGAGGACGGGAACAGGAGGAGCTGAAGTGTGTGCAGAAGATGAGTTGATGCTCTATCAACAACGAACGGGATATCCGTCATTCGACATTTTGGGGAAAATGTATCCAAACCTGTTTGGAAAAGTAAATAAACAGAAGCTTCAGTGTGAAACTTGTGAGTTTGGGAAGCTTACTAGAAGCTCTTATGTTAGTTCAGGTAGTAGGAGTTTGTGTAAGTTTGAAGTAATACACTCTGATGTATGGGGACCCTGCCCAGTAAATTCTATAAATGGATGTAAGTTTTTTGTTACATTTATTGATTGCTTCTCTAGAGTTACTTGGGTGTATCTTATGAAAAACAAAAGTGATGTAGTTGGCTATTTCAAAGATTTTTATAAGCACATCCAGACTCAGTATTGTGCAGTAGTAAAAGTATTAAGGTCGGATAACGGGACAGAGTATACCAACAAAACACTTGGGGAGTATCTATCAGCTCAGGGGATTCTACACCAGACTACATGCCTATACACCCCAACTCAGAATTGGATAGAAGAGAGGAAGAACAGACATCTACTAGAAGTTGCTAGGAGTATGATGATGGCGATGAATGTCCCGAAGATGTTGTGGGGACAAGCAATCTTGACTACTGCTCACTTAATCAACAGGATGCCTTCGAGTGTATTGGAGTGGAAGTCTACTCGTGAGACACTGAAGGGAGATAACGGGGGGGGGGGGGCTACCATTGAAGGTGTTTGGTTGTGTGTGCTTTGTGAAGAACAACATACTATCGGTTGGGAAGCTAGAACCTAGAGCTGTGAAGTGTATATTCCTAGGATACAATGGCACCCAGAAAGGGTATGTCTGCTGGAGCCCAATGGAAAAAAGGCTGTTTATCAGCATGGATGTGCGGTTTCGGGAGCTCGAGCCGTACTACACAGTGGGGGTTACTTCACCTTTTAGCGACTTGCCCGATACTGGAGGTATGAAGCGAGAGAGGGAGAATGGTGAGAGCTCAAGGGGGTCAATCCCAATTACGATTCCGTACTCAGAGGAGGAGGATGAAGATGAAGGGGAGGAGGAGGAGACAAGGGGTGTTAGGCCTACAGCTCAAGGGGAGTTGCTTACATACAGTAGGAGGGGGAAGGAGCCAGATGTGCCTACAGTGCCAGTGCCTAGTCCCTTGTCCAGCTCTGCTCCAACTCTTGAGACACCTACACCACCCTCCACTCTAGGTAAGGGGGGGGGGCTACCATTGAAGGTGTTTGGTTGTGTGTGCTTTGTGAAGAACAACATACTATCGGTTGGGAAGCTAGAACCTAGAGCTGTGAAGTGTATATTCCTAGGATACAATGGCACCCAGAAAGGGTATGTCTGCTGGAGCCCAATGGAAAAAAGGCTGTTTATCAGCATGGATGTGCGGTTTCGGGAGCTGGAGCCGTACTACACAGTGGGGGTTACTTCACCTTTTAGCGACTTGCCCGATACTGGAGGTATGAAGCGAGAGAGGGAGAATGGTGAGAGCTCAAGGGGGTCAATCCCAATTACGATTCCGTACTCAGAGGAGGAGGATGAAGATGAAGGGGAGGAGGAGGAGACAAGGGGTGTTAGGCCTACAGCTCAGGGGGAGTTTCTTACATACAATAGGAGGGGGAAGGAGCAAGAGGTGCCTACAGTAACAGTGCCAGTGCTTAGTCCCTCGTCCAGCTCTTCTCAAACTCTTGAGATACCTACACCACCCTCCACTTTAGGTAATACCATTCCTACTCCTACCCCTCTTCCCACACTAATGCTAATAAGGAGGACTACTCGCAGTAATATGGAAAATCCTCCTGAGAGATATGGTTGGGATCTAGCTCAATTTATTTCCTATTCTCACATATCCCCTTCATATAGAGCATTCATTGCATCATTAGATTCTGTTATTATACCTAACAATTGGCAGGATGCTAAGAAGGATCCAAAGTGGAAGGCAGATATGTATGAGGAGATGGGGGCTCTTGAGAAGAACCGCATGTGGGAGTTAGCGACACTGCCAGCATGGAAAAGAGCAGTGGGATACAAGTGGGTGTTTTACCATGAAGCAGAACCCAGAAGGGAAGGTTGAACAGTACAATGCACGACTAGTGGCAAAAGGGTACAGCCAGACATACATCATTGACTACAATAAGACTTTTGCACCAGTGGCAAAGATGAGTACTGTTCGGATGCTGATTTCTTTGGCAGCTAATGGTGGATAGGAACTACACCAACTGTATGTGAAGAATGTGTTTCTTCATGAGGATCTAGTGGAAGAGGTGTATATGGAGATACCACCTGGATGTGGCACAAGACAGATAGTAGGTAAGGTCTGCAGGCTGAAGAAGTCTCTGTATGGGCTGAAACAGTCCCCTCGAGCATGGTTTGACAGGTTCAGGAGAGTCATGGTTGGTATGGGATACAGACAGATCAATGCCGACCACACTGTATTCTTCAGAAGAAGTGGGGGTCACATCACTATGCTAGCAGTGTATGTGGATGACATGATCATCACAGGGGATGATGAGAAGGAGATTGCTCAGCTCAAGGTAAAATTGAGCAAAAAATTCAAAGTGAAGGATCTGGGTCAACTTCGATACTTTCTCGGGATAGAGATAGCTCATGGACCTAAGGGGATTGTTCTCTCCCAGAGGAAGTATGCATTGGATCTTCTTGCATAGATGAGGATGTTGGGGTGCAAGCTTGCTACTACACTGATCGATAAGAGTTTCAGACTGAGTGCTGAGGCTGGAGAACTGTTGATCATGAGAGATATATCAGAGATTGGTGGGCAGGCTGATCTACCTGAGTCACACACGTCCAGACATCTCATTTACGGTAAGCGTGATGAGCCGCTACATGCATGACCTGAGAAAGGGTCATATTGATGTAGTATACCAGATACTGAGATATCTGAAGGGTGCCCCTGGCAAAGGACTGAGATTCAGGAGGAGTGGTCATATGAACATTGGGGGCTACTGTGACTCAAATTGGGCTAGCTGCAGAGATGATCAGAGATCTACCTCAAGGTATTGCATATTTGTAGGAGGCAACTTAGTCTTCTGGAAGAGCAAGAAGCAATCTATGGTGGCGAGATCAACAGCTGAAGCAAAGTACAAAGCCATGGCCTTGGGGGTTGCGGAGTTGATATGGCTGAAGAGCATGCTGGTGGAGCTGAACCTCGACCAAGGGGCCAGGATGAGGTTGTGGTGCAACAACAAGTCAGCTATTAGCATCGCCAACAACCCAGTTCAGCATGACAGAACTAAGCACATCGAGATTGATAGATTCTTCATCAATGAGAAGCTAAACAGTGGACTACTGGAGTTAGGTCATGTTCCAACTAAGGAGCAGGCTGCGGCTGCTTAACTAAAGGGATTAGCTCAGCAGATCTAGCTGGAGGGTGTGACAAGATGGGCTTATTAGATATTTTTCGCTCATCTTGAGGAGGAGTGTTGAGAAAGTAATATAATTAAGGAATGTTAAAAGGGTTTTGTGTAAATGTGTGTGTGAGGTGTAAGGCTATATAAGCCAAGCATTTCTATCAATGAAAGGTGTGAGCCCTAATTTTACACTAACTGAAAAATCAAATGTCGCTATTTTAGTATCATAATATGATCAGGGACAATGAAAAATATGAGCATATATTCAAAATAAGAAACAAGTAGGCAACTTCTCCAAAAAAATGGCCCAGCTGCTTAGCTGTGTGAAATAACAAAACTTCCTTTTACCAATCTTAATCAGTAACAGTTCGTGGTAGGATAATCAAGAATCCCAAGCCAAGATGTAGATTTTAAGAATTCCATAATTAAGTTCTTAGCTAAGGGAGTGTTTGGTTACATTTCTATAAATTATAGGAAATGTTTTCCATCCAAAATTTGATTTCCTTGTATTTCTTAAAAAAATTATAGGAAAAGTTTTGAAAAGTTAAAAAATACAAATTTTCTTATTTTTTGTATTGTGCTTGTTTGGTTCAAAACAAGAAAATGACTCATAATTTTTGGGAAAATAGCAACATTTTCTATAATTTATAGAAATATAACCAAACACCACCAACTTTACAGAAAAGTGAGAACTTTATAGAAAAGTGTTAATGAGTTTTATTATTTAAATAATGAATGCGTCAGATTTCCAAGTGATTTCCGCCCATTTTGGAAGGAAATCAATTTCTATAAATTTTGGTACTTTTCTATACTTTACAGAAAACATTTCTGTAAATCTTTTTTGAGCCAAACAGATTTTGTGGAAATCTATAGAAAACTCTTAATTACAGAAATGCCATTGTTTGTACTTTTTGAGAAAACATTTCTCAAAAACAATGCAACCAAACACCCCCTAAGAGAATGTGTAAAATGGATAAGGAGAGAAAATTACAGGTCTCATTTGGTTTCTATCACTTAACAGTGCACACTGCAGATTTAAAAAGAGTAACTTGTAGAATTTAAGAATTCAAGAATCAACTAAACTACCGTAAAAATGCAACAGAACACGTGTAACTAGATTACCAGAGTTTTGAGAATTTCACGCTCACTCTCTATTGCTTCAGAAGGGACAAGATCCTTTGACAAGAACAGTGGTTTTGCTGCCACCATGTGCATTGCTATTGAGGAACCAACCCGTTGAAGTGCATCCAGAGATACATTGCTGTCATCTGCTTCTAGAGTTACTAATCCAGCAATAAGACCCAATCCTGGAACCAAAAAAAAAATAAAAATAAAAATAAAAATAAAAATTGAAACATGATACATAGGACAGATGTTCTGAACTTTCAAGAGTAACTCCTCGAAGATGATATAGAATTAAGTAGCAAAACATGTCAAGTACTAGTACACCTAATGAAGCCATAAATGTGCACAGGTAATAAAACAGTTACACTCAATACTTTACCACAAGATCTTAGTTTTGGCAAGAAAAGAGTTCGAAGTTGCTCCCTAGTTCATGTTCATGAGTGATTACCAAGAAGCGATGCTTTAAAAATAGGCCGATTTTTATCGATTTATTACCGATATATAGGGTTTGGGCTATAGCAGATATGATTTTTGCAAAAATATATTGCATATAGTTTTGGGATTTTTGCCGCTATATCGGTGTAAATCCGATAAAGCTGCCGATTTCTCGTGGGCTAAAATCACCCGATTTTCTACAATTTACATTCTAAGTGATCTGGTTCGGGTTTGGAGATAAAAACCCTCTTTTCTACAATGTTATTCTATTCAATTTCGCATCCACTTAACAAAAACAATTGGTAAGTGATCCTAAACATGTGTTATTTGAATATTAGTATGTTTATTTTTCATTAAATGTGCTTAGATTAAATTTTAAGACATTATATTATATATGCTCACCATCTGATGTAACACTTTGATTTTTTACTACTTATCCCCGATATATCCTGATATGAATTTTAGTCATCTAATATATTTCCAATAACCGATATTTAAAACGTTGTCAAGAAGGTAAGGTTGACATAAGTTTCTCTCTTCTCGAAGCAGCAAATCTCTATGCCTTAATGGACGTCGTAAAAGAAAGTATAAACATCAAAGTTGCCCTGTTCACTGCCCTATCCAAGTTATTCACTGATCATTTTTTTTCCTCAAAAGTCAAGAATGAAAAGATAGAAAGCCGAGTTTTTTTTTGCAATAATCACTATGTTTCACTTTCCTGAAAATTTGTCTGGTGTACTCATATTTTTGGAGAGTTCTCCAACTAGTCTATACCACTAGCATTCCAGGTTTCAAGGCAAGGAAAACTTTATTCAGGGAATTCTCCGACCACGAATTTGTCACCACTTACAAAGTTTGACAACAAGCTGACAGAAGATAATAAAATTTTGTTTATCATAAATTTTGTTTATCATGCAAGTGTTTTTTGGAGTATTCTCTAATGAATCCATGCTCTGTAGTAGCCCCAAGTTCATCTAATTTTTTCAAGGTTGGATGATGAGTGTTGTCTGTTAGTTGGTGAATGTTAGACATACTTGTGGCATGTTGTTCTTGTTGGGAGTACAGCGCGTGTTCTGAGGATTCACAAATTTGCCGAGAGAGAAGGCACACAAATCAACTAATAATAGCACAAACTCAAACACCAAAGTTTAACGTGGTTCGGCTAATTGCCTACGTCCACGGGGCAAGAAGGGGATGGGTTTTCACTATAGAGAAAGAGAATACAAAACAGAGATTACAAGATCACTCAAAAGCTCACAAATAATCTCTCAAACTAAACTCTCAAATCTCTCACAAAACCCTCAAATAAATTGCTCAGAAAGAACTCTCTTTTTTGTGCTCAAAACTCTCCTTCAAGCTATCCCAAAACTCAATCAATATGATTGATAATCCCTAAACAAATTGTGTTTCTATTTATATTAAATAGAAAACCCAAACAGTGCAGAAAACCGAAGCAGGTCCAGACCCGACTCGCGCTCGACCGTAGAGACACATGCGGTCGACCGAAACCAACGACAGAAACAAATAATCACTACAGGGTTTGGCCGGTCGACCGAACCTGACACTGCGGTCGACCGCAAAAAGTCCAAAGACTTTCCCCTGTGCTGTGCACATTCGCGGTCGATCGACGCTCCACTCGCGATCAACCGCAAGACACCCAAAATATGTCCTTTCCCTTTTTGCCTGAACTTCTTCTTCGTTGTTCCCAATTCTACAAATTCTCCGTCTCGGTGAAGTTTTCCCAAAACTAAGCCGACACCAACCAAACCAAATGTCTTACTTGTTATGTCCAGTACGAAGTTATACAAAAATCACAATAACGGACTCAATCCACAACAAGTCGAAACTCAAATGAGAATGTGATCACTCTCCAAACATCGGTATCTACTCATCAAATCGGCTGCATCAAAACTGACTGCTGTTTGTGGAAAATTTTGTAGTAAGAAAATAATGAAAGAATTGCATTTGATTTATTCTCTCTAACTGCTTAGAAAAAAAATGTTTACAAATCTCTCAACTCTCGATTACAATTGGATTTTCTGATTACAAAAGAGAAGAGAATGATCTAGATTCTCCCATTTGTTTAATTCTGGGTTCTTCACGGTGGCGATGGAGTGCTTCCTTCGAATGCTTGCGTCGAACTTGCTCTCCGTTGACGATCCGAAAATTTCAATTCGCTGGAACAACTGATTTGCCTGGTTGATAACTCTTTTACGAGTCTAGTGATTCAGGATAAGTAACAAACTCTAATAATAATAGAGTTGTTTGAACCGAAAATAATTCGGTTAATAAGCCAAGTATCAAATGTCTGGACTCTTCAGTGGAAGATGATTCCCCAGACTGTGTAAAGAGCTGATCCAGCTATCTTCGATATTTCTCTCTCTGAATCCGATCTCCAAAATCCGATCCCGAACTCTATTGAGTTTGTTGATATTTATAGGGAGATTAGGGGTGTAACTGCCCCCGTAATCCGCTCCTAGATGGGGGTTTAGTTACCCCATTACTCGGGTGTAACAACCCACGTAAACCACTCCTCAGATCGTGGGTGATCAGCGATCTTCTCGTAACCACATGGGTTGTGTTTGAATGAGTCAGAAGCTTAACTTGCGTTTTGGCATGGATTCTGTGTTTGGACGCAGCATCTGGAAGCGCGTCCTGCAGCGATGTAGAGCTGCATTCTTCGATGTTTGAAGGTGCGTTTTGCAGCGTTGTGGAACTGCGTTTGGCGGCGATTTGAGCTGTGTTTGGCAGCGGTTTGAGCTGCGTTTGGCGGCGATTAGAGCTGCGTCTGGCGGCGATTAGAGCTGCGTCTGGTAGCGATTAGAGCTACATTTGGCGGTGATTAGAGCTGCGTTTGGCAACGGTTTGAGCTGCGTTTCGAACGGTGAAGTTGGGGCTGCCTTTTCTGTCTTTATATATGGATGACACCAATGACCAGTCGAGAAGGTCCTATTCAGGCCATTTGTGACAATTGAGGCATCTCAATAACGCTCTATCAACTGTAGGTCACGATCTCCATTATGATTTCTTTGCATGGTTTAACCATGTGTTGACAACAGCTCTCTAGATCTTTCCGCTTTTCTAAAATCATTACACTGCTCATCAGCACCTCTAATAGTTGCTAATATAATATTAATCATGTTGTTGTCGCAGCCATCAAGATCAATCATCTCACATATGAGGTTGTGTTTGTGTTTGCAGCGGACGAAGCTACGTTGGTAGCTTTCGGAGGCTGCGTTTGCGGTTGAACGTGAACTGCGTTGACAGCTAGATCTGAGCTGTGTTTGCGATTGAATTGGTGTTGCATCTTGATGATGGTACGTAGGGAGGACTTCCACGTCTTGATTTTGAAGAGACCCTCGATTCGTAGTCTCTTTCTGTTAGAGCGTTGCAAAGATCGTCGTTTTGTAATCTTTGCTTTAGCTTTTTGATATATGAAAGTTGTCAGATTGCAACTCCCAATGTTGATTGTGAAGGTTGTTGATTAGAACTTTCATCAGTTGTTGTGAAGGTCGTCAGATTGTAACCTTCATCATCTATGTGAAAGTCTTCAAATTGTAGCCTTCTGGAAGTCGCCAGATTGTAACTTCCGTCATCAGTGTTTGGTGGAAATTGTAGCCTTCTGGAAGTCGCCAGATTGTAACTTCCGTCATCAGTGTTTGGTGGAGAATCAGCTATCTATTATTATGATTGTAACTTCCGTCATCAGTGTTTGGTGGAGAATCAGCTATCTATTATTATTTTTAGACAGCCTACAACTGCCTACGTATTATTTTGCCCAAAGAATCAAGCATTCATGTAGTTCCCCAAATGTCCTCCAAAGCGCCTCAATCAAATAGAAGAGTTCGCAACTCTTCACCAACAAATCTGCGGCGATAGCTCTCTCAATGGCCCCAAAGTGAAACAAATCAAACACCTCCACCTGAGGTGAACCAATGGCCATATCCAAATCCAAACTATATCCACCAGCTGCACTCGAACCAACCAACTTATCATCTGCATCCAAATCAACATGATCCCCAAACTGTGTCACCTCAGCTGGAATCCAAAATGATATAGTATGATCTGGAGTATGTGAAATAATCTCCACCCAATGTGAAGTAGCATCATCCTCCACTTGCTGCAATACATCTAAGTTCTGTCCAAAACTCTCTAATTGAGTTTTACCTCCAAAGCCCCTCAATCAAATAGAAGAGTTCGCAACTCTTCACCAACAAATATGTAGCTAATAGCTCTCCCAATGGCCCCATAGTAAAACAAATCAAACACCTCCACCTGAGGTGAACCAATGGCCGTATCCAAATCTAAACTATGTCCACCAGCTGCACTCGAATCAACCAACTCATCATCTGCATCCAAATCAACATGATCTCCAAACAGTGTCACCTCAGCTGGAATACCAAACGATGCAGTATGATCTGGAGTATGTGGAATAATCTCCGCCCAATGTGAAGTAGTATCATCCTTGACCCGCTGTAATACATCTAATGTCTGTCCAAAACTCTCTACCTGCTAAGAGTCAATTAGCTCCCTCATCGAAGCCTCATCAAAAGTGACATTCCCAGACCAAACTTCCAATTGAGTTTTACCTCCTATCACAGTAGTTGGCAACCCTTTAATAAGGGGACTCGAATATGTCAACGCCTCAATCCAGAAACTCTTATGCAAATCATTGCTTGACCACAAATACTGTTCCTTCTCCAACAAGAAACGGTTCTCCAACTTTTCCATTCCATCTAGTTGCCCTAAGATTTCCTCTCCAATGAAGTGTCTCCAATTGCCTTGAGCTCGACAGAATACAGAAACGGATCCCTCTTGTACTTCTCACTAAAATCAGAACGGAGTACCTTCATACTTATGTCTTTCTTACACTTCTTCAACATGTTGTAGACTACTAGGACTTCACCCAAATGGAACTTGGTTGTAACCCAAACATGCCTAGAACAGTCGTGAACAAAGAAAACCAGATATCTATTACCTCCCAATGATGCCTCCTTGGAAGGCCCCCAAATGCCCACGTGAACTCCATCAAGAAGACCCTTAGCTCGGTGAATAGAGGTGCTAAATTTCACCTTGGTCTTCTTGCTCACATCAAAATGTTCACTGGACTTTAAATTGCAGGTCGATGCACCTTTTTCCAAATCAATACTGGAATGACCAACCTCAAATACCGTAGTCTAGTCGAATCAATAGAAGTCGTCAGCTCTCCACATGTCACTGTATTTCTAATCAAATAGTACAGGTTATTTTTCCTGATGCCCTTTATCACAATCAAAGAGTCTTCCACAATCTTGAGAACTATGTCCTCAATATGAACTTTCAGACCCTCTCCAACTATTTCTATTGTAAGGTTACATGAAGGAACTGGGTGTTGATTTGATTTTCTCTGTAGAGGCTTATGCTTCTTGTTCACGGCTTAGTCCCCATGGACATATAACCGATTTTCCACTTCATCTCCAAGCTTAGTAACCCTTCGGAACGCATCTGGTTGCTTGAGTTTTAGGGTTCCTGGCCACTGCATGACAAAGGTATGGCCAGAGGTGGGGCTTGGTGGTGCCCTAGGAATCTAAGCATATGATTTCGGTCCTGTTGCAATAAAAAAATACTACATGAGGGCAGATACTAAAAATGACATAAAGTTAAGTAATATGATTTTCTCTCTTTAGTGAACATTTTAACAATATTTCCATGAGAGCAAGATATTTGCTCTAATTCCTCCAAAGTTCAACTTTTTCTCAAACCATAACCTTTCCTCTCTCATTTCCAAAATTGCGCCTTTTCATTAGTTAAATAGATAATGGTTTTGGGTTTATAATCAGAGGGCTATAATGGTCAATCCACCCAAAAACGTTAGAGTTAACCGAATATTCCCTAAACATTTTAACACCAACTAACTACAGGACTCGTATCAACACACTAATGGTGTTTAAGGGACCAACATCAAAATATGAAGATTTGAGGGACTAATATCAAAATGCTAATGATTTAAGGGACTAACATCAAAAAAACCCCTAAATGAAAAATTCAATTGCAGAACAGTATAGTCTTAAGTATGAAGGTTGAAGAATGGCATGCTAAGGTATGGGTGCAGGGACAGGACATGACAAATTTGTAGATGGCAAGTCAAGAGCAGAATGCACCTGTGTGACCATAATACGTCTGCGCCTCCCCAGGTTGACCCTACAAGGCTCTTAGTAACCAAGAAATTAGGGAGAGGGGGGGAGATGGGTTTTGAGTTTAGCCTCTTTGCTAAACTTGTGGAATATGCAAGAGATTTAAAGTTTCAAACAAATCGGATCAAAATGCAATTAGACACATCAAATACCATCATCACTGTGGGCAACCCCACGGCAGCATAACATGAACCAGAGTCTAAAAAAAGCCCTATACAAATCCATTCAAGCGCGAAAAGACTTTCTGGATCAAAGAAAATAAAAGTAGTAAGAAAAAAAACCATTCTCGTCGAACTGTAGAAGATACAGGAGATTCTAGGGTCTAAACAGATCGAATCTCTCTCTCAAAAGAGGAAAAGAAAATGGAAAGTTCGAATCTAACTGCAATTGGACAAAACCCGTTATCCCAAATTCCAAAAAAACATGAAATCGAGTCCATTCAATCACAAAAAACTCAAGTAGATCAAAGAAAAACAAAGATCAATAAAGTAAATTGTAAAGACTTTAAGGGGTGTTTGTTTCACTAAAAATTTTGGCATTTTGTATGGATTACAAGTTTTGGGATCAAAAATTGAGTTTTTTTGTATTTTAGGATTCTATATATGGTGTTTGTTTTATAAAAAAATTTAGAATATTGAATCCTAAAAGTACAAAAAGTGCCTAATTTTTAGAAATTGTCAAATCCTCTCAATTGGAGAGGAATTGACAAATCCCAATTTTGTCTTTTTGTGGAAGGTAACCTCACCAAGATAACATATTTATCATATTACAAAATTTTAGCATTTGGTAATGCTATAATTTAAGCATGAAACAAATAAAATATTATAAATTGTAGTATCCCAAATCCCAAAATATTAATGAAACAAACAACATTTTAGAAATCCCAACCCATAACAAAACACCTATGGATTTCATATCCTATAGTAAAATTCATATCCTAAAATTATAGAATTTGAAATAAACACCCCCTTAAAAGGAAATCAAAACTTAGGTGGGGAGAGGGAGAGAGAGAGAGAGAGAGAGAGAGAGAGAGAGAGTTACTCTAATAATGGGTAAAAACCATCGCTAGAGACGAGGAGAAATCGAGACTTCGATGAAAGTAAGGGCTATAGTTAGGCCTGACCATCCGGTCGGGCCCTGAAAACCGGGCCCGGGCCGAGCAAAACCGGAGCCCAGACTCGGGCTCGGTGACCCCGGTCCGGGCCTGGGCCTGGGCCCGGGCCTGACCGGAGCCCAGACTCGGGCTCGGTGACCCCGGTCCGGGCCTGGGCCTGGGCCCGGGCCTGACCGGGCCGGGCTCCAAGCCGGCCCAGGTTTTGTCTGTTTTTTTTTTAAATTTTTAAAAATCTCTTTAAAATTTAAAAAATATATAAAAAATTACAAAAACTTACAAAAAATAAAAAACAATCATACAGAAAATAAAAATAAAAACAATCATATTATTAATAACTTGAAATGACATAAATTACAAATACAAAAAATTATAAAAATAAAGATGATAAAAATAACTGCTTTATTAATAATCAGTAAATCTTTTACAAGTATAAATTTATTTTAGAATTCATCGCATTACAATAGATGAGTACATCCCAACTAGGTTGGCACCTACTCACCTATATTACTATCATTTGTAACTGTTTTCAAAATAATTCATTACACATTTAAAGGTAAGAAATAAAAATTACAATTTGATGAATATTGTTTAATTTTTATATCTATCTGTTAGTCCCAACTCTTTAAATTTATCTTCAATTCCAGCTAACCGATCGATGCCTTGCGTTCGCTTCTCGTACCTCCACCAATCTTGTAAGCACATTACCGCTTGTACAGTATACGGAACTAAGCATGTCCTGTGGTCGTCAATCAAACGTCCTGTTGTGCTGAAGGCAAATTCCGAAGCTACCGTCGAAACTTGCACTGTTAGTAAGCCACAAACCATGGTGGAAAGTATAGGATATGAAACTGATCCATATACTCTCCACCATTACAAAATATCTAAAGCATTTCCTTGACATTTAACTAAAGAAGCTGATAAATATTCATCTATTTTAGAAACATCTAACGATGATCCAAGTCCAGGCCCACCAGTTAGCTCAGCTGCCATTGCATGCCTATCAAAACTTACACGTTTACCTCGGCTTGAGCTCGAAGACGTCGAAGCTGTAGACTGTTGTGCAGCTATACCATGTCTAGCTGCATACTCATCATATAATGTTTGAAAATAATTTCTAATAGCTAAATGATGAGAAGTACCAGTAATGGTAGATCCATCATCTAAGTCTATAATCTGTCCACCATACAATGATTGTAACAAACTTCGAAGGCCAATATCCTTCAAACATGGATCAATAAGAACCCCCACACCAAAAATATGAGGAATATGCCTAAAATACTTATGAAATTTGTTCTCCATTTAAAAAATTATAGCTCCAAAAGTATCATCCATATGATATTTGGCAAAAAAATTTGAATATTTAAAATTTGTAGAGCGGTTAAAGTAATAGTTGGATAATAACAACCAAGTAATAACATAGTAGCATCATAAAAAACTTGTAACGTCTCATTTAAATTACATATAATTGTCCATTCATCTTCAGTTATTCTATAAGTGCTACCATAGCTAGAACTAGAAGCATAATAATTTATAGAATCATTTATACTTTTTTTATATTCTATTGCCATACTTAACATTACATAGATGGAATTCCACCTATTGGTCAACATCTTTTGGAATTAGTCTAGCCTTAATATTTTTTCTTTTACACATTTGTTTCCATCTTTTAAGTTTTTGTTCAGAAGCAGTATGCATATAAGCAATTGTTCTAATCTTTTGTATCATGGGTCTAATTTTAGTAAATACACTTTGAATAATTAAATTTAAAATATGACATATACATCTAATATGAAAAAGTTTACTATGACAGAGTAATGACAGAGTTATTTTGAGAAAATCTACAGCTACATTGTTATTACTTGTATTATCTAGTGAAAGAGAAAATATTGTTTGATTAATTTCTAGTTTCGTAAGTTCTTCAACAATTAAATTGGCTACATTAATACCAGTATGTGACTCTTCAATTGCAATAAAAAAACAACTCTTTTAAATATTTGCTAATTATTATCAATCTAGTGTGTTGTGATACATAAATAACTTGTTTGTGCTCTAGATATCCAAATATCAGAAGTTAAAAAAAATTTACAGTTTAAATTTTTAAAATAAAAATTTATTTTTCCTTGTTCCGTTTGATAATGTTTTAAAATGTCACGTTGATAGGTTTGACGAGAATTTTTTTTTAAAATCGGGATAAAAAATCATCTCTAAATAAATCTTCAAATTCATCTTCTACTAATTTAAAAGGAAGATTTTTAAGAGTAATAAACCTGATGACACATTTCCTAGCTCGGGCAGCATCATAATTCCAAGCACCGAGATTACCAGAAGAGGAGGATTGGGAAATCATAGATTGTCGGATATCACCTTGAGGAGTCTGGCCTTTGTTGTATTTTTCTATATGGCATTTGAGGTGGTTGGTGCCGCTCTTATGATGAGCTTGGAAAATCCAGCTGTACAACGTATATTTAGCCTTTTTGGTGAGGATCCTACCGTGTTCATCCTTGGTGACGTCTATCTTCTGAAAATAATTCCACTCATCGGATCTCGGTATTTTAGGAGCTCTTGGTGCAGATTCGTCGCCACCGGATTTAGGATTACCACTGGTAGGATCGGTAGGAGGAGTAGTTGTTGTTGTAGGATGACTCATTTTAATATCGGTAGGAGATAGATTTTTGCTCTCCATAATCAGATCCAGAAGTCATTTGATGAAAGGATTAGAAAATATAAGAGAGTATAAGATTGTATAAGAGAGTATTAGAGAGAAGTAGATGAGTTTTGGTGTGATGAGAAGAAGTAAAAACCCCCCTCTATTTATAGAGAGAGCCTCCTAGGCAAATGACCAAAAAACCCTAACCAAATAGCCGTTTTTTGACCGTTGTAAGGGGCAAAACGGTCAAAAAATGCAAAAAATAGCCGTTTTGACCGGGCCGGGCCGGTTCGGCCTGGCCCGGATTTTTGTCCGCAACGGTCACCATGCGGACAGCTGACCGTTGCGGCGTGCGGACGCTATGGGCCCCGGGCTCGCGACTCCGCGTGACCGCACCCGGCCCCCGCGTATCGCTTCGCCCAGGGCGTCGGACATGACTGTTGCCAGGCGCCCGGGCCGCGCGGCTCCGCGCCGATCGGCGGCTGCCGAGCATGCAGGCGACCCGCGACCCAGCGTCACTTGGCCCGGAGTTATCCGGCGCTGATCCACGCCGCCGGGCCTTGCCGGTTCCCGGCGAGCCGCGCGCGGCCCGTCGCGTTTTTTGGCCATAGTGCTAAGCTACAGTTTAGTTTTATATGATTGCGTTTTATGACGTTCGCGCTCGCACGCGCAAATGAGGCTTGGGACCGCGCTTATTTCTGTGCTGCGCGGCTTTCCTTGGCACGTCTGCACCAAATGCCTATGCAAAAACCACACACCAGCGCACTTACGCTCTTGTTGGACCGTATCACAATCTCGAAAAGACATAATAAAAAGCAAATTAAAGACCCGAGGATTTTGCCTTTTTTGGGTACTCAAATCCCCCATTGCAAATTTGCGACCCCTTTAATATGCTTAACCTTACCTAACTTTGTTATATCTTTTTCATAACCAATCATCTCAGTTCGCCGTTCCATTACAGATTCACGCTTAGCAGAGTATGTTTTGGCTGCTTTCTTATTTGTTTCTGAAACGGCTTATTTATTACTTATTTTCAAACTTCTCATCAGTAGGCACTAAAAAAAACAAAGAAAAGCAATGTACGCTTCGTATGTTTGGCCTAAATCAAATTACCTCTCATAAAATTTAATGCATTGTTTGCCTAAAAATATGCACTCAAAACATATTATCTATTATCTATATACAGTATTGTCGATCCTTACCTAATTACACTTACACTATTCTAGACATATAAATTACTATTACCAAATTTTATTAAATAATTAAGGCACATAATAGGAATTAATTAATTTTCACATGTTATTATTGCCCTTGTAATTGCTAATATGTATGAACTGTCTAAATTAAATTATATCAAATGTAATATTATTACATGTAATAATTTATTGAATTATTAATTTAAAACTCTAATTTTTCAGTAAGAGCGAAATACATACACCATGATTATTAGCTATTATATTTATATACTAACATATGCATAGCCGGGCGTACCATGCGGCATAATATATAGTATACTAGTAATATATACTATATTATATATTATACTAATATAATTATATATTATTAGTTAATATACACACACACACGTCGCGCTGCCGCGCCGCTACACATGTGTGTGTCTAATCTCCCTCCTTATACTTATAGGTCGGATCCGATTGATTATATTCATACTACAGCCAAAATTGGTTGTAGTACAAGCGGGAGTACACAGTGCTAGCATCGTATCCTTCCTCTT
>NC_033798.1:40362477-40381814 GCF_001876935.1 Asparagus officinalis | reverse complement strand
AAGAGGAAGGATACGATGCTAGCACTGTGTACTCCCGCTTGTACTACAACCAATTTTGGCTGTAGTATGAATATAATCAATCGGATCCGACCTATAAGTATAAGGAGGGAGATTAGACACACACATGTGTAGCGGCGCGGCAGCGCGACGTGTGTGTGTGTATATTAACTAATAATATATAATTATATTAGTATAATATATAATATAGTATATATTACTAGTATACTATATATTATGCCGCATGGTACGCCCGGCTATGCATATGTTAGTATATAAATATAATAGCTAATAATCATGGTGTATGTATTTCGCTCTTACTGAAAAATTAGAGTTTTAAATTAATAATTCAATAAATTATTACATGTAATAATATTACATTTGATATAATTTAATTTAGACAGTTCATACATATTAGCAATTACAAGGGCAATAATAACATGTGAAAATTAATTAATTCCTATTATGTGCCTTAATTATTTAATAAAATTTGGTAATAGTAATTTATATGTCTAGAATAGTGTAAGTGTAATTAGGTAAGGATCGACAATACTGTATATAGATAATAGATAATATGTTTTGAGTGCATATTTTTAGGCAAACAATGCATTAAATTTTATGAGAGGTAATTTGATTTAGGCCAAACATACGAAGCGTACATTGCTTTTCTTTGTTTTTTTTAGTGCCTACTGATGAGAAGTTTGAAAATAAGTAATAAATAAGCCGTTTCAGAAACAAATAAGAAAGCAGCCAAAACATACTCTGCTAAGCGTGAATCTGTAATGGAACGGCGAACTGAGATGATTGGTTATGAAAAAGATATAACAAAGTTAGGTAAGGTTAAGCATATTAAAGGGGTCGCAAATTTGCAATGGGGGATTTGAGTACCCAAAAAAGGCAAAATCCTCGGGTCTTTAATTTGCTTTTTATTATGTCTTTTCGAGATTGTGATACGGTCCAACAAGAGCGTAAGTGCGCTGGTGTGTGGTTTTTGCATAGGCATTTGGTGCAGACGTGCCAAGGAAAGCCGCGCAGCACAGAAATAAGCGCGGTCCCAAGCCTCATTTGCGCGTGCGAGCGCGAACGTCATAAAACGCAATCATATAAAACTAAACTGTAGCTTAGCACTATGGCCAAAAAACGCGACGGGCCGCGCGCGGCTCGCCGGGAACCGGCAAGGCCCGGCGGCGTGGATCAGCGCCGGATAACTCCGGGCCAAGTGACGCTGGGTCGCGGGTCGCCTGCATGCTCGGCAGCCGCCGATCGGCGCGGAGCCGCGCGGCCCGGGCGCCTGGCAACAGTCATGTCCGACGCCCTGGGCGAAGCGATACGCGGGGGCCGGGTGCGGTCACGCGGAGTCGCGAGCCCGGGGCCCATAGCGTCCGCACGCCGCAACGGTCAGCTGTCCGCATAGGCCCCGGGTCCGGGCCGCCCGGCCCGGTTTCGTTGCCCGGTCGGAACTGTTCCGGGCCGGGCCGGGTCCGGGTCGGGCGCCAGCAGAGGGACCCGGACCCGGGTCTGGCCCGGGTTTCCGGGCTGATCCCAGGCCGGGCCGGGTTCCGGCCCGGGCGGCGGGTTTTTTGGATAGGGCTAGCTACAGTTTAGTTTAATGATTGCGTTTAGTGGTCGAGGCAAATGGGTTGGGCCGGTTATTTCTTGTGGGCTTCCTTGGATCTGACCAAAGCCAGGGACTTCGTCTTTGCGTATCACATCTCGAAAGACATTAAAAGCAAAATAAACACGAGGATTTGCCTTTGGGTATCAAATCCCCCTTGAAATTGGCCCCTTAATATGTTAACCTCCTAACTTTTATTCTTTTTCATAACAAATTCAGTTGCGGTTAAATTCCGTTGAGAGTATGTTTGGCTGCTTCTTATTTTTTCTGAAACGTTATTTATTACTTATTTTCAAACTTCTCATCGGTAGCTAAAAAAACAAGAAAAGTGTAGTTGTATGTTTGGTAAATCAATACCTTATAAAATTATGATTGTTGTAAAATGATCAAAAATATTATCTTTTCTATATCATATTGTGTCTACCTAATTAATTACATATTAGACATATAATTACTATTACCAAATTTATTAAATAATTAAGGAATAATAGGAATTAATTATTTCACATTTATTATTGCTTGTAATTGCTAATATTTGAACTGTCTAATTAAATTATATCAAATAATATTATTAGTAAAATTTATTGATTATTAATTTAAAATTAATTTTTCATAAGAGGAAATACATACATGATTATAGTATTTTTATATACTATATATGGTCTACTCCTCTATACTTATAGGTGGATCCGATGATTATATTCATACTACAGCAAATTGTTGTAGTACAAGCGGGGATACTGTAGCATTTCTAAAAATATAACTGTAGCATTTTTTTATAAAAAATACTGTAGCATTTAAAAACAGAATTACTGTAGCAGAAACAAAAAAAGGGGGTCGTGCTTTGCACGGGGTGCACACTAGTATATATATACATACACATGTATATATGTAGATGTATATGTCTATATATTTATCAGTGTGTAGGCGTCAAAAATTACCTATGGGTTCCCATACGCAGCTCGAGACAAAGTAAAGACGATAAACATCATTATCCGAGTTAAGGTGGATTACCTGTCGCTAACAAGTGTATGAAGCGAGTCGACGAAGCTTATGAATCAACGGGACAACAGAATAATAAAGAGACGATCTGATTGGGAGTTACATTTTACTCACGAAAGACGAAGCTCCACTCATGTCTCGTCCGCTCCATGTATGATTCACTCATATGGGGCTGTTGATCTCTTCTTTGGCTTTCTAACGCACATTGAATTGCGTCATTCTGAAATCGTACCGGAAAATTACAGCGAAAACAGTCAAATCACGCAAAACGAGCGTCCTCGGTCGAAACCGAGACACAACGAGTGGTCTGCAGCCAGCCAAGACACAAAGTGTGTCTCGGCCGGAGCGAGACACACTTTTTTTTGGTTTTTTTGGGGTCTCGGCCAACGCGGAGACAACTCCACTTTGTGTCTTGGCCAAACCAAGAACACAAAGAGTGTCTCAGGCCCCGAAAATGTTGTTTTTGCTGTTTTTCACCGTTTTTTCGATGTTAACTGCCCCGATTCTGACCTAAAGCCTCTCAAACTGATTTGAAGATATCTTGGAATATGGTTAAGTGGTTATAACTGAATATAAGAGGGAATTGGTAGTTCTTATTCGAAAACCAAGCTGCCGAAGCCTATAAATACAGTCCTAGGGCCTTTATTTGCACAAATCCGGAATTCTCGAGCCTCGACGAAGCCCTGTTGAACTGAAGAGTGAGGAGCACGAATTTAGAGACGAGAAATAGATCTTAACGAGTTATTCAGCATAAAGAGGAAAAGTTAGAGAGATCTGCATCCGTTCATCTATTTTCCTTGAGATCGCACCTAGCTGTGATTCTCCAGAAGAGTGATTATCTCGCTTTGCCGAGATAGTTACTTCAAATTCTTGACTCATTTGTGGGTCAACGAAATCTATATCTTGATCTGATTGCTCAGTGGTCCACGGATAAACCCCAACATAGGCAAAGATCTCATACAAACACCGGATGATAAACGTCCGTTGTGTGTGTTTTAAGAGAGTTGTAATCTTTTATTTTCATTTTTGTTGAGTTCATTGTAACGACTGAAGTTGTAATGAGTCCACTAATGAAAGAACCAACTTTCCACCAAAACACGTCGACCACAGTAGGAGACAATAGCCTCGTCACCGAGGCTGTCGTGCCACAACTAAAGATCAAGATCCCGGTTGATTCAGAGGTCGAGTACAAGTTCGACGAAGCTAAATTCAAGGAATATTTTTCCTCATCTTCATCAAAATCCTCCTCTCCCTGCAAGTGCGGAAAGATCTCTTCTTTGAAGAAGGTGTATTCATCGATGAAGGCTACAAATGACACTGCTCGCCATAACTCCTCTCCAATCAAGGAGTTATCCAATCAAGGTACGCCAACTCTGACGAAGAGGGCTCGTCAGAGGCGACGCCAACGCCAAGCTTGTGAAATTGTCAAGGCGTTAGAACAAGTCAATGGAGTTCACTACTACGCAGACTTGGAGTCTAGGAAGCATCATTTAATCCAGCTGCCTCAACGGCAAGTTGCTGACAAATCCTCCAAGCCATTGATGGAAGAATAGATCCTTGTCAAAAGGAATCGTTTAACCTTGAAGGAGCACATCCAAAAGCGACGCGCACGTGCCGCACACGGGCGTGCCTTTGTGCGAAAGGCACAAGGCATGAAGAGGAAAGAGGTGGTCAAAGAATCACCAAAATCCAAACGAGTCTGGGTGCCGAAGGCGAAAACATCACTGAAAACAGCTGAAACACTTCCGCTTAGGGCGAGACATGACTCGTGTCTCACGCCTGATTCCAGCCCTACAGGCGTTTCCAAGCCTCTGTCATCCTCCGAGCCTACTCGTCTTGCTCCTGCACCTCCGGTGAAGCCCTAAGGTAGTGTGGATATGTCTAAATTTAAGATTCCGATAAAAGATCACCTAGGTCCTCTACACGAAGATCGAGGCAAAGCTTCGGTGAATAAAACCTGAGTAGTTCCTTAGGCTGGGGATCATACAAACACTCCCGTCAAGCCAAAGGCTGCTCAAAGGTATCCTACCACCTCGAAACAAACCGGGGCACCTCATTGTACGTGTTCGTGTGTCGTGCACAAGAGGACTCCTGGCATTCATCGCCTGGGGATTTGTATTAGAACCCAAGAGCCTGTTAAGATCTCGCGCTCGTAAGGGGGTAGTTCTAAATGTATGACTCTTGATGTGACCTTGGACCATTCAAAGGCGACAACGAATCGTCCTGAGAATATCAACAAGGCTCTTCATCCCCAAAAGAAACATGTTCGTCAAAAAACAACGTTATACTTGGGGTACGACACCAACAAGCGATGGATTGATTGTTCCAATGAGCTGCACCATCAGGCTAGTGGTGTGAACAAATCCCAAAAGAATGATCTCTAAGAAACTAACTCTCACTGTCCATGTGGAAGGCTTATCAAGATGGTATTATCAAAATGTAGCTACCCCAGGACTATTTCACAAAGGGTCTCGATATTGAGAAGCTTGCCACTGAAGCGTCGAAGCCTAAGCCAAAACGCTTCCACGAGAGAAAACCCACCATTCAGGATGATGAATTCCCTAAAGTCACCATCAACATGGTTGACAAAGGAAAATTAACACAGCGCTCAAATAATCCTAATCTTACTTTAGCCTGGGAGGAAAAGTTAGTCTAGGAATTGACCAATGAATGTCTTGACTCCAGTTAGAAGCCATCAGACATAGGGATTATCCGAGGATGCACAAAGGTCTGTCTTCAGATAATGAGCTGTCGGACACTTGCTCCGCAGTCGTTTTAGATGATGAAACCTCAGATACGTGTTCTGCAATTGCCTCCAACGACACAAATGTCCAGCATAGGGAAGCAAGCGAGTCGTTCATGATCACTCCAGATCAAGTGGCTCAAATGCTTCAAGAGGCTTTAGCTCGACAGCGAGAAGAGCTTAGAGCTGAAATGAACAAGCAAATGGAGCTGAATATGCAATGGGTGAGGGAGTTACATGACCAATAGCTTCAAGCTTTATTAAATCAGCAAGTCGAATTCAACAGTCGCACCCAGAATATCATAGTTTGCAGAGATCCAGAAGTGGACGAAGTCATCATGGCTGATGCACCCCCCCACCAAAAAAAAAAAATACGAGGAGTAGTCCAATCGCACCCCTCAATAACACTAGCGGTGGTTCAAATGCACCCCCTAAAAATAAAAACACTGGGGTGGTCTAACTAATTCTCCTCAACGTCCTTTGAATGAAGATGTAGACGACGATGAGATGATGCAAGAACTGGAGAATATGTTCAATGCCTTAATGTCCACTCAAGAAGTGAGGAGAACGGGCATTCCATGCTCATATCCAAGAGAGTGAGATTCAATCCCGTACCCGGCAAAGTTCAATCTAATTAACTTCATGTCGTTAGACAGGAAATGTTCGCCCACTCAGCACCTAATTTATTTGAAGTCTCACCTGGGAGTGATCTTCGGGAATGAACCCCTAATGATTCAGTCATTCGTGAGCACCCTTTGTGGGGCGGCCTTCGATTGGTATCAACGTCTTAAATCGGGGAGCATGAATTGCTGGGATGACATAGAAAGCTCGTTCCTCAATAAATTCTTCGACGATGACACCAAAGTGTTGATCAGAGCTCTTCTGGATGAGAAGCAGAAGAACGATGAGTCAGTTGATAGTTTTGTCAAACGCTTCCACAACAAGGCAATGAATTGTAGGGATCCTATCACAGAGAAGTTCATCTTGCAGACATGCCACAACAATCTCTTCATCGATGTCCTCGAAGTCATGGGGGTTGTCCCCTTAACCACCTGGAAGGAATTAAAACTATATAGAGAATAGGTTGAGCATTTCCTCAAAAGAAAGGAGCTTGAGAGGGGCAAACCGACGACTAAAGTACCTGCAGCTGTTGACGATATTCATCAACAGCCACCTTGGAGGCAACAAGGGACTCTTAATCCAAAGTTACAAGAGGAGTATTCTTTCGAAGATGATGAAGTTCCAACCATCTTCAAATATCTCCTCACTAACAATAAGATCAAGCTACCACCGATTACAAATCAGGAGGAAGCAAATAAGATTTTGGATCCTAAGTATTGTGCTTACCACAGGAGGGTCATTCACCCCACCAAGACTTGTATTACGCTAAAAAATAGCATTCAAGCCTTGGTTGATGTCAGCATCATAACGCTAAAAGAAGCCGAATGAGAATGGCTACCTCCGACGGGCACATGAGGTTAAACTAATTCCCGAAACTCCCAAGAGTATACGAGTATAAACTGGTCCTCTCTGCTCTAACGCCTTAAGAGCCTAAACTGTATAGACTCCAATTAACGTATGAGTATAAACTGTATTTACACCAATCAGTGCGCGATGAGAGTCAACGCCGGTCAACGCGTTGCGACGAAGGTCAACATGTTGTGACGAAGGTCAACGTGTTGCTTCGAAGGTCAACGCGTTGCTTCGAAGGTCAACGTGTTGCTTCAAAGTTCAACGCCGGTCAACGTGTTATGATGACGGTCAATGCCGGTCAAAGCATAGCCGTAAGTCAATGGCGGTCAACGCGTTATGATGAAGGTTAACGCAGGTCAAAGCGTAGCCATAAGTCAACACCGGTCAATGCGTTGTAATGAAGGTCAATGATGGTCAATGCGTTATGAGGAAGAGTCAATGTTAGTCAACACATTGCGATGAAGGTCAATGCGTTGATAATTTTTAGCCAAAACAAGGCTCAGATCTACTCCAAAATAAAGGATGATCCCAAGGATTTCAACTGCGGTTCAGATATGAATCCCCGATAAAGATAGTCAAATCAACGTCGACTCAACGACATGAGCTACAATCAGAAGTCAACACATCAGTTTCAATTCAAGACTTCAACTACGATCAGACGATAAACGCAGCACCGGAAGAATTTCATATATTTGACAAAATACTGAATAGACTAAAAATCATAGAAGTCAAGAACTAAAGCTAATTATAGGTTCTTTTACATCGATTGAAGGTTGGGTCTATCACATCCAAAGTATTTTAGACTCTTCTATAAAAGAAACGAGACTGAAACACTTTGGAGAGGGTATCTGTAGGCGTCAAAAATTGCCTACAGGTTTTCGTATGGAACTCAAGATGGAGAAAAGATAATGAACATTATTATCCGAGTTAAGAAAAATTATCTAATACCGACAAGCGTATGAAGCGAGTCGACAAAGCTTACAAATCAACATGACAGCAGAATAATAAAGAGACGATCCGATCGGGAGTTACATTTTACTCACGAAAGACAAAGCGCCACTCATGTCTCATCCGCTCCACATATGATTCACTCATATGGGGTTGTAGATCTCTTCTTCGACTTTCCGATGCACTTTGAATCGTGTCATTCCGAAATCGGATCGGGAAATTATAGCAAAAATAGTCAAAGGTGCGCAAAACAGTATCTTGGTCGAAACCGAGACACAACGAGTGTCTCAGCCAGCCGAGACACGAAGAGTGTCTCAGGCCCCTAAAATACTATTTTTGCTATTTTTCGTCATTTCTTTGATGTTAACTACCCTAATTCTGATCCAAAGCATTTCTAACTAATTTGAAGCTATCTTGGAACGTGGTTAAGTGGTTATAACTGAAGATAAGAGGGAATCGGCCGTTCTTATCCAAAAATCAAGCTCTCGAAACCGATAAATACAGCCCTAGGGCCTTCATTTGCACAGATCCAAAATTCTTGAGCCTCTGTGAAGCTCTGTCGAACTGAAGAGTGAGGAGCACAAATTTCATAGAGGAGAAAGAGATCTCGGTGAGCTATTCAGCATAAAGAGGAAGAGTTCGAGAGATCTGCATCCGTTCATCCATTTTCCTTGAGATCACACCTAGCTGTGATTCTCGAGAAGAGTGATTATTTCACTTTGCCGAGATAGTTACTTCAATTTCTTAACTCTTTTGCGAGTCAACGAAATCTATATCTAGATCTGATCGTTCGGTGGTCCACGGATAAACCCCGACACATGCAAAGATCCCATGCAAATAGTGGGTGATAAACGTCCGTTTTGTATGTTTTAAGAGAGTTGTAATCTTTTATTTTTATTTTTGTTGAGTTTATTGTAACGACTGAAGTTGTAATGAGTCCACTAATGAAAGAACCAACTTTCCATCAAAACAGTGTGTGTCACGTGTCATAATTTTTTGAAATGTGCAAATGTTTTGAGAATAAATTAATATCTACAGTATTTATAAATGGCCTAATTGCATTTAAATACTCGATAGTTTTCCTTAATTTGCACTTACAAGGATGGTAATCAATGGTGGTTAGGTTTGTCTTCTTTTAGAAAAATAAAGTGGTCTAAAGTGATATATGGAGTACAAATAATTAGGAACCAATTCCGATGAATCCTATTTTTAATGAACTACCCATGTCATGCTCTTTTCTATGTCATTCAAGCCAAATTCTAGGTAAATCATCTTATTGTACATCATAGATTGTTTTTATATTTTTATCTCCTATAATTTTTTGGAAAGTGTGTGCTATGTGCTGAGCTTATACAAATACTAGGCTCTCCACTTATTATGTGCAATGGTATAACATGCTTAGAGTGTCTTTCACTTTCACAATACTATTTATTCTTCTTTAGGTCAAGATCTCTTTGTAGAAATTTGTTTATATCTATTTCAAACACATCTAATTTTCTTCATATTTAACCCTATGTTTAGTAACAAAGACAAGATTGGAGAGCGACGATTCGATAAACAAATTTATCATGCACAAATTCATAAAAATTATATTGTGTGTGCAAGTATATAAAAAACATATTTATCCCAATTTAATGCACAAATCCATTTCATAAAAAAATTCAAATTGTTTAAATAAAATTATGGAAGGTGCCATAATCAAAGTGTAGAGATTTCAAACCAAGATAAATCTGACCGAGCTATAACTAAAAATAAATTAATAAATTAAGAAAGTTAATATTTAATGACGTGCATTGCACGTGCGTAAAAACTATTATCAATGAAAGGCTGAGCGGGAGTATGAGGCAATGAATGAACACTATACCAATAGTAGCGGCAACAGAAGGAGAAAGCGCTGCTTTGATCTATTCAGCCTATTGGAGAGCTTGTTGCCACTAGAGGTGGAGTGTAAATAGCTCTTCGCACTTAATATTTATTCCTCGAGCAATTTATAAATGCTGCTATATATTAATTAACACTAGTAAACAAGTGGTAACTCCAGTCCACATGAATTAAAAAGCACTCGGTTCCAGCTTTGGCTTTGGCGCTTCCTCCTCCACGAGGAATGAAGCTGACAACTATTTCTGTTTGTTG
This sequence comes from Asparagus officinalis, assembly GCF_001876935.1. NCBI lineage: Eukaryota > Viridiplantae > Streptophyta > Magnoliopsida > Asparagales > Asparagaceae > Asparagus > Asparagus officinalis. Next base: position 40,371,903 of record NC_033798.1, on the reverse strand, counting down.
ACCTGTAGGAAATCAGTTGGAAGCTTATGTTGGGATCCTTCCTTAATTAGGAAGATTCTAAAAAATTCTATAACTTTCTGGAGAACTCTAGAGAAGTGTAGAATTATCTAGAAGCGTGTGGAATCCTCTTGAATATTCTAGAGATGTGTGGAGCCTTTTGAAACATTCTGGAAGAGTATGGAATAAAATGGAGGAGTGTAGAGATTCCTTAGAAATCTCTAGAAAGTAAAGATATGTGTGGAGAATTCTAGAGAGCTAATCTCCATCCTTGGATCAAATTAATCCCCACCACTCATTATGAAGGTGGAGTAGTATAAATAGGGGTGGAAACCTTCATTCTTATCCATCCAAGACAAGAAAACAATCCACTTCCTAGAGTGAAAACCTCTAATATAGAGAGTTAGAGAACCTCTTTGAGAGAGAAGTGAGATGGCTTGAGAGTCCTAATCCTCAAGCTTGAGTGAGCCACCAAAGTGAGACAGTTTTGTAAAATATAAATTCTTGTGTTCCTACTATTCTTTTGTATAGTGGAAGAACCTCCATATTGGAGGATCATAAACTCTTGTGTTCTCATTACTATCTTAATTTATAAGTGCCTATCATAACTTCATAAGGCAAGAAAGACCAAGTTTTCCCAACAGCTTAATGGTAGACGGTAAAAAATACCTCTGTAAACTTGCGAGAAATTCGCTTGCAAGGAGAAATCGCCAACACAATTCGCCAGCACGGGTCCAAGCCGTGCGGTCGTCAAACGCACTCGTGTCCCAGGTTCGCTTGAATGATCGACTCGCCCGCACGAGTCAAGATCGACTAAAAAACAAAAATTCGCCTTTTTACAACTCGCCTGACCGAGTCTAAAGTCGGATCCGCTTGCAAACCTCAAAGTCGCCAGTATAGCTGGGTATCCGCTACCCCACATGCCAGGGTGGGATTTCCCACCTCTCTTGACCTGAAAGGAGAAGGCACAGTACTCCAGGCCTGTTGAGTGGCCGCTCACAGTACGAGTGATTGGACAGGTGCCAGATCAACCTGAACATTCATAAATGCAGCTCACCTCGTCCGTCCGAGTCAAGAGCTAGATCCGCCGGCATTCGACAAGCTGTCTAAACTCACTCGAGTACTGGGCACCCGCTTTCCCACTTCTCTTGACCTGAAGGGAAAAGGCACAGTACTCCAGGTCCGTCGAGTGGCCGCTCATAGTACGAGCGATCGGACAGACGCCAAATCAACCTGCACGCTCATAAATGCAACTCAGCTCATCGGTCCAAATCAAGAGCTGGACCCGCCGGCGCACAGTAAGCTGGCCAAATCCACTTGAGTAGTGGGCAGCCGCTATCTCACATACTAGGATGGGCCTTCCCACTCCTACGTGGCATGACGTGAAGCACAACCCATCGAATGACCGTTCGTAGTACGGAGGGGTGGCAAGACGTCTCTCAAACAGTACATGGTCATATCCCAATATTCAAGGAGTAACCACGTGGTCTCTCCACCATTTAAGAACTTCTTCCAGCCACAAAGAGGAGGTTCAGAACTTCTTCCAGCCAAAAAGAAGAGTTTCAGCTGTTTTCAGCCGCTCAGCGATTCGCCCATAGTTGAATTAGCTAACCGAACCACTAGCCCTTGACTCTCAATCGGGTCGACGGCAAGCTCTTTGCATAACCTTTGCACTGTAGTATCTCCTCTCAGTTCCGGGCCCTGATCGCCGTCGAACTCGGAGACTCGAATTCCATCAACCTGAGCTTCTACTGCGTAGTGAAGCTCTCCAGCAACCTCGGTCGAACCGTCCAAGGGAAGCAGACTCGGCACGAGCACCGAGTGAAGCATCCTGTAGCTACCGAAAGTCCCCACACTAAACAAGGAGGACATTCCCTCCGTTTCTGTTGTAATTTCAATTTATTAGTTTGTAATAAGCTATTCTTATTAATACAAACGAAGTTCCCTATTCTCGGGAGATCAAAATTTACACCTACAGAAGATGGCGACCATAGTAGGAGAAGCTGTTTCTTCAACCAAAATGGTGGTAGCTCAGTTCGATGAAGTCGCTGTTGGGACGACTGTGGAGTCCCTAGAGATTGAGTTCGACCAAGCCAAGTACGAAGGGTACTTGTCTTCTTCCTCCTCTGGTGGCGGGGCATCCTGCAAACGCCACAGAGTCGTGCGCAGAGGCCGACCTCAAATGGTCAAAGCCTCCTCTCCTGAGGGCTCTACCCGAATCTCGTCAGGGGAACCTACCCCCTCAAAATCGATCAAAGCCAAGCCGAAGATCGAGAGCACAGGACGAGAGCCTGCCAGATGGGTCGCCAAGCCGCCCTCACAGACACACGTCCCGGAAGAAATGCCGGTTCATTCCGGCACAAACCATACTACCACAGCCCATGCGGACGTTCTTCTCTGCCAGCGGCAGCGGCAGACACTCGCCGGAAAGGAGGCCCGAGCCTTCGTCTCATACAACGGCCTGAACTATTGCGCAAGCTCGAAAAATATCAGATGAAAGGATAACTCGCCCGATGCCGGGAGGCTCTCCAAATCAGAAGTGCCAACCGAGAGGGACGGGGCCACCCGTTCAGGTGGACTTCGCTTCTCAGGTTACATCCCTAATGCGAATAAACCACCCTGAGCGAGCGAACCTATACGAATAGGCGAATCCCCGAGGGCGGGGGAGCCTCGCCATAGCCCTTTGGCGGATAAACGTAAAGGCGAAGCAGTAGGTGACACCTCGCGAACCCGCCCGTTCGAGCGAGGGGTTGAAACTCGCCTACATACTGGAGCTCGCCTAAACGCGTAAACTCGCCTGTCAAGGCGAGATCGCCTAACTCCAGCACTAAAACGCTCCACTCAGCGTGTTTCAGAGAGTACATCCAAAGCTCTCTCGTGCGATCACCCGGGCGATCCTTCTGATGCTGGGGGTTATCCCCAACCGCCTACAGAAGACCTCCGGGGATACCTAACTCGCAAACGCACCATACATGAGGCCAATCCTCAGTGCCATTGCTAAAGGCTCATCCAAACAGTACTCGCCGACTATCAATGCATAGGAACGGCGAGGCCTTCAGCGTTCGAGAGACTTTCTCGACAGCCTTCTCGACCAAGACCCTCCCGTCGAAAGCGTCGTTACCAAAAAGGACGCATCACCGACGACCTGGAGCTCCTGTCCACTACAATCAACATGACGGACAGGGGTAAGGCAGTACTTTCCGACTCTCCAGATTCGGACTCCGTCCTGGGGCCTAATCCTCGCCTTGTTCAACACGAACAAGACGACATATACCAGCGTACACGTAGTCGCAGGGGGGTAAGCATCGGGTTTGATTACTCCACCTTAGCACCTCCCTCCTACGGCGAAGACGAGGTTCACTCGGCGGCGGCCACGTCTCAAACCTCACGCTCAAGTCAGGACGCACTGGCAAGGGTACACATGACTGAACTCACCCATGAACAGACGGTGGCCCAGAAGCTTAAGGAGCAACAGGCAACCATCGATTCCCTAAGAGAGATGATGGAACAACTTCTGAACAAGAAGAAGAAGAAGAAAAGAACCCAGCGCGCCTTACCCCGACGAACGGGGGATAAGGAGTGGGTACCTCCCCATCGTCCAGCGACTGAGACGGAAGATAACAGTAATCCACAATCCAATTACTCTTCCAAGACATCGCTAGGAACGTCGCATACTGGGGGTAGCACCCGCGACAAGAGGTTCGACGAATTCCAAAACCAGCTCAACGCACTCAAGCTTCAGCAGAACATGAACAAGCTGGGAGTGGTCCGACCCTATCCTGTCGAATGGGATACAGTCCCATACCCGCCGAAGTTCAAGCCAATCAGCTTGGTGCAATTCGACGGCAAGGGCTCGCCTTCGCAACACATTTATTACTTCATGGTGCAGACCGGATTCCTTACGGGGAACGACGCCATTCTTACTCGGCTATTCATTGGCACCCTCAAGGGGGTGGCTTTTGAATGGTTCCGCAAGTTAGAACTCGGCGCTATCAAGTCATAGGCTAACGCTGAAAGGCTCTTCCTAGCTCGCTTCTTCGATGACAACATGGAGGTATCAATGGCCACCCTCCTCGCCGAAAAGCAACAAAAGTCGGAGTCAGTCAACGACTTCGTGAAGAGGTTCCGGAACCGATCAGTCCACTGTCGGGACCAAGTTTTCGAATCCACGCTGATCGAGATGTGCCGCAATAATCTCTCAATCCATATTCTATCCAAAGTGGGCGTGGTGGAAACCCGGACATGGAAGGAGCTTGTTCGTCAGGGCGATCAAGTAGAAAACATGATCAAAAGGCTAGAGGCCGAAGAGCCGCAGCCCAAGAAGGGAACTGCGGAACCGGCCGTGCCAAAGAATCCCCCTCAGTCAAGGGGAAAAGAGATCATGGCCGTCGACTCCGCCCCGGCGCCAAAGGCTGCTCAAAGGTCGAAGCCCAGACAATTTGAACAACGCCCCCCGCGGCAAATACGACTTCAAAGAGGATCAGGTGGTGGCGACATTCGATACTCTACTCAAGAGCGGTCAGATTAAGTTACCAGAAGCCGCGAAGCCTGAGGAGGCGGACAAAACCAATGACCTGAGTTATTGTGCCTACCACAGATTCCTGGGCCACCACACGACTAAGTGTTACGTCCTCAAGGATAAGCTCCAAGCCCTCTACGATGCGGGGGTCCTAAAGAAGGAGAAGGTTCAAAAGCAGGTGACCACGAATATGATCACCTTGAGCTTTGGAACAGATCTCCCAAAGGTCCAAACTCCGGTAGGGATAATTCTCATCCCCAAGACAGTCTTGAAAATCATCAACGATTACCCTCACAACCAGCGAGGGAAAGGCTTAGCTCCGCAGATTCTGCCATTGGGCCAAGTAATGTGGGTCCATCCGGACCTCCTCAACAACAAACAATGGACCACAGAGCCCTCGAAGGAGGCTAAGGGAAAACATTGCAACATCGTCTCCGCCATCCTGGATGGGGAAAAGACAGCAATGACCGCCCTGACTGACTCCGAGGAGGAAATCACTGTCCTCGCCACGAGAGCAGGGAAGGAATTCGCTAAGGAATACCCCGCGAGGGCGAAAAACCCGGCAGGACCTCCCACGAGGCCAACCGCGGTAACCCCTCCCAATCCAGACAGGCTGAGCTCAAGCTGTCAACCTTTCCGGTTCAATGTACTCGCATAGCTGAAAGGCATGCCTGCGCGAATTACCATGTACGACCTCCTGCGGCTATCCAGACCTACCCGGGAAGCTCTACAAGAGGCATTGGCTGACTCGGAGGCCTTCTCCACCCACTTCTCGAGGGAGGAGGACACGGAACGGGAATGTACGATGTGTTGCCAAGTCACCGAGAGACGGGTCCCGTGCATCACTTTCACTCCTGAAGACATGCTCATTAAGAGCACATCTCATGACCGACCACTATACTTCACGGGGTACGTCGGTTCGTCAAAAGTGGATCGAATTCAGGTCGACCCGGGTTCTGCATTGAGTATCGTACCCATAAAATTGATCAAACACTTGGGGATACCGTCAAAGCACCTATCCTTGACCACGACGACCATCTTTGGCTTTAATGCCACGGGGACTCGGCCGCTCAGCAAAATCCGCCTGAAATGTCGAATAGACGACATGAAGATAGAGGTGACCTGCTACGTCATCGACGCCGAACCTTCCTACAACATACTCTTGGGACGCCCCTGGATCCATGGCAACCGGATAGTCCCATCCACGTTGCACCAATGTCTGAAGTATGTAGACGATTACGAGCAAGTGAACACGGTAGTGGCCGACAAGCAACCCTTCAAAGGCGTCGAAAACTATTTCACGGATTCTCTGCTGTACCAAGACCCCGACGAGCCACCGGTCGAAGAACTGGAGAGTGGCAACGAGACAGATAGCGAGCCTGAGTATGGTGACAGCCTAATCCTGAACGACTTCGAGTCAATTTAATCGGTTACGAAAGTCACAATGTAACCAACGCTGTTCAGGCGGAGAAAATTATCATGAATGAGAAGTCCAACTTTGCTTATTTGTCGCCTTGCTCCACATCCGAGGATGATACACCCAGTAACCTATTGTTAAAACTCTACAGTGATCCCTCCCTGCACTTGCCAGTATGCTCGTCATACGTCGCCAAGGCACAGCCGATCAAGTCATCGTAAGCTGTGCTCGTCGTGCCAGCCCAGAATAATTATCGAAAAGATATTATCTTTGGTCGAATTGATCACCCCCTACGCACACTATGGGATGAATCTGAAGACGAGGATCCTGCGCCTCAGTTTTCACAATACAGTCAAGTTGCGAAGCGCATGATGAGCGACATTGGGTATGACCTCACTCGTTTAGAGGGCCTGAATTACGGCCGAGGGTGCAAGACGGTCATTCAACCTGCTTACGTACCCAAAGGTAAACCCTCAAATTACTTCAACAGGACTCGGAGAGGCTTAGGCTACTACTCCTCCTCATTGGATTTGTGTTGTTACGTCAACGAGGATTCCGACTATGCATGTTCGGGAGATCGATCATCGACGACCTCGGCATGGGACTCAGACATCAGCGTGAGGGATCTATTCGATAACCTTATGGTCAACATGGCTGCGATGGATCCCGCCGAAATGGCGGAGGATGGACAGGTCCCGCTTTATGATGAGACATGGGATCGCCATGTTAACGCCTAGTGGAACAGTCGCTTCGAGCAACGTGAACCACCGACCGAAGACGAAATCTCCCAGGTGAACATGGGGGATGAGGCGAATCCCAAGCCCATATTCATCAGCGGCAGTCTACCTCCCTAGGAAAAAGAGGACCTCATTGCCCTCATACAGGAATACATTGACGTCTTCGCATGGAATTACGAGGACATGCCCGGCCTGGATCCGCGGGTCGCCACATATCGCCTCAACATCGGCTCAGACGCCAAACCAGTCAAACAACAGCAGAGGCGGTTTCACCCTCAGATCATGGAGACGATCGAGGCCGAAGTGAAGAAACTGATCGAATCAGGTTTCATCAGGGAGGAACAACACCCCGACTGGGTGGCCAATATTGTTCCGGTCCTGAAGAAAAACGGTAAGATTCGCATCTGCATCGACTTTAGAGACCTTAACACTGCGTGCCCCAAAGATGAATTTCCCCTGCCCATCACGGATGTCAACATTGACAACACGTGCGGATTCGAGAGGATGTCCTTCATGGATGGTTTCTCGGGGTACAATCAAATCAAAATGCACCCCGAGGACGAGAAGCACACTTCATTCAGAACTCCTATGGGGGTGTACTGCTACACCGTTATGCCCTTCGGACTCAAAAACGCTGGCGCAACCTACCAACGTGCCATGAGCATGATCTTTCGAGATTATCTGCGGAAGACAGTCGAATGCTACGTGGACGACCTGGTCGTGAAGAGTCGCCGTAAGGAGGACCACCTCCAAGACTTGAGAGTAATGTTCGAACTCATGAGGACTCATCAACTCAAGATGAATCCTACGAAGTCATTCTTAGGGATGTCTAGCGGTAAATTCTTTGGTTTCATCGTCACGACGAAGGGAATCCGGATTGACCCAGATAAGGTGCGAGCTATTCAAGAGCTTCGACCGCCCCAAAATCTTAAGGAGCTAAGAGGCCTTCAGGGACGATTGGCTTACATCCGAAGATTCATCTCAAATCTTTCGGGCAAGTGCCAACCCTTCTCCAAACTAATGAAAAAAGGTACTTCCTTCGTGTGGGATGAGCCTTGCCAAAAGTCCTTTGAAGAGATTAAGATTTATCTCTCGAATCCGCCTGTCCTTACAGCACCAATCTCAGGAAAGTCATTCCTCATATATATACGGGCTATGGATCATTCTCTAGGCGCCCTCTTAGCACAAAATGACGACGCGGGATATGAGCAGGGCATCTACTACCTAAGTAGAACCTTGCAAGGCGTCGAACAGCGGTACCTGATGATCGAAAAGGAATGACTAGCCTTGGTATTCACCATCCAAAAGATGCGGCACTACCTGGTAGGCCAGACAATCCACGTCATTTCCCGGATGAACCCCATCTGAGTTTTCATGACACAGCCCGCAGCGTTAAATTGGTGCCTGGCCAGGTGGGCACTTCTGCTATCTAAATATGACATCCATTTCATGCCACAAAAGTTAGTCAAGGGACAGGCCATCTGCGATCTTATGGCTAGTCACCCGCTGGGGGTGAAGACCGACCTATTTAAAGATTTTCCAGATGAACCCCCCGAAGACAATGTAACTTCGTCACTAGAGGTGTGGCAAATGTTCTTCGACGGTGCATCTCGCGTAGGCAGGAGCAGCTCTATTGTTACAGGAGTAGGGGTGGTCCTCACCTCTCCACATAACCACGTGTTACCCTGAGCCTTTTCTTTGACAGAGCCATGCACCAACAACGTAGCTGAATACAATGCGCTACTCATCGGGCTCGAATTAGCAAAAGAGTTAGGGATAAAACGTCTTGAGGCTTACGGTGACTCTCAACTCATCATCAAGCAGGTAATTAGCGACTATGAGGTTAGAAATGACGATCTGATCCCACTTCACAAAGCGGTTATCAAGCTAGTAAGATCATTTGAGAGCTTCCACATCGAGCACGTGCTACGTTCCAAGAACACGCATGCGGACGCCCTTGCATCCTTAGCGGCCAACCTGGCTCAGCCACTAGGGACGACCCAATGGGTCACAGTGGCAAGCCGAAAGCTCTTTCAACTAAAAAATGTCCCAGAAGCGAATGCCACCCATCAAGTCCTGGATCAGCCCGATCTGGAGGATTGGCGTCTCCCGATCATCGATTACGTTCTATACGGCATGTTGCCCGAAGACGTAAGGGAACGAGAGTCTGTCCGACGACGTGCCTCGAGGCTCTACTATGATTCGACCACCAAGACGTTATATCGGAGGTCGTATGACGGCTTGTTGCTTCGATGTCTTTCAAAGGCGGAAGCGCAAGAGGCCCTGCGCGAAGCCCATGATGGCACTAGCGGGGCACACCAGCTTGGACCCAAGCTTTGGGATCGCTTGTGGAGGATAGGCTACTTTTGGCCTGGGATGGTTAACAACGCGGTCGCTTACGCAAAGCGCTGCCACGAATGCCAAATCCACGCCAACTACATACATCAACCTCCCGAAGACCTGCACCCGACGAAGGCATCACGGCCCTTTGAAGCATGGGGGATGGACATAGTCGGGCCAATATCCCCGCCGTCGGCGAGGGGTCATCGTTTCATCCTCGCGATCACCGACTACTTCTCTAAGTGGGCCGAAGCCGTCCCCTTAAGAGAGGTCAAGACTAATGATGTGATCAAATTTATCAAACACCATGTCATATACCGATATGGCGTACCCCGGTGTATTATTCATGACAACGGCACGCAATTCGTCAGCCATGCATTCACCAGGTTTTGTGACAAGTTCCGAATACAGAACCT
>NC_033798.1:40353366-40362413 GCF_001876935.1 Asparagus officinalis | reverse complement strand
CGCCAAACCAGTCAAGCAACAGCAGAGGCGGTTTCGCCCTCAGATCATGGAGGCAATCGAGGCCGAAGTGAAGAAACAGATCGAATCCGGTTTCATCAGGGAAGAACAACACCCCTACTGGGTGGCCAATATTGTTCTGGTCCTAAAGAAAAACGGTAAGATTCGCATCTGCATCGACTTTAGGGACCTTAACGCTGCGTGCCCCAAAGACGAATTTCCCCTGCCCATCACGGATGTTATCATTGACAACACGTGCGGATTCGAGAGGATGTCCTTCATGGATGGTTTCTCGGGGTACAATCAAATCAAAATGCACCCCGAGGACGAGAAGCACACTTCATTCAGAACTCATATGGGGGTGTACTGCTACACTGTTATGCCCTTTGGACTCAAAAACACTAGCGCAACCTACCAACGTGCCATGAGCATGATCTTTCGAGATTATCTGCGGAAGACAGTCGAATGCTACGTGGACGACCTGGTCGTGAAGAGTCGCCGTAAGGAGGACCACCTCCAAGACTTGAGAGTAATGTTCGAACTCATGAGGACTCATCAACTCAAGATGAATCCTACGAAGTCATTCTTAGGGATGTCTAGCGGTAAATTCTTTGGTTTCATCGTCACGACGAAGGGAATCCGGATTGACCCAGATAAGGTGCGAGCTATTCAAGAGCTTCGACCGCCCCAAAATCTTAAGGAGCTAAGAGGCCTTCAGGGACGATTGGCTTACATCCGAAGATTCATCTCAAATCTTTCGGGCAAGTGCCAACCCTTCTCCAAACTAATGAAAAAAGGTACTTCCTTCGTGTGGGATGAGCCTTGCCAAAAGTCCTTTGAAGAGATTAAGATTTATCTCTCGAATCCGCCTGTCCTTACAGCACCAATCTCAGGAAAGTCATTCCTCATATATATACGGGCTATGGATCATTCTCTAGGCGCCCTCTTAGCACAAAATGACGACGCGGGCTATGAGCAGGGAATCTACTACCTGAACCCCATCTGAGTTTTCATGACACAGCCCGCAGCGTTAAATTGGTGCCTGGCCAGGTGGGCACTTCTGCTATCTAAATATGACATCCATTTCATGCCACAAAAGTTAGTCAAGGGACAGGCCATCTGCGATCTTATGGCTAGTCACCCGCTGGGGGTGAAGACCGACCTATTTAAAGATTTTCCAGATGAACCCCCCGAAGACAATGTAACTTCGTCACTAGAGGTGTGGCAAATGTTCTTCGACGGTGCATCTCGCGTAGGCAGGAGCAGCTCTATTGTTACAGGAGTAGGGGTGGTCCTCACCTCTCCACATAACCACGTGTTACCCTGAGCCTTTTCTTTGACAGAGCCATGCACCAACAACGTAGCTGAATACAATGCGCTACTCATCGGGCTCGAATTAGCAAAAGAGTTAGGGATAAAACGTCTTGAGGCTTACGGTGACTCTCAACTCATCATCAAGCAGGTAATTAGCGACTATGAGGTTAGAAATGACGATCTGATCCCACTTCACAAAGCGGTTATCAAGCTAGTAAGATCATTTGAGAGCTTCCACATCGAGCACGTGCTACGTTCCAAGAACACGCATGCGGACGCCCTTGCATCCTTAGCGGCCAACCTGGCTCAGCCACTAGGGACGACCCAATGGGTCACAGTGGCAAGCCGAAAGCTCTTTCAACTAAAAAATGTCCCAGAAGCGAATGCCACCCATCAAGTCCTGGATCAGCCCGATCTGGAGGATTGGCGTCTCCCGATCATCGATTACGTTCTATACGGCATGTTGCCCGAAGACGTAAGGGAACGAGAGTCTGTCCGACGACGTGCCTCGAGGCTCTACTATGATTCGACCACCAAGACGTTATATCGGAGGTCGTATGACGGCTTGTTGCTTCGATGTCTTTCAAAGGCGGAAGCGCAAGAGGCCCTGCGCGAAGCCCATGATGGCACTAGCGGGGCACACCAGCTTGGACCCAAGCTTTGGGATCGCTTGTGGAGGATAGGCTACTTTTGGCCTGGGATGGTTAGCGACGCGATCGCTTACGCAAAGCGCTGCCACGAATGCCAAATCCACGCCAACTACATGCATCAACCTCCCGAAGACCTGCACCCGACGAAGGCATCACGGCCCTTTGAAGCATGGGGGATGGACATAGTCGGGCCAATATCCCCGCCGTCGGCGAGGGGTCATCGTTTCATCCTCGCGATCACCGACTACTTCTCTAAGTGGACCGAAGCCGTCCCCTTAAGAGAGGTCAAGACTAATGACGTGATCAATTTCATCAAACACCATGTCATATACTGATACGGTGTACTCCAACGTATTATTCATGACAACGGCACGTAATTCGTCAGCCATGCATTCACCAGGTTTTGTGACATTCTGAATACAGAACCTCTCCTCCACGGCCTATAACCCTTTGGCGAATGGTTTGGCCGAGGCCTTCAACAAAACAATTATCAAGATCTTGACCAAGCTGACTTCCACTAGCAAACGCGATTGGAATGAAAAGCTGGGCGAAAGCTTATGGGCATATCGCACAACGGTTCGCACACCGACTGGCAACACGCCCTACTCATTGGTATACGACTGTGAAGCCGTGTTGCCATTAGAGATTCAAATTCCATCCCTTCGCGTCGCCTTAGCAACGGGGATGACGGTTGAGGATAATCACCAACGACGACTCGCGGAGCTCGAAGCGTTGGACGACAAACGACTAGAAGCTCAACAGCACATTGAGTTCTATCAAGCCTGAATGGCCAAGGCTTTCGACAAGAAAGTCAAACACCGAGCCTTTAAGGAGGGAGAACTGGTACTAGCCGTTCGCCGACCGATGATCCTCACCTCTAAGAAGAAAGGCAAATTTCAGCCCAAATGGGAAGGGTCGTTCGTAGTAGAGACAGTCTATTCGAATGGAGCATATCGCCTCATCAAGCCAAATGGCGTTAAGATCATGATGCCCATCAACGGCAAATACTTGAAGAAGTACTACCCTTAGTTCTCCTCCCAGACTCCCACGAGTGCATGAGTCTAAACTGGTCCTCACATACTTGCACTTCTTGAGCCAGGTTCCCGGTTATGGCGAACCGCTCAAATCAGGCGAGCCTAACAGTCTAGGCGAGCCCCACTTCCCAAGTCAGGTTCTCGGTTATGGTGAAACGCTCAAATCAGGCAAGCCTAATAGTTTAGGCGAGCTCCACTTCTTAAGCCAGGTTCCCGGTTATGGCGAACCTCTCAAAACAGGCGAGACTAGCAGTTCAGGTAGGCTGCATCAGACTCCCACTGTCACGTTAACATCACACCTCTGACATAATCAACTTACCAATCCTCTTCAGAAGGATGGTAGGTCCTCAAAGTCATTCCGATCACGACAATCCCTGTCACGTTAACATCAAACCTCTGACAAAATCAACTTACCAATCCTCTTCAAAAGGATGGTAGGTCCTCATAGTTGCTCCGATCGCAACAAAACCTCATCAGGTTAATGATCACCTCTGATGATTAGCGCCGTTATTCCTACGAGTAACATAGCCTAAGTAATAACCTACCATGCGACGTGTTATTACTTCGGTCAATAATCACACTCCTACGTCCCTGAACTACTTGACCTATTCCGGAAACCCTAACATTCCCTTAGGATAACCGATGGGTAGTAGCCTACCATGCGACGGCTCCTACGACAATCGATCGTCACATTCCGACATCCCTGAACGATTCGATTATCATCTGTGTCGTCGCCCACCCTCACGACGATAATTATCGAGGGCGGCTCGACCGGAGATATGTTCCATTGTTCCCCCCAAACAACAACTCACCAAATGGCAAGTCAGAGAGGGGTTCTTCAGTTGGTCGCGAGCGACTACCCTTTGTTTCAACCTAAGTGTTACCCTCGCGATTCCACTTGGGCTGCAACGTGAAAGTCGGAGTTAACCTGACTCCACGCCATGAACAGCCAAGAGCAGAGAAGGGACCTAACGACTAAATCCATAACAGGTTAGTCGAAGAATCGCCATGTTGCCAGAAAGGGCGTGAGTGGCTCAACTCAAGCGCCAGACAGCGCAGGCGAATCCAACATGAAGAAAAAACACAGGTCGAGTACATATCAACACCAGAAAATAGAAAAGAAAAAGAAACTGAGCATGCAAAACAAAGGATAAGCAAAACAAAAGGCCATTACGGGCCAAAATTACATGCATAAAGTTTTGAGTTATGATGCAGTCGGCATCAACCAGGTTAAACAAAAAAAAAAGGAAGAGAGAAAGAGGCGCTTAAACAGAATGGGCATTAGAGGAACTTGAGCAGACTGAAGGCAGCGATCTTGGCCTTAACCGTCGCAAGATCCGCCACACGCTTGGTCTTAGCCCTCTCCTTTTGCTCCTGCTGCAGCCTGGCAAAAGCGGCCTCGCCATCTTCCTCCTCCTGTCAAAGGAGTTGGAGTGTCCTGTCCACCGCTCCGGCAGCGTGACAGATCTTCATATTCTCCAGCTCGAGCTCCCGCAGCCTTGCCTCGCCACGAAGGGACCCAGCATCTTCGAAGAAGGCGGCGTCCATGTAAGCATCCATCCTAGCCAACACCGCCTGGTGCCGCTTGCGCAGATGCTTGAGCTCGGCCTCCTTCGCCTGGATCCGTTTCACCCGCTCCTCACATTCGAGCATGAAGCGCATCAAGAGGGGCGGTGGCACGTCCGAAGCGTCGTCTTGCCTCTAAGCGGCCGAGCTCCTGCTCACATCGCCGTGCGAGCTGGGAACCGCCCACACGGCGGACCACCCCTAGACCCGCCTCCACGAGAGGAAGCGCGTCGTAGTATCTCCCGGCACCCTCGCCGACGACAACGGCGGTTCGGCGCACCAGACCCTCCAACCGCTGGAGGATCTCGAACGCGGGGTGAGACGTGGGGTCCGGTGCAGAAGACCCTTGAGCCGAGCTTGCGGGGGAAACTGGCGGCACACCGGCACCGACGACGGTAGCAGAAGAATCCACACCTTCAGAGGCACTACGGTCGGATGCAGAGGGCATGAGTCAAAGAGGGTTTCTGCAGCGATGCTCTTCTAGCGAATTATTTCGAAGACCTTGCTGAAAAGACGGCGAGTGCATTATATATAGCCGAAGACCCGACGGCCGAGATTTCTTATCTCAGGCAATCGAGCGGCTCAGATGCCCTGTGATGCTTCGAGCTCGACGCCAATAAAGGCCACTCCTCTCGAGACTCCAAACCGACCGATTGGATTGAGCGGGAAAGGCGAAGCGTTCTGTCACTTCGCCATTACTGAGCATTAACGCGCCCACAGAGCCTTAGCTGGCAAGCATTTGGGCCCGCAGACAGATGCGTAGCACGAATTTTACCCACATTTGAATCTTTGACTGTGAGACAAATTCACCATCACTTAAGATTCGCCTGTAGTATAAACCTGCCAGCAGTCGAGTTTAACCTTCAACGCGAACTCACCATCAATTGAGTTTCACCGACAGTGTGAACTCGCCAGCATTTGGGGTCTGACTTGCACTGCTAATTCGCCATCATTCGAGTTTTCACCTGCAGCGAGAACTCACCAGCATTCGAGCTTAGCTTGCAAAATGAATCTGCCACCATGTGAATTTTACTTGGGGTATGAACCCACCGACAGTCGAATTTAATCTTCCAAGCAAACTCGCCATCACTCCAGTTTCACCCACAGCGTGAACTTGTCGACATGGGGGTTTAGTTTTCAACGCAAACTCGCCATCACACGAAGAACTTCGCCTGCGGAACGAGATCGTCGGTGGTTACATGAGCAAAACACTGAATAGCGACATATTAAAAGGGCATGTGCACAAGGAGGAAACGCGAACTTTATTAGATGCTTCTAGACATTACATTTGAACAAAGTTATAACTTTGCAACCAAGAAAGTCATAATATTACATTCAAGAAGCAAAACATGCACCCAGTTTTTAAGACAATACATTTGAACAAAGTTATGATTCCATAAACAGACAAGTCATGACATGGCTTCAAAAGCAAAACAGGCAAAATGTCTCAACACAGGCCTAGACCCGAGGTCCTAGTCCAACAAGCTAAAGGATGTAAGCTCTTCTTTGACCACAGCTACCCTCCTTGAGTGATCCTCACACTAGTCCAACAAGCTAAAGGATGTAAGCTCTTCTTTGACCACAGCTACCCTCCTTGAGTGATCCTCACAGGCTTTGTCTTCAGCCTCCTTCCGAGCCCGGTCTTCGAAGCTCGACCTGGCAGCAGCATCTTCCTGGCGCAACGTTTGGAGACTCCGAGCTTCCTCCTCAGCAGTCTTTCTAACCTTGACACTCTCAGATTCGAGCCTCCTCAGAGTCACCTCCGCCTGCTCCAACTTAGCTTTCAGGCGAGATATGGTGCAAGCAAATTCGCCTATCCGCTCCTCTAATGAGTGCTGTTGGTCCACCCAGAAGGCGACGTTCGATTCCCGGTCGGCTATTTCTCTAGAGCGGACCTCCTGCTCCTAAGCCTCCCGACGTCTAATATGAGACAGGAAAGACTCCACGTTAACTTCCGGACCTTCCCGTAGCAAGATCTCTAGCCTCAACAAGCGTGACTCCAGGAAAAGGAGCTTCTGCATGCAACGCGTGGCAATCCGGTTCTCGCCCAGTTGCCTGAGGTCAACCATGCGATCCAAGAGAGACTGTTTGAAGTTGTTGTAGTTTCCCATGCCAAGACTGACAAGGGAGATCACCTG
This sequence comes from Asparagus officinalis, assembly GCF_001876935.1. NCBI lineage: Eukaryota > Viridiplantae > Streptophyta > Magnoliopsida > Asparagales > Asparagaceae > Asparagus > Asparagus officinalis. The sequence goes on along the minus strand of NC_033798.1, from coordinate 40,355,714 downwards.
CTTCACAGCATTCTCGAACTCTTCAAGGCGAGCCTGTAGACATAAGGAATCAGAGGGAACATGCTCTTGACTCAGAGTGAGTGCCGTGATGGGTGGAACCTCGAGACAAGGCTCTGCCTCCGGCTGGGGAACAGAGCCTGAGGCGGAAGAAGTTGCGGTACCTTCAGATTCATCGTTGGAAATTAAAATGGGCTCGGCCGCATGCTCTTCGGCAATCAGCACCTCTCCTCGGTCTGTGAAACACAACAACGACACAGGAAAGAGTTAAGTGAAGAGTACCTGCTCGACCCACACGAAAGTCGGGACGAAAGGATACCTTCAGCGGCGGCGGCCTCGGCGGCGCCCGAAGAAGACGGCTCCTTCCTTTTCTTCAAAGCAACTCTCTTTACCTTCGGTGCCATTATGAGTACAACGAAGAGAAAACTTGGGTTTCCCCTGGAGAAGACAACGAAAGAAACTGTAGCCTCTCTTAGCAAAGGGTAGGGGCGTTAAATACTCTAATCCTAGGTGGTTATTCGCCACTCGATTGGACCGTTTAGGGCTAAACAGTCAAGAGTAAGGCCGAACAAATCGGATCTCGCACGGACGGCCAGGATCCAACGGTTCTTGGACTTGATCTTCAGCCAACGGCCCCGAATTGGGCACAATAGATGAAGAGCCCCACTGCGTCGTATTTAATGTAAAACGACGTGCCCACGTCTTCTTGGCTAACGTGCGCGTGGATTAACACGTGGCCCATTGAAAGCGGAGCCTACCCAATGCCGAATTCATCATTGGGATTCCCGCGGGTCAAAACCAATTGGATTCGCATACCCCTCTGAAACTCGAGTCAGTTCCAAATCCGCCTGCGGACAAAATCCGCCTGTAGGAAAGACAAGATTGCAGCTGAGAAGTCCGCCGACAGCTAAGATCCCCCTGCGGCTAGGATTCTCCCGCGGCCGAACCTTGATTAATGCATGTTAAAAAAATGGAGCGCGCACAAAAGTAATAGTGACCAGAAACAAAAGGAGAATTTGATTCATAAAGAGAAATCATATTAATATGGGGAATAAAAGGCAAATTACAAAGCTCTCAGTCGTAACTCCGCCTCACGAATCTCCCTGGCATAACGAAGCTCGAGACTCCTCAGGATCTCTCGGCGGAGATTTTCCTCAGTACGCGAGACCAAATCTTGGATGGTATCTCTGGCCTCCTTAAGAACTCGGTCCTTTTCTTCAACGGAACCAGCGACCAATTGTCGGCGAGATTCAATACACTCCAACTCCTTTGCCAACTATTCACGAGCCTTCTCTTGAGTAGCTAGGGAGGCCTGCGCATTAGCTATGACTTGCTTCAGCTTCGCTATCTCAGAAGATAGGCGAGAAAGGCGGTTATCGGCCTTTTGTTATTCGTAGGCCACTCGTTCATCCTCGGCCTTGACCTGCTCCAACTCTGCCGACAGCCTTGTCTCCAATGACATGGTCTCGTTCAATCGACGGTCGCGCTCTTCCACTGCCGCCCGAACCTCGCCGAACGCGAGATCAACAATTTCGGAACTCTTCGCGCGAAGGGTAAGCAACTGTCAAATAGCCTCCTCCACCTCTTTCAAACACTGGAAGTACGGCTTAGCCACGGTGGCGACAAGCTTCTTGATTAATAAGACCATGTCGTGATCGAGGTCCTCCTTGAACTCCTCGAAGGGACAGCTCTCTTCTAATACGAACTTGATGCAATGAGCTAAAGTGTCTTGGAAGTTAGCCAGGGTTCGAGCCACCTTCCTTTTATGTGAATGCTCCAAAGGAGAGAGGGTAGCCTCTTCTCCCGCAGATGAAGTAACGATCGAGGTATCGGTGGTCATCACTGCGGTAATAGTAGCTGACAGGTGCCGCCACCAAAGCCGATGTATTGCCAACGCCGTCAGAGTAGCGGCGCGGGCGTAGACAACCACCATAGACATAGGAGCAGCGGACGTATCCCCTCGGATCGGAGACTCCTGCGCCGGGGGTCCACCCCCAATCAACGCTTCCTCAAGATCGGGGACTCCCCCTTGTTGGCCTGACACGTCTTCAGGAGCCAACGCCTCTTCCTCGCTCGATAGCGCCTCATGAATCGAGACGTCATCGTCCGCCTCTGATTCACCCTTCTCTCTGGCCCTCCCAAGAGGGAGGATCCTCTTTGCCAGTAGCTTCATGGGAAGGGTCAACTGCGAATGCAAGGAGAAGATTAACAAATGCCCCTTCGGCACAGACGGATCAACAACGCTAAAGCCTACGCTTACCTGAACCACCAAGCTCTTCCACGTCTTCAGTCCCCCCCTCTTCGTTAGAAGGAATGGAGATCACTCTCTCAGCTGCACCTGCACAAATTCG
>NC_033798.1:40296080-40352366 GCF_001876935.1 Asparagus officinalis | reverse complement strand
TCAAAAGTTGGTTTATGTCAAAACATCAAAATTCAAGTATCTCATATTTTCATGTTTTAGACTATTTTGCAAAATGATGATATTTTTCATTTGGGAAGTCCTTTTTCGAAACCAATCACTGTAGCATGTTTATTATCATGTCTACAATCATTTCCCAAAGTTTTACATTTTTTGGAATTTATTTGATATTTTTAAACAGTGTTTTAAAATCAGATAAACAATTTTTCAGACCTGTCATATCTGTTTTCGGTCGACCGCACCGGTCGACCGAACCTGAGGTCAAAAGTTTCCTGGCCGACAGAAAGCTGTCGGTCGACCGGTCCGGTCGACCGATGAAAATTTTCGGTCGACCGACGAAATTTTCGGTCGACCGACGCCGTCCAGTTCAGCTTCCAACGGCTAGTTTTTTGACCGTTGCCTTGGGGCTGTGTTTTTTGTCTTTTGCTCTGGTTTCTTGGCTGAGTTGTGAGAGGGTATAAATACCCCATTGTCTTCAACTCTCAAGCTAACTAAGAAATGTTTTAAAAGAAAAGAAAAGTTTAAGCAAGGGTTTAGGGTTTTACTGTTTGTTTTGAGTTTGGGTTTCTGTTTACAAAGGAGGAAGTTTTCACTGCAGATTGAGGGATTCATTCTCAATCCCCTTCATCCTCTTCTTGTGTTCTTAGAGAAGTTTTCTAACTCTTTTCTCTAGCAATTTCGTTATTGATTTTCATATTCTTATTATTGCTAGTTTGTTAATTGAGTTAGATTTTATTTTACTCATTGTTACACACACCCACATTGAGCTTATAGTATTTGCATACATAGTATAGTTGGGTGGTGAGAGATTATAACGTTGAGTTGTGCTACATTGTGTTCTCATCTATTGTAGAGAACAAATTTGTTGTATTTACTTTGTGAGTATTGTAAGGTTTTCGGTGAGCTAGAAACCGAGTGTGTTGTGAAGTTTTCGGTGAACTAGAAAACCGAGTGTGAGGAGTGGACGTTGATCGGTGAACGTTGAAAACCGACATTGTGAGGGTGAGTGTGAACGTTGATCGGTGAGCGTTGAAAACCGACACTGTGAGGTGTAAACGTTATTCGGGTGAGCGTAGAAAACCCGGTTGTGATAGTGGATTTCTCCCCGGGAGTGGGGAGCGGAGACGTAGGACGGAAGGTCCGAACTCCGTGATCATATTGCTTGTTTGAGTGTGCTTTGGCGTTCTTTCATATTTATGTTCATATCTTATATCGCCATTGTCATTAGCTCATTATCTATATCATCCACTATCTTGTTTAGATTGTTTACCCCTTGTGTTAGTTTACATATCCTATACATATATCATATTGTATATCTCTTTGATAGGATATATCATCTTGTGTTAGCTCATATATCCTTGCATATATCTCATAGTATATCTCATTGCTAGGATATTTACCTTTGTTCATTTTGCTTATTCTTGCACATAACTCTTGTATATCTATCTTGCAAGAATATACTTGTTAATTAATTTTAATTGGCATTTAATCGGATTAGATTAGCATAAGACCCTAATCACCACCCCCCTCTTTTTGTTCTTTCATTTTGAATAACTCAAACCTGTGCACAAGAACAAAAATTTTAGATTCTTTAACTTTATTTGTACCTTCATGAGTTACCTCGAGTGTGTGCTAAATATCATATGCGGATGTAGCCGTTGACACCCTATTGAACTCATTCTTGTCAAGTGCACAAAATAAGGCATTCATTGCTTTAGAATCCAAATGTGCATTGTTCCTTTGAGATGTAGTCCATTTCGCGAAAGGAGTGGTTAGCTTCTCATATTTCGTTTCCACGACGTTCCAAAGTTCGTAGCCAATTGATTGAAGGTAAATCTTCATTTGGCACTTCCAATAGTTGTAGTTCAATCCATCGAACATTGGTGGACGATTTGTAGAATGACCTTCTTTGAATTGTGATGTATTTATTGATGTCATCTTTCACCTTGCTCTGATACCAAATGTAGGATCTGAAATAGATACACTTGAACACTAGAGGGGGGGTGAATAGTGTTCTATTAAAATTTATGCAAAGTATATTATAAACTGTAAAAAAAAATGGCAATCTCAGAAATTCACAATCACAAACACAAGGATTTTTATATTGGTTCCACCAATCCGGTGTACATCTAGTCCCCAAGCAAATCCCGCTTGAGAGTTTTCACTATGATTTTGAATAAACTTACAAAATCAAATACAAACCTGACCAATTTGCAAGTCCCTACAAATTGCAACACCAATTGACAAACACCTTGCTAATTTGAACACCAATCTCTAAACCAAGAGATTAACCCTCTCAAACCCGAGAGAAATCCTTGTTGAAGAAAGAACACAATTGATCCTATAAGCCTTGAATGTGTATTGAAGTGCAGCAGTGGCTTAGGATTCTTTTAACCTCTGTAAATTGCCTAAATGATAAGTATTTGATGAATGTTTAGAGGTAATTTCAGAAACTTCTCTTTTTCACAAAATCTGAATATTTTTTACTTGAAAAATTGCACAAAAATCAAAGCTTATGGGTATGTAAGTCTCCGCAATTTTTCTGAACCAATAACATATTTATAGCCCTTGAAAAGACAATTTTTTGAACTTTAAAAATATTTAAAAATGGCTATAAACAGTCACAAATTCAAACTTTGAAAACTGGAAAAACTATATCTGTAGTCGACTACTATTGACATTAGTCGACTACACTGAGTTCAAACAGACTCTGTGTATTCAGAAAATTTCTCAGTAGTCGACTACAATGCTCATTAGTCGACTACACTGTATTTTGACAGAAACTGATAAATTGAAATTTGAGTTCAGTAGTCGACCATAATGATGATTAGTCGACTACACTGTAAAATAACAGAAACTTATGTTTCTGTCGAACACTTGAGTAGTCGACTATAATCTATTGTAGTCGACTATATTGTAAATTGACATAAACATGTATTTGAGTTTTATACATGAGAAGTCAACTACTATTCTAATTAGTCGACTACTAAGAGTAAAAATTCTGCTATAAAGAGTTTTTATAATCAAGTTTTAACTATAATTCTAATGGTTAACATAGGGTATTTCTATAGTTAACCAACACACTAAGCCTGTGTTAGTGTGTTCTAAAATTGTGTGTGTGCGTGTGTGTGATCAAGGCTTGTACAATTATTCTAAGTAAAGAAAATGTAAAATACATTATCTCTTTTGTTCTTTATTTTCTTCACTTCAAAATGCCTTGAAATCAACTTGCACTTGTACATATTCTGAAATTGAAATTTGCATATAAAAGTTAGTGCACACATTGTATAATTTGTTATCATCAAAACACTATCATGGAGATATGATATTCAACATAGTGGATGGGACATTGAAGGCATTTCATCTTTTGTAAGTGACATGGAGCTCCCGATCAGTTCGTTTCCTCGTTGTTCTGCAGTTCCGTTGCTTCACATAGTTCGTCGACTTACTTCAAGCGCTTGTCAACGTCAAATGAGCTTCTGTAACTCAGATAACAACGTTCATCATCTTCTCTCTATCTCAAGCCACGTGCGGGGACCTATAGGTATATTTTGATGCCTACAACCATAAGCGTAAATTGCTATTACAGACAGAGTTTTAAAATATAGCAATTGACGGTGGTAAAAAAAAGAGGAAAAAGAAGGAACCTTCTAGATCAGCTTCAGCAGACTGAAAGTGGCAATCCTTGCCTTAACGTCTGCAAGCTCCGCCGCCTACCTAGCTCGGGTCTTCTCCTCCTGTCTCTGCTGAAGCCTGACGAGAGTAGCCTTACCATCCTCCGCTTCCTGACGCAGACCCTGGAGGGCTTGCGACACTCCGGTAGCAAGGCGACAGACCCTTGCATCCTCCGCTTGCCATTTCTTCAACATCTCTTCGACTTCCAAATGACCTGATTCTTTATGCATTGGAAAGCTGACAAAGAGATCTACAACTTTCACGTTTTGAGTTTCTTCAGATTCGAATCGGATCATGGCCAAAATCGTAATTCTTCTCCAAGACACCAACACTGTCTCGGAATTCTGAGGCAGTTTGTACTATCTTTGGTATTTTGGATTTTATCTAAGATGTATTGGAAAGCTAACGAGGATATCTATAACTTTTATGTTTTGAGTTTCTTTAGATTCAAAAAGAATCATGGCTAAAATTGCTCTACAAGGTCCGAGACACATTTGGGTGTCTCAGCCAATTCGAGACACCAATGGGTGTCTCGGCTAATCCGAGACACATCTGGGTGTCTCAACTTGGCCGAAACACCTTAGAGTGTCTTGGCCAAGCCGATACACCTTTGGGTGTCTCGGGTTGGCCGAGACACCTCTGGGTGTCTCGTCGAGGTCCGGAACGTAGTCCTGCGCATTTCGTCCGTTTTTGCCATATCTTCGTCGTTCGAACTCGGAATCATGCGATTCCAGATGCATCGAAAAGCCATCGAGAAGATCTACAAGGTCCCATGATTGAATCATCTGTAGAGTGGATGGGACATGGAAGGTATTTCGTCTTTTGTAAGTGACGCGAAGCTCCCGATCGGTTCGTTTCCTCGTTGTTCTGCAGTTCCGTTGCTTCACATAGTTCGTCGACTCACTTCAAGCACTTGTCGATGTCAAATGAGCTTCTGTGACTCGGATAGCAACGTTCATCATCTTCTCTCTGTCTCAAGCTAAGTGTGGAGACCTATAGGTAATTTTTTACGCATATAACCATAAGCGTAAATCGCTATTACAGACAGAGTTTTAAAATGTAGCAAGTGACCGCGGTCCAAAAAAAAGAGGAAAAAGAAGGAACATTCTTGATCAGCTTCAGCAGACTGAAAGTGGCAATCCTCGCCTTGACGTCTGCAAGCTCCGCCACCTTCCTAGCTCGGGTCTTCTCCTCCTGCCTCTGTTGAAGCCTGACTAGAGCAGCCTCACTATCCTCCGCTTCCTGATGCAGACCTTGGAGGGCTTACGACACTCCGGTAGCAAGGCGACAGACCCTTGCATCCTCCGCTTGCCATTTCTTCAACACCTCTTCAACTTCCAAATGACCTGATTCCAAATGCATTGGAAATCTGACAAAGAGATCTATAACTTTCACGTTTTGAGTTTCTTCAGATTCGAATCTGATCATGACCAAAATCGTTATTCTTCTCTGAGACACCAACACTGTCTCGGAATTCTGAGGCAGTTTGTACTATCTTTTGTATTTTAGATTTATCTTTCTTATATAATCTCCAAATGACCTGATCTAAGATGCATTAGTAAGATAACGAGGAGATCTACAACTTTTATGTTTTAAGTTTCTTCATATTCTAATCGAATCATGGCCAAAATTACTCTACAAGGTCCAAGACACCTTTGGGTGTCTCGGCCAATCCGAGACACCAATGGGTGTCTCGGCCAATCCGAGACACCTCTAGGTGTCTCGAACTTGGCCAAGACACCTTAGAGTGTCTTGGCCAAGCCGAGACACCTCTGGGTGTCTCGCCGAGGCCCGGGACGTAGTCCTGCGCGTTTCGTCCGTTTTTGCCGTATCTTCGTTGTCCGAACTCGGAATGATGCGATTCAAGATGCGTCGGAAAGCCGTCGAGAATATCTACAAGCTTCCATGATTGAATCATCTGTAGAGTGGATGGGACATGGAAGGCATTTCATCTTTTGTAAGTGACACGAAGCACCCGATCAGTTCGTTTCCTCGTTGTTCTGCAGTTCCGTTACTTCACATAGTTCGTCGACTCACTTCAAGTGCTTGTTGACGTCAAATGAGTTTCTGTAACTCGGATAGCAATGTTCATCATCTTCTCTTTATCCCAAGCTATGTACGGGGACCTATAGGTAATTTTTGACGCCTACAACCATAAGCGTAAATCGCTATTAGAGACAGAGTTTTAAAATGTAGTAAGTGACGGTGGTACAAAAAAAAGAGGAAAAAGAAGGAACATTCTAGATCAGCTTCAGCAGACTGAAAGTGGCAATCCTCGCCTTAACGTCTGCAAGCTCCGTCGCCTGCCTAGCTCGGGTCTTCCCCTCCTGTCTCTGCTAAAGCCTGACGAGAGCAGCCTCACCATCCTCCGCTTCCTGATGCAGACCTTGGAGGGCTTGCGACACTCTGGTAGCAAGGCGATAGACCCTTGCATCCTCCGCTTGCCATTTCTTCAACACCACTTCGACTTCCAAATGACCTGATTCCAGATGCATTGGAAAGCTGACAAAGAGATCTTCAACTTTCACGTTTTGAGTTTCTTCAGATTCGAATCGGATCATGGCTAAAATCGTCATTCTTCTCCAAGACATCAACACTGTCTCGGAATTCTGAGGCAGTTTGTACTATCTTTGGTATTTTAGCTTTATCTTTCGTATATGATCTCCAAATAACCTGATCCAAGATTCAGTCAGTTGTTATTTAGCAGTGTTTTTCACCCCCAGATAGATGGTCAGACCGAGAGGGTGAATCAGATCTTGGAGGACATGCTGAGAGCGTGCATTATGGATTTTCAGGGTAGCTGGGAGGATCACATCCCACTAATTGAATTTGCATATAATAATAGTTATCAAGCTACCATCGGGATGGCACCGTATGAAGCTTTGTATGGGAGACCTTGCAGATCACCCATATGTTGGGCAGAACCCGATGATAGTTTATTGATTGGTCCGGAGCTAGTTAGACAGACCACAAAGAAGGTGGCATTGATTCGAGAGTGCATTCTTACAGCACAGAGTTGGCAGAAGAGCTATGCAGATCAGCTGAGACGACCTTTAGAGTTTTAGGTCGGAGAATTAGTTATGTTGAAGGTATCACCGATGAAGGGCGTTCAGTGTTTCGGTAGACGGGGGAAGCTTGCCTCGAGATATGTTGGTCCTTTCAGTATCATCGAGCGCATTGGAGCTGTTTCTTATAAGTTAAACCTGCCAGCATCGATGTCGAGTGTACACGATGTTTTTTATATTTTGATGCTTAAGAAGCATCTGCGAGATGATGAGCAGCAGAGAGTGATTGATTCACCTGAGATTGAGATTCAGGATGACTTGACTACCGTAGAGATTTCGGTATGCATACTTGATAGAGAGAATAAAAAGTTTAGGAATAAAGTCATTCCATTAGTGAAAGTTCAGTGGAACCGGCAAGGAGCCAAAGAGATTTCTTGGGAGCGCGAGGAGGATGTTCGTCGCGACTACCCGCACCTGTTTGGACAGGTATGATGTTGATGCTTTGATAGTTGTCATTATCTATGTTGTTTAGTCATATTTATATTTATCTTTAACACTAGAATGAAGATATTGTCACCTGATCCTTAATCATTTGAAACATATGGTATATACATGAGGGTTTCCTTGTTTGGATTATTTCACTCGACGTGCCAATTTCGTTTAGTTAGGGATTTAGTTGAGAATGTTTGCATTCTAAGTTGTTAACCTTAAATATCATTGTGCTAATTCTATGAGATATGTGTAGAAGGTTTTCATTGTATGAAATACACCTTCTTAATGTGTTTTCCCAGTTATTAAGCTTTGTGATGCGACTGCGGAATTTCGAGGATGAAATCCTCTTAAGGGGGGGTGAATGTAAAACCCCGTTAATTTATGAATAATAAAGTTTATGTATGATAAATTATGATATGTGGATATTTAGTATGATAAATATCATTAAATGGTATAATACCATGTGTTTTGAGTATGAACGAGTTCATACATGAGAGATAGAAGTGTTGAAACATGCACATATGGCCAACTCATGAGAATCTGGGAAATCCCAGTCCGGTCGACCGCTGTGGTCGATCGCAGCCCGGTCCCATATTCGTTTTCCCTGATATATATATATATATGAGTTTTTTACGTTTTTCTCAATTTTCCTAAGAACCATAATAGCCACCAAAACCCCCAAACCCTAGTTTGTTTTCTTGGAGAAGATTGGGGCTTTCGAGCGGGATTTTTCTCGGTTTTTGGCTTTTGGAGTGGAGATCTCTTTCAACCTTGCTTCTAAAAAGTTTTTCGGCAACCTCAAGAGAGTATCATCTCTGCTAATCCCCCTCCCAGTTTTCAAAACATTTTTAAAGAGATTTAAACATATTTTGTAGAGCCTAAACGACTAGATTATGAATAAAAGACAACTCGTTTGTATTATATGTATAAATATTAGGTCTTTTCATACTAAAAAGGTTGAGAACGAATTTTACAGATGTATTTAAGATCTGAAGATGATTTTAAAACGTGGTTAATCTAAAGAAAGAAGTTTGATTCATCGTTTTGAGCTTTTATGCATGTTTTAGGGTTTTGAATATAAATATAATGCATAAAATCATGGTTATATATGTTGATTTTGTTTCCAGATATTTCTATCTGCTGTAATATGTTTGTATGCAAGATTTATGAAGTTTTTACCATATTTAAATCACAAAAACACGACGTGAACACGACACATATTAAAAATCTGAGAAGCTGAAAATCTGGGTCACGGTCGACCGCCACGATCGACCTCGTGTGTCCACGGTAAACCACTGCGGTCGACCGTGTGTAGGACAGAGACTTGGGTAGTCTCTGGAGCCTGTCGCGATCGACCGCCACGGTCGACTGCCAGTCTGATGATGGTCATGCATGTTTCATTTGGATTTTTATTTGGTTTTCGAGCGATTCTCTCGACTTTGTGCTGATAGACTACAATGTTAAGAGTTGTTGAACTGTGTGTGTATGTATATGTATATGTATATGTATATGTATGTGTAGTGAACTTTAGATGTGGACACGCACACCGAGATTTGTGCATGTATGCTTAGATTATGTTAGATTGACACACTTTTGACACAAGTTAAACTGATAAACACATATGAATAGTGTTGTTATATATGTACCCGAAAATAGGGAGATGAAACCTATTTACCGCAGAACGATTGAGTAAGAGTATTACAATAGTATCGTTATTACATGTATCCGGAATAGGGAGATGATAAACCCTATTGCCGCAGAGCGATTGAGTAAGAACACTACAAGAGTATTGCTATAGCACAAGATGATGTACACATAGGTATTTGATCAGTTGTAAGTTTTACTTCCATGATAAATTACCCGCGAGTAGGGTATTTCTTTGGAGATTTTGGCACACCCGTTATGGACGGAAGTTATATTCGTTTTGGTTTGGTTGACATCCTCTTATATTAGAGCAGGTTACTCGGATGTAATTCGAGATGATGTATTTATTTGACATCCTCTTATATTAGAGCAGGTTACTCGGATGTAATTCGAGATGATGTATTTATTCTTTATGTTGGAGATTTGAGTATGTTTTCTTGACTAATTCGAGATGATGTATTTATTCTTTATGTTGGAGATTTGAGTATGTTTTCTTGACTATTTGTTTTTCATACAGAGCTATATGAATAATTTGATATATGTAAGTACTGACTCTATTTTCTTATATACTCCTACCCCTTCCCTTGGGGAGAGGTAGTGATGATCTCGCTAGCGCTTTGAAGCGCGTTGTTTACCCTCTTTCAGGCAGCGAGTCTGACGCACGAAGAGTCGCAGATTGATGGGACTTCTTAGTTGTCTATTTAGTTACTTATTATACCTTGTAGTTATTGTAGAACTCCACATGTAGTTGATTATTTTCAGATTCTAGATTTGTATTTTAGTTTAGAGTTGACGGCTTTTGTGAGACTTTGTTTATTTGACTCATTGTATTTGAGATCCAGTTTATACTTAGAGATATTTCTATTCTATTTCAGTTGGGCTCATATTTGATATTTCTTATGCTTCTTCTGTGTATATCCAGTGTTGCCTATTTCTATTTTTGCCTGTCTGTACCCTCACCTATTTATTGTTTCTACTAGAGAGATAGTGATTGTGATAGTGAAACATGTCCTAGCATGATGGTCGGTGCTTGGTAGGTTTGACAATCTGGGTTTCACCTGGGACTGCGGCCGTGTGTGAACTTTGAGGCGTCACATCTTGACTTTGGCTTAGGGCTCGGTCTGCGCGTTCCGTCCGTTTTCTCCGTATTTTCATCATCCGAACTCAGAATCGCGTGATCCAGAATGCGTCGGAAAGCAGACGAGGAGATCTAAAAGCTCCCATGATTGAATCATATATGGAGTAAATAGGACACGAGGGGCGCTTCATCTTTCGTAAGCAACGTGCAGCTCCTGGTTCATTCGTGTTTCCGTTATTCTGAAATTTCGTTACTTCGCATGGTCCGTCGACTCACATCATGCATTTGTCATCGTCAAATGAGCTTTTGTGACTCGAATAGCAACGTTCATTGTCTTTTCTCTGTCTCGAGTAGCGTGCGGGGACCTATAGGTAATTTTTTGACGCCTACAAATACCCCCTCCAAAGTGTTTCAGTCTCGTTTTTTTATAGATGAGCCTGAAATACTTTGGATATGATCGGTCCAACCTTCAATCGATGTAAAAGGACCTGTAGTTAGCTTTAATTCTTGACTCCTTTGATTTTCAGTCTATTCGATATTTTGATGAATAGCTGAAGTTCTCCCGGCGCTACGTTTATCATCTGGCCGTCATCGAAGTCTTGAATCAAAACTGGTGAGTTAATTTTGGCTCGTATCATCGAGTTGACTTTGAACTGATTATCTCCATCATAATATATTAACTTGCGTTGACTTTCATCGCAATGCATTGAATGGCGTTGACCTAGAGTTACGCATTGACCGGCGTTGACCTAGGGTTTCAGATCGCTCGATGTTGGCTTTTTATTGCAACGCGTTGATTGGCGTTGACCTAGAGTTACGCGTTGACCGGCGTTAACCTAGGGTTTTGGATCGCCCAGCGTTGACTTTTTAATACAACACGTTGACTGGCGTTGACTTTCATCGCAACGCGTAGTAGTCTCAAGTGTTGAGGTTGCAAGACCAACTATTAAAGCTGATTTATCTGCAGGTGTGTATCTTATCCTAAAGTTGTTGGATGATCAAATCACGAGACCAACTAATGAAGCTGGTGCGTCAATGACTCTCATATGTATAGGATTTTTGGCAAACCCTCAGCCATCAACGGGTTTGATGAGCCTTTACCGACTACCGTTTGAGTCGGGCTAGCATGCAGATTGTTTAAGTCCGTTCCGCATGTAACGTTATGCTAAAAGAGTTAACTCTCTTAGTGCTACGATATTAAATACGTAGACTTCGTCAATAGACTACCCAACCACATGTATCAGATGCAGATTTAGGATTTTTGGCAAATCCCCAGCTATTAACGGATTTGATGTGCCTTTACCGATTACCGTTTGAATCGGGCTTGCATACGGATTGTTTAAGTCCGTTCCGCGTATGACGTTATGATAAAAGAGTTAACTCTTTTAGTGCTACGATATTAAATACGTAGACTTCGTCTTTCTTACGGGAATAGACTACCCGACAATGCGTGTTAGGCGTTGACTTATCCCTTCTTAGGATTCAGGATAAAAGTCTCCATACTTGTATTCTGGTGTCTTCTTCAATCGGTGAAAGACTAAACCAGCAACATGTGTTAGGCGTTGACTAATGCCTACTCAGGATTCAGGATAAAATTCCCCACGTGTGTGAGACATGGATTTTGACGTTATGAATAACCACCTGCCACAATGTTGAGTATGTGGGCTTTCGTCTTTTTTACGATCAAAGACTAACCGGCAACGCATGTTAGGCGTTGACTTATCCCTTCTTAGGATTCGGGATAAAATTCCCCATACGTGTAAGGCACGGACTATGTTGTTATTAATAACAACCTACCACAATGTTGAATATGTAGGCTTTTGTCCTTTTTACGGTCAAGAACTAACCGGCAACGCGTGTTAGGCGCTGACTTATCCCTACTTAGGCTTCGGGATAAAAGTCCCAAGACTTGGATTCTGGTGTCTTTTTTAATCGGTGAAATACTAAACCGGCAATGCGTGTTAGGCGTCGACTTATCCCCTTCTTAGGATTCGTGATAAAATTCCCCGTGCGTGTGAGACATGGATTATGGTGTTATGAATAATAACCTGTCATAATGTTGAATATGTGGGTTTTTGTTCTTTTTATGGTCAAGAACTAACCGACAACGCGTGTTAGACGCTGACTTATCCCTACTTAGACTTCGTGATAAAAGTCCCCAGACTTGGATTTTGGTGTCTTTTCAATCTGTGAAAGACTAAACCGGCAACACGTGTTAGGTGATATATCCCCTTCTTAGGATTCGGGATAAAATTCCCTGTACGTGTGAGACACGGATTATGGTGTTATGAATAACAACCTGCCACAATATTGAATATGTGAGCTTTTGTTCTTTTTACGGTTAAGAACTAACCGGCAACACGTGTTAGGCGCTGACTTATCCCTACTTAGACTTCGGGATAAAAGTCCCCAGACTTGGAATATGGTGGCATTTTTAATCGGTGAAAGACTAAACCGGTAACGCGTGTTAGGCATTGACTTATCCTTACTTAGGATTCGGGATAAAATTCCCCGTACGTGTGAAGCACGGATTTTGGAGTTGAAGAATGGTGTCTTCTCTTGGGGCAAAGACGAACCCAAAATAAGAGAAGAAGAATTTTATATTCTATCTCCCAAAACTGAAGAGGAAGAATTTTATATTCTATCTCTAGTTGTAAAGGAGACTCGAAGTGGGATCTCCACCTCGAGAATCTGAAGAGTGAAACTAAGAGTGAGATCTCTACTCCGAGAATCAAAAAGATTCGGATAATCTTAACTGTCAGAAGTTCTGATTACTAAACTAAAGGTAAATTGTGGTTTTGGCCCTAACTGTAGGAATGTTTGACCAAGCAGGAGTTTAAGGTGACCCTAACTGTAGGAAGGTTCGATCATTTGATTTGAAAGTGGTCTTGTCGCTTATGGAAGGAATCGAGAGGAGATTTTGGTTGTGGCCCTAACTGTAGGAAGGTTTGCCCAAATGGGGGTTTGAGACGATCCTAACTGTAGGAAGGTTTGATCACTCGATTTGAAAGTGGACTTCTAGTTTATGGAAAGAATCGAGAGGAGATTTTGATTGTGGTCCTAACTGTAGGAAGGTTTGACTAAATGAACAGTGGGAGTGGGAGTACAAATCACAGTGAGAGTGTTGACTTGTATCGCTTACTCAGTGGTGGTTCTTGGTGTTAAGTGATAAGAACTTAGAGGGTCCATCAGTAAAAGTAAGATTAGTGAGTTCTTGCATGTATACCCTTCAAATCGTCATATTTACAAATATCAAGATTTTTTTTGGGGGGGTGGGGGGAAAGTTTGCAAATATGATAGATTGTGGTGTATACATGCGAAGGACCCATGTTATACCTGGTTAGTATGCACATGTTATTCGCTTCCAATGTCAAAGTTTTTCCAGTTCTTGGCACAGAGAAATTACCGGATAAAAACCTAGGCAGCTGAAGTATCCACATCATTAGTCTGCATTTCTATTTCCCGCATAATTATCCTGTATTACTGAGAAAGACACGGATATATATAAATCGATCGAGCGCAACAGTACTGTGAATGTCCTCATTTACTTTACACGTAGGGGCTGTTTGTTTGCCTAAAAAAAGGGAAATCAAAGAATAGGAAACCATTTCTTAGAAATTTTATTTTGAGGTTGTTTGGTTGGAAAAAAAGGGAAATTAAAGAATAAGAGATTGGATGAGATGAGTTGTCGTCATATTATTGGATGATGTGAGTGATTTTTTAAGAAAACTTGTTTTGAGGTTGTTTGATTGGCTAAAAAAAAGGAAATGTATTATGAGAAACCTATTTCCTATAATAGGTTCTTTTCTTGTGTTTGGTTCATTCTTAAAAATAAGAAAATAGATAAGATGAGATGAGTTGTTATTATATTATTGGATGATGTGACCCACACTTAAGGAAATCATTTCCTTATTTTTTTTGGAGGAAATGGGTAGAGATGAAAGTTTAAGGAGATGAGATGAGTTGTCACCATGTTATTGGATGATGTGATTGATTTTTAAATATGAGATGAGATGAGATGAGATGAGTTGGATGATGTGATGATAAAAATAATATTTTATTAGATGTTGGAGGATAAAAGTAATATTTTATTGGATGAGTTGGATGATAAAATAATATTTTATTAAATGAGTTGGATGATAAAATAATATTTTATTGAATGTTATGGTAAGTTTTAGGAATAGAAATGGTTGAGAATAGGAAATGAGATATTTCCATGCTCTCATTTCCTATTCTTGGTTTTTAGGAAACCAACCAAACAGCCCAGTATAGTATTCCTTCTTGTCACATCTACTAATTTAAAAAACAGAAAAAATTCTTAGTCAAATAGTCGACCCATCTTTGGTGCGTCCTAGATTCCATTGGCAAAGCGAGGAAAGAATGAAAGAAGTTCAAAGAGATCAAAAGTGTACTTACAATCTCTATTACTTGTTAAAGTACTCAAAAATCCTTAGAAAATTCCTCAACATTGGGAAAAAGGCATATCTAAATCTCCATTTAAAGCAAAAGGACCACCCCTATGAGGCCAATTAGCCTAATTAATGCACCAAGTAAGGAGAAAACAATGAAACAAGAGCGACCACAACGCTGGTGCCGTCCTCACCTGTATCTACAATAAAAACAGTAACCTAAAAGGGTCAAAAAAAAAAAGAACAAAGAAAAAAAAAGAGGATGTGAATGCTGTACGGCACATTACCATGCCTATGTCACTGTATAAATGTTTGCATTGCTGACAAGTTGTCGCAGTGGTGTAATAAGCCCAATATAAATATGGCCCAGCTGCTGTCAGTTGTCAGCTTTCCATTCCCCAGAAAACCCCTCTCTTTCTTTCTTTTCCCCCAACAGCCTTCACTGTTGATGATAGCCTATCTATCTCTATAAACAAAACCAACCCCAAAGCTTTTTAGCTCCCTTCCCCATTTTCTTGTTTCCTTTTTTTCCTCAATGGTTGTGAAGTGAAAAAGAAAGGGGGGCTAGAAAATGGAGATGGGTTCAGGTTCTTCTGGGGCCAGTGACTCCCTCAATGGTCTCAAATTTGGGAAGAAGATTTATTTTGAGGATGTGGGTAATGGAGGAAACACTAGTGGGAGCTCTTCTAAGGGTTTGAATGTGTCAATGGCAGCGCCAGCGCCAGCTCATCCTCCTCCTCCTCCTCCTCCTTCACAGAAGAAGGGGAAGGGGGTGAGCTCAGCAGGGCAGCAGCAGAGCAATCAGCAGCAGCAGCAGCCACCAAGATGCCAGGTTGAAGGGTGCCTGGTCGATCTCACTGGGGCTAAAGCTTATTATTGCAGGCACAAAGTCTGTGGGATGCACTCTAAGTCGCCCAAAGTCGTGGTTGCTGGAATTGAGCAGAGGTTCTGCCAGCAATGCAGCAGGTTGGGCTCCTCCCCTTTACCCACTATTATTATTATTATTATTATGTTTTTGGGAGGTTTCCCTAATCTTTTCTCCTTCCATTTTCATTTTATTAGTGATTATTTAGTTCTTGATTACGGCTTGGGTTTATTTGGAGATGGTTTCGCTTCTCTATTTTTGAGTTGGGTGAAACTTTATTGTGGGTAGGGAAGTATCCTCTTATTTGATCTGTTGGATGCTATGACTGAGATTGTGTTTGATTGTTGTTGATTGATAGAACTTTTTTTTTTCAAGTTGTTGGGGCTTTAGGTGGATGAGTTGTTGCTTTTAGGTAGGGCGTTTTAATGGTATTTTTCTTATTTAAAGACATGCCTTTTTTAGGGGACACTTTCGGCAAGTGGGATTGTCTATTGATGTTGGTATATTTATTTATTTATTTATATTTCTAATTTTTATATTGAGGACCTACCATTTTTCTATTAGTTATTATTGCTCATCTGTTTGTTCTTTTTTTCCCCCTTTCTTTTTCCGGTTTAGATTATGTTTATAGTTTATTGGTTCCAGAATTCAAAGACGCTTTTCTATTGTTTTACTTGGGTTTTTGACGAATAATATCTCCTGAGAAGCGGGGGAAAACAAATCAATCACATTTGGCTAGTTATTTTCACCTATTTTAATAGGGGCTTTTCTACTGGAAATTTGTTTCTTATGGATATTTATTCAGGAATAGAATTTTTGTATTTACTTGTTCTGGTATATGGTGCTCAAGTTTTCCATTTTAGGAATCGTGGCTTTCACTTGGCCTCCCACGGCACTTGAGTGTTGAGCTGAAAGTGGAATGTTTTGAACGGGACTGTCTTTTGTTGTCATGTTTATTTCAACTTGTAGAATCTATTTTATCCAAACAACTGATAGGATATATATCCCCAAAATTGTTGGGTTTTTCGGGTAAATTTCACCAAAATATACGCTTGAAATTTGCGGTCTTGCTTACGAATTCCCCTGGAATTTTTTTCCATCAAAATCCCTGTGAACTTTGGAGTATCTTACAAACATCTCTGAGCTTTAAAATTTTTCGAATAGACCCTCTTATGCTATTTAGCGCCCCACTGGCTGTTATTTCGATTGCGAAGGTAATGCCACATCAACGAAGCCTTTTATCTCAAATTTTTGGGTCCGGTTACATGAATTCTAATGTTTCACTTGGTTCTGTTTTGTTTCATCTCCACTGTTAAATTAATACTTTATTGTATCTTTCTTAATAGCTTCTAAACCAAGCCCTTTTAGGAACCTCTAGACCTTTTTGTCCCCTTCACTTCTTATCCTATCCTCAATAGGAGCAACCTCTCATCGCCTTTTAATGCACTCATTTCTTATTCTATTTTTTAGTGTATACCCCTAAGACCATTGCATCATGATTATTTGTGCTAAACTCAGTGCATGAGTTGTTTTTATCTTGACCAACATTTTAATCCATAAAGCATTGTAAAAAAAAAGTGTTCGTTAATCCGTTAACATTTTTTTTTTGGTGGGGGTGGGGGGTGTCTGATGGGAAATTTTGAAAGTTTAGGGAAGTTTCTTGAATTTCCTTCACTATATATAGTTGAAACTTTTTCATCTGCGTTAGTATTTAATTTACTACTATTTTCCCGATTATCTATCATATATGTAGCTTTACCTCTCAAACGTTAGTGTTGCTGATATGTTTATACATTCTTTGGATTGAAGTTAAATACCCCTCATATATACAAGGGCTGATCCACAATTTTTGGAAAATGGTGTTACTACATAGTTGCCAATTAAAAAAATGTTATTATTGCTCGCGACGAGTTTTTATATTTTGAAAGAAACTACATAATCACATCATTAGTAAAACTAAGTTTGAGTGTTTCTCAGATGACCCCCCTCCCCCCCAACATTTAAACTACACAAAACCCTCCTTAAGTTTTAGGGTTATTAGAATCCTCTTGAACTTTCAAACATGTTTCATAAGAAACCTTAAATGGCATTAACCACAATTTTCATGCGGGTCGATAAAATTACGCATGGAGATATTTTTGCTACTGAAATTGTGTTCAAACTTTTAGGAATTTATCTTAAAAAACATCAAAAGTTTAGAGAGGTTTCTTAGGAATCATGAAAGTTGGTGGGGGTGGGGTGGGGTGGGATTCGACATTTTAGAAGCTAAAAGGGAGTTATTTGACAAATCACCAAACTTCAGAGGCCTCTTCTCCTTCACTAAAATAGGGGTCTCGTGACCCTACTTTGGTGATTGTTGAGTCACATCTTCATATATAGAGTGAGTTTTCAACAAAGATTATTGTACTCTTACTCTACCCCTTTACCTAGCTACCCCCTATTGGTGAGGCCTTGTGTCTCTGGTGATCTCCAACCTCTCTCTCTCTTCTCTCTCTCTATATATATAGTATATATATACTATATATATTATAATTCGTATATATATAATATATAATATATAACTACTATATATATATATATATATATATATATATATATAATATATATATATATAATATCCTCCCTTTCCCTCTGTTGGGGTTGAACATACAACCCTTGTCCTTCCGAATCTTGTGTCGAAAGTAGACAAGCAGGAAATCACAGCAAATAAAAAAAACATGCAGGAAAGAATAATCAAACCAGAGAACACCATATTTAACGAGGTTCGACAAACATGCCTATGTCCTCGAGAGCCACACAAAAAAACTTTGATTAATTGAAGAAGATTACAATGCTCACAATAGGTCTCTCTCTCTAAGATCTTTGATCTCAAAGTGCCGTCAAAACCCTCCTTTTTCGTATTACACAAACCTAAAACATATCAAGATATATAGCATCCCAGCCCAAAATAGATTCCCAAACGAACCAGGATTCTGGAAATCCCGACGTCGATCGACCGGCCAGAACATCTTTTTCTTACAGGGTTCTCGTGCACCTTTTCGGTCGACCGGGGAAAGCTTATCGGTCGACCGGGGCAAGCTTTTTGGTCGACCGACCCGAAACTTCTGTAATGTTTTTTGACTTTGCATCGGTCGATCGATGAGCTTGTGTCGGTCGACCGAACAGAGCGAACTTCCTGGGCTGTTTCTACAGGCTTCTCGGTTGACCGAACCACTTTCGTCGGTCGATCGAAGATGGGTTTTTCAGTTTCTTTGATTATTTCTTCGTCAGGTTTCGGTCTTCACACTTTCAAAACCAACAATCTCCCACTTGGAGACGAGAGCTCTCGCGAACTCACGCCTTTTTCGCAAGCATCTTCTCTTACTCAGAAAAATTTATTCTTCAATCATTATCAACCCGGCGATCCCGCCTATCCTCATAGTGTGGCTCCGCTTTCATCTCCTATGCGTGAAGGCCAATTAAAGTTGCGTACAACTTTAGTTTGTCGATAGTCACTGTTTTTGTCAACATATCCGCAGAATTTTGGCTCTCCAAAATCTTCTCCAATCGTAACTTGCCGTCCTCAATCTGCGAGTGTATGAAGTTGTAATATACGTCGATGTGCTTTGTTCTGGCATAATATACTGGATTCTTGACAATGTGTATAGCACTCTGGCTATCACAATAAAGAGCGTCGTTCCCCTGCTTCAAACCTAATTCTTCTAGGCACCCAGTCAACCAAATCATCTCCTTCCTGGCTTCAGTCACTGTGACATACTCTGTCTCAGTCGTGGACAACGTTACTATCTTCTGCAAATGTGAGACCCAGTTCACTGCTGTCGACACTAAGGTATAAACATACCCTGTGGTACTTCGCCTTGTATCATGATCACCGGGGAAATCTGCATCCACATGTCCCTGCAGTACTAATTTTTTCCTCCTGAAACACAATTACATATCCGTAATCCCTCTCAAATAACGCAATATCTACTTCACGGCCTCCCAATGTTGCTTCTCTGGATTGCTTACAAATCTGCTCACAACACTCACTACATGGGTGATATCCATCTTCGTGCAAATCATCGTGTACATAAGGCTACCAATGGTTGATGAGTATGACACCCTGCTCATGTGCTCCTTTTCTGCATTTGTCTTGGGTGATTGCTCCCCAGATAATTTGAATTGACTTTCAAGGAGCGTGCCGACGGGCTTATCATTCTCCATGTTGAATATCTGAAGTACCCTCTGTTGGACCCTAGAGGGGGGTGATTAGGGTCTTATGCTAATCTAATCCGATTAAATGCCAATTAAAAATAATTAACAACTATATTCTTGCAAGATAGATATACAAAGAGTTATGTGCAAGAATATGCAATATAAACAATGAGATATATCCTATATGATGAATTATATATATATATGCAAGGATATATAAACTAACACAAGGGATAAACCATCTAAACAAGATAGTGGATAAAGTGAATGAGCAATGCACAATTGGCGATATAAAATAAATACAAAAACAACTACGCCAAAGACAAACTCAAACAAGCGATATGATCACGGAGTTCGGACCTTCCGTCCTACGTCTCCGCTCCCCACTCCCGGGGAGAAATCCACTAACACAATCCGGTTTGGAAGCCGGAACTTCTTCTACACACTCGGTTTTCTAGCTAACCGAAAACTCTACAACTCACACTCTTGCAATCACACTCTACACCCACTAAGTGTTGGACCTAGCCGTGTCTCCCTCAAGTGCTCGGTTACAACCTCTCCCTAGGCATGTCAACCGACGCCACTCCTCTTGGGACGATCCCCGACTCTCACCACACACTTCTCACTCGGTGTACACGTGTATTACAAAGTGATTCTCACAATAAGCACAATATAACAAATGATTGTTCTCTCTAACAAGATGAGAACTCAATTAAGCTCACTCTCAATGTCACAAACCCACAACCCTAAATTATACTATGAATGTAAATACAATAAGCTCAATAGGTTGTGTGTGAACAAAGAGATATAAATCAAAACTAAACTCAATGTAGTTCTAGCTTAATAACAATGATAATCAAATATATAAAAAAGCTAGAAATAGAGTTTAGAAAACTTCTCAATATATCAAGAGTTGGAGGGAGAATAGTTGAATGCCCAAACACCAATAGATGATCTCCTCAAGCTCTTGTAGAATTGAATCACAAAAACAAACTCTCAATTTGCTTAAAAGCTTTTTAAACACACTTAAACCAAACTAAAACCCTTGTTAAAAACTTTATTAAACTTGATTAAAAACCCTCTTGGTTAGTTTAAGAGTTGAAGGCAATGGGGTACTTATACCCTCTCTCAACTCAGCCAAAAACCTGAGCAAAAGACAAAACACAACCCCAAGGCAACGGTCAAAAAACTAGCCGTTGCAAACTGAAGGAACACTCGTCGGTCGACCGAAAAATTCGTCGGTCGACCGAAAATTTTCATCGGTCGACCGGACCGGTCGACCGACAGTTGAATATAATTTTCCAATTTATGAAAACTCATCTATTTTGTAAAACATGCACGAACATGCACGAATGAAAATTATGATTTTGTAAAAACATTAAACATAACAAATCAATTCCAAACTTGATGAAACTTTGAGAAATGTTTGTAAACATGAAAACAAACATGTTAGAAAAAGAATTTCTCAATTTGCATTTATAATTTGTGAAAAACACTGTATTCTGCAAAAGCACTAAAAGACGTATATATGAAAAAACATGTGATTGTTATTTTTGACTCAAAACAAGTTTTGAAAACTTATGGAATATTTATATGGACATAATAAAAGTAAACATGAAACAAAATAGTATTTTCCAATTCTATTCATTTGTTTCATAGTAAAACTTGAAAACTATCAAACCAAAACATATATGTATATATATAATTATATATATATACAAAAACCAAAACGTGTATGTGTGTATATGATTGAGCTTAAAGTACTAACACACATAATATAAATTCCTAAACTAAATTACCCAAGTAATGATCTTGATCTTCAATAAGCTTGACTTGGTAATCTCGCGGATGAAGCTTGAACTTGATCTTTAACTTTGAATTGCATTGCTTCAACCCGACATTCCACCCACCAACCTCCTTTGGATATGATCGTTGAAGCTCTATTCCATCCAACCTCCGACTACGTTGTTTGTCTACAATAAATACGAAAACACAAATACTAGACAAACAACATTAGTTGTAAATTGTTTGTTAAACATCATCAAAACAAGAAGGCCAACAATCTCCCCCTTTTTGATGATGACAAACAATTTACAAAAAAGAATATATGCATGAAGGAAGTGAACATATATAAGATAATACACATGCATATAAACAAGGAATTTGTATACTCACAATATTTCTCCCCTTTTGACAACATCAAAAAGGGACAAAAGAATAAGAGAGCGAAAGCTCCCCCTATCAATAATTACGGGTGAGTATCAAACATACAAAGATATAGGGATTGCTCCCCCTATCAAAAAGCCATATAGAATATATGCAATGAAGATCATGGCAAAACATATGTGAGCAAGCATACATGAATATGTTAAAAATTTACTCACATACATGAAGATAATGAGAACACACATAAATATGTCAATATGAAATTAGTGTCTCATTAACACAAAAAAATATAAAAACCATATAAAAGAATAGATTTATGAAATCAAAAGAAGAGGAACATGAGAATCATGCAAAAAGTTTTCAAATGAAAACAAATCAACTAAAAGAATTCATAAATCAAAGTTTATATTCAAAAACAATGTTTGATCAATAAAGAAAAATTTTCTTTACATAACTTGATCAAACCACTCATAGAATACATTATAAAGCACGAATAGATGATCCATTAGCACAAACACATAAATATCATCATATAAGTGAATTATAATGAATTCAAAAGCAACAAATCAAAACACAATTTTTAAGAGAGGCAACAATTATATCAAGCTCTTGAGCTTGTTCCAACCCATATAATCATTTTAGCATCCAGTAAACATGATTTGGGGATAAACACCCAATAAACCCGGAGGGTTATATAAATACAAACCTCTCATTAAAGCAAAACCAATGAATTATGAAAACAAAAGATTTGATAAAAGAAAAATTGTTTTCATAACAAAAAGATTTTAAAACAATTTACAAAACCAAGAAAAAGAAAACTAAGAGCACTAAAGTTCTTGGTAAAACTATCATTTTGGCACCCAAGCATTCTTGGTGCCGGATGGGTTAGGGACATGACCCCTATCATTCAAACTCAAAGCCCTAGGGTTATGAACCTTCTTGGGCACATATGGTGCACTAGCACGGTCAAAACAATATTCATTCAAATGACCCTTCCGATTGCAATTTGTGCAATGAAAAGGTTGAAATAATTTGCGTTGACCGAATGGTTGTGCACGGAAAACATTAGAAACATTTGCAAACATGGATGGTCTTTTAAAATTATTTTGCAAATGCGAAACCTTATCAAAACAAAACTTTCCTAAGTGGCCATATCTACCACAAACATCACATTTAAACTTTTGTGGTCTTTTAAAATCATTTGGCAAAAGTGAAGTCTTTTTCAAATCATAGCAAAATTTTGCCAAATGGCCAAAACGTCCACAAAGATCACATTTGAACACATTAGCATGTTTATGATGTGCATGATAAGCATATGCATGTGTATGTGATGAGGAAGCTACATGAGATACACAAGAAAGATTAATATTCTTATGTTTTTGTGCATCATAACAAAATATGGTTGTTAATGCATGTATTAAGAGTTGAATCTAAAGAAGAAATACGGTTTTTAACATTGTTCAACTCATCATTAGGCATATTAGCATTAACTTTAGAAGTAGAACATAAATAATTATTTATAAAAGAAGCAGTATTATTTTTTATGTTCTCTACTTCTAACATGGCATTATCTTTTTCATGAGATAAGCTAGTTATAGATGTGGTTAATTTTCCATTTTCCATGTCATTGTTTTCTTTAAGCATGGTATTTTCTTTTGCAATGACATCCAATTTTGACACTAGCTCCTCATGATTGGATTCTAAATTATCATGCTTGCTTTTTAAATCAATAAAATCTTTATGCAAATTAGTGTAGGCATGCATTAATCTATCATATGCACAAGCAAGTTCATCACTAGATAAATCATTAGTGGTTTCGAACTAGCAAACCTCACTAGGGCTATCGCCTAGTGCACGTGTGCATGAAGCTCCATATGAACTTGAAGCGGGATCCTCCAAAGCTTTTCGGATCGCCTCCAAGTCCCCTTGATGTGCTTCTATAAATTTCCAAACTTTGTAAGCACTATCAAAATGAACAAACTTGTTAGACATAGATGAATTAAAAGCATTTAGCAAATATTCTAACAAAATATTGTTCATTGTAAACATACGATGATCATTCTTATTCCATTTGGATTTCTCCAAAGTGGGCACAATATAAGCCTCATCTATAATTTCCCATAAATCAAAGTGTTTAGATTGAACAAAAAGTTTAAATCTAACACACCATTGGGCATAGGGGAAATTATCTAATCTAGGAGCAATATTGATGGCATAACCTAAACCATGCATATCCATAATATAAAAGGCAAGCAAGATACAAATAAAGCTCAAAATTAGATTAGCACAATAAGCTAACTTGGATCTTTAACTCAAGGCGATTAGACCTTAAATCAAAGAGCACCAAGCTCTGATACCAATTGTTAGACCCTAGAGGGGGGGTGATTAGGGTCTTATGCTAATCTAATCCGATTAAATGCCAATTAAAAACTAATTAACAAGTTATCCTAGCAAGTATGAAATATCACAAGATATATGAGCTAGGATAAGCAATGTAAACAATGAGATATATCCTATATGATGAAATATATATATATGCAAGGATATATAAACTAACACAAGGGGTAAACAATGTGAACTAGATAGTGGATCATATAAATAATGAGCTAATGACAATGGCGACAAGAATTATAAACACAAGTATAAATAAACGCCAAAGCACACTCAAACACAAGATATGATCACGGAGTTCGGACCTTCCGTCCTACGTCTCCGCTCCCCACTCCCGGGGAGAAATCCACTAACACAATCCGGTTTGGAAGCCGGAACTTCTTCTACACACTCGGTTTTCTAGCTAACCGAAAACTCTACAACTCACACTCTTGCAATCACACTCTACACCCACTAAGTGTTGGACCTAGCCGTGTCTCCCTCAAGTGCTCGGTTACAACCTCTCCCTAGGCACGTCAACCGACGCCACTCCTCTTGGATTCGACCCTGTCTCTCACCACACACTTCTCTCGGTGTTCAAGTGTATTACAAGTGAATCCTTACCATTAGGCTCAATACAAAGTGTTTGTTCTCTACAATGGATGAGAACGAATTGTAAGCTCACTCTCTAAGATACACAATCTCACAACCCAATTATACTATGAATGTAAATACAATAAGCTCAATAGGTTGTGTGTGAACAAAGAGATATAAATCAAAATCAAACTAAACTCAAATATAAAATCTAGCTTAAGAACAATGATAATCAAACAAGTATATAAATGTAAAGCTAGAGTTTGAGTTTAGAAAACTTCTCAATTTGATAACAAGAGATGGAGGGATGATAGTTGGAAGCTCAAACTTCAATAGATAATCTCCTCAAGCTCTTGTGGAATTTGATTCACAAAATCGAAACACTCAAATGCTTAAAAGCTTATAAACACACTTTAAACAAACTTAAACCCTTGATTAAAACTTTCTTAAACTTGTTTTAAAACTCTCTTAGTTAGTCGACCGACGGAAATTCCGGTCGACCGACAGAATTGATCGGTCGACCGACGAAGATTTTCGGTCGACTGGTGTTCAGGTCGAAAACAAAAGAAAGGGAGGCAGACTTCTTCGGTCGACCGGTGCGGTCGACCGTGGGAAGTCTCGAGCTCTCGGTCGACCGCGTGACAGGTTCTGAAAAACTGTTTGTCTGATTTTAAAACACTGTTTAAAAATATCAAATAAATTCCAAAAAATGTAAAACTTTGGGGAATGATTGTAGACATGATAATAAACATGCTACAACGACTGGTTTCGAAAAAGGACTTCCCAAATGAAATGTATATAAACATGAAAACAAACATGTTACAAAAAGAATTTTCCAAATTACATTTTCCATTTTTGAAAAATCATCATTTTACAAAATAGTTCAAAAACATGAAAACCTGAAAAATTGATATTTTGATATTTTGACTTAAACAACATTTTGAAACTTTATGAAATGATTGTATAGACTTGATAAAAGATATAATATGTTGTTATGAAGTCTATAACCTAGAAATATAATATTTTCATAAAATTGCATATTCTATGCAATATATTCAAAACACTAAATATGATTTCATTAAATATAAGCTTGTTAATAGTGAAATCATATATAGGCATATAAACATGAAACAAAATAGTATTTTCCAATTCTATTCATTTGTTTCATAGTAAAACTTGAAAACTATCAAACCAAAACATATATGTATATATATAATTATATATATACAAAAACCAAAACGTGTATGTGTGTATATGATTGAGCTTAAAGTACTAACACACATAATATAAATTCCTAAACTAAATTACCCAAGTAATGATCTTGATCTTCAATAAGCTTGACTTGGTAATCTCGCGGATGAAGCTTGAACTTGATCTTTAACTTTTAATTGCATTGCTTCAACCCGACATTCCACCAACCTCCTTTGGATATGATCGTTGAAGCTCTATTCCATCCAACCTCCGACTACGTTGTTTGTCTACAATAAATACGAAAACACAAATACTAGACAAACAACATTAGTTGTAAATTGTTTGTTAAACATCATCAAAACAAGAAGGCCAACACTCTCTCGATGTATTCAGCCTGACTCGACCTCAACGTCCCTTCAACTTCATCTCTACTGATTCACATCCCATGAATTTGCTTTGCTGCAACTAGATCTTTCATAGCAAACTCCTTCGTCAACTGCTTCTTCAATTTGTTTATCTTCTCTAAACACGGTCCTGTAACTAACATGTCATCACATACAATAATAACACAATATAGCTGGATTCGAACCTCTTGAAGTAGTAACAATGATCTGAATTGTATCTTCCATAGCCATTGTTCTTCATGAAGTTGTTAAACTTTTTGTATCATTATCTCGGAGCCTGTTTCAAACCAAATAAGCTCTTTTTGAGCCTACACACCATCTCTTTCTTTCCTTCCTTAATGAAGTTAATAGGTTGCTTCATATAGATTTTTTCATTCAAGTCACCATGAAGAAAGACAGTCTTCACATCTAATTGCTCAAGGTAGAGATTTTTAGCTGCTATTAAGCTTAACACCACTCTGATGGTTATAAACTTCACAACGGGTGAAAATATCTTCCTATAATGCACTCCTTCCTGCTGTTGGAACCCTTTCACAACTAATCTGACCTTGTACTTTTTGCTTTCATCACTCTCCTGCTTGACCTAGTAGACTCACTTGTTATGTAAGGTTTTTTTCTGTGTAGATAGCTAGGCTAACTCTCATGTCTCATTCGAGTGGAGATAATCCATCTCATTTTGCATCACTTGCTCTCACTGCTGAGATTCACTAGCTTGCATAGCCTCTTCATAGCACTCCGGTTCTCCGCCACCTGTCAAGAGCAAATAATCTAGTAACGAAAGATATCTGGGATTCAGTTTAGGTACTCTGGATGACCTCCTAAGCTCTACGCTCTAGGTAGTAGTCTCTGCACCTAGAGTCTCCTCCGTTCCTCGGTCAGAACTAACACTGTCTCCCTCATCTGGAAGTTCCATCAAATACATGTACTCGGATCCACCTACATCCTTAGTGCTGCTCCCACTGCTTTGGCTATCTTTGACATTGTCTCTGTCCTTATATTTCACCTCCTCATTGAATATCACATCTCTGCTCCTGATGATTTTCCTGTTCTTCTCATCCCAAAGACGATACCCGAACTCATCAATGCCGTATCCAATGAATATACACTTCTGTGACTTACCTTCTAGATTGTCCCTGACATGGTCACTGATATGAACATATGTCACACAACCAAATACCTTCAAATGTGAGAGATTAACTTCTTTGCCACTCCAAACATTTTTTGGATTCTCGAAATCCAATGGAACTGATGGCCCATGATTAATCAAATAAGCTGTTGTATGCATCACGTCCACCCAAAATATCTTAGGTAGACATGCATGTAAACACATGCTCCTCGCACGCTCTGTCAATATCTTGTTTATCCTCTCTACAACGCCATTCTGTTACGACGTCCCTGGAGTAGTCCTCTTCAAACGAATCACATTTAGAGCAGAGAACCTCTTGAACTCCTCCAGCTCGTATTCTCCATCATTGTCTGATATCAGACACTTCACCTTCACATCTGTCTCGTTCTTCACCATGGCTTTTCACTTCTTGAAGATCCCAAACACCTCTGACTTGTGCTTCATGAAGTATACCCACACATTTCTCGAGTGATCATCAATAAAAGTGACATAGTATGCCGAACCGCCAAGAGAAGACACGCTAGCTGGACCCCAAACATCTGTATAGACAAGCTCTAGCTTCTAAGCTTTAGGTGGTTTTTCACTCTTCTAAAAGTTGACCCTCTTTTGCTTTCCGTAGATGCAATCCTCGTAAACACCAACTTCAACTGAATCAATGTCGGTTAGCTTTCCCTATGAGTATAGAATCTTCATACCCTTCTCACTCATGTGTCCCAGCCTATGTTACAGATCTGCACTCTTCTTACCAGCTGTAATTGCGAGGGTCGCTCGCATGTGAAGTTAAGTAGCGTGTTTCGGTTTTGTTACCACGGGCAACCACCATAGTGCAGTTAAAGATTTTCTACGAATTTTGGTGAATGTTGAAATATAGCCTTATGTTCCAAGCTGACCCACCGAAACAAGATTTCTCTTCAGCTTCGGTACGTATCTGACGTTCTTCATATTCTACTTGGATCCCTTTCATCTGAATCTGCAAGTCGCCTCTTCCAACAATACAGTAAGGCTTGTTGTCCCCCAAGTATACTTTCCCAAAATCCCCTGTTACACAGTTCTGAAGAAGCTTCCTATTAGTAGTGGTGTGAAACGAGGCTTCCGAATCGATAACCCATGAATCAGAATCGCTATCCACAACAAGGATCAAGGCATCTTGCACGATATTAGCCTCCTGCTCATTCGCATCATTTTTTTGTGCTTTACAGATTGAAGACATATGGCCATTCTGGCCGTAATTCCAACACTTCCCTTTGATAGGCCTAATCTTCGAGTTCGATGTCTTTTTTTTCGACTTTGACCGATTCCTATTCTGGTTTTCCTTCTTCTGGCTTCGATCTCTCTACTCAAGATTTAGGGCTGAGCCTGAACCTTCTGATTCGGACGATTTCCTTCTAACCTCCTCGGATAGAATCATGCTACCAACCTCGCTAAACTTCAACTTCTTCTTCCCTGTCGAGTTGTTAATTGCGATCACGCAATATGCCCAACTATTCGGCAACTACGACAGAATCTATAGGGCCTGCACTTTATCATCAAACGTGATGTTCACGGAGATAGGTTAATCAACAATCGTGTTGAACTCGCTGAGATGCAACGTGAAGGAATATTCTTTTGCCATCTTAAGGTTGAAGAGCGTATTGATGAGATGCACCTTGTTTGCAGCTGACAGTTGCTTGTACATCTTCTTGAGAACTTCCATAAGCTCCATCGTCATCTTCTCCTTTAATATATTGTAGGTAACTAATTTGACGAGTGACAATCGGATCTTCCCTAAAGCCTTTCGATCCAATATTTCCTAGTCCTCGTCTGATTCCTTCTTCTTCTTTACTTTAGCCTTGCCCATCAACGAACGGTAAAAATCCTTCTAGTACAGATAGCTCTTCATCTACGACTTCTAGTAGGCAAAGTCTGACCTGTCAAACTTCTTAATCTTCGATTTGATTTCATCTACCATGGCTCTCATACAAATCTTCTGAACGAAGCTCTGATACTAGTTGTTAGGGTTGAACACACAACCCGTGTCCTTCCGGATCTTGTGTCAAAAGTAAGCAAGCAGGAAATCAT
Source organism: Asparagus officinalis (assembly GCF_001876935.1). NCBI lineage: Eukaryota > Viridiplantae > Streptophyta > Magnoliopsida > Asparagales > Asparagaceae > Asparagus > Asparagus officinalis. The sequence continues at coordinate 40,323,077 of NC_033798.1, read as the reverse complement.
AGTAAATAAAAAAACTTACAGGAAAGAATAATCAAATAGAGAATACCAAATTTAACGAGGTTCGGCAAACGTGCATATGTCCTCGGGAGCCACACCAAAAACTTTCATTAATTAAAGAAGATTACAATGCTCGCAATATCAACGGACGGTAAAGGTCCTTTTGGTACAAATAGTCCTCCATCTGCGACTTTCAGTAGGCGAAGTCTGACCCATCAAACTTCTCAATCTTCGATTTGTTTTTTTCTGCCATGGCTCTCGTACAAATTTCCTGAACGAAGCTCTGATACCAGTTGTTGGGGTTGAACACACAACCCGTGTCCTTTTCGGATTTGTGCCGAAAATAGGCAAGGAGGAAATCACAAAAAAAAACTTGCAGGAATAATCAAACCAGAGAACACCAGATTTAATGAGGTTCAGCAAACATGCCTACTTCCTCGGGAGCCTCATCAAAAAACTTTGATTAATTGAAAAAGATTATAATGTTCGCAATAGGACTCTCTCTAAAATTTTTGATCTCAAAGTGTCGTCAAAACCCCTCATTTTCATGTTACACAAACCCTAAAAACATATCAAGATATATAGAATCACAGTGTTAGACCCTAGAGGGGAGGGGGGGTGATTAGGGTCTTATGCTAATCTAATCTGATTTTATGCCAATTAAAACTAATTCAAACTATTCTTCTTACAAGATAGATATACAATATGTTATAAGCAAGAATAAGCAATATGAGCAAATGAATATATCCTAGCAATGAGATATACTATGAAATATATGCAAGGATATATAAACTAACACAATAGTGAAATAAACAATCTACAAATGTGATAGGGCAATTTACGATGGCGACAAGAATGTAATGAACACTAAGCACAAATGAAACGTCAAAGCAAACTCAAACACAATCAAATGATCACGGAGTTCGGACATTCCGTCCTACGTCTCCGCTCCCCACTCCCGGGGAGAACTCCACTATCACAACCGGATTTTCTATGCTCACCCGAATAACGTTTACACCTCACAATGTCGGTTTTCAACGCTCACCGATCAACGTTCACACATCACACTCTTACTCGGTTTTCTAGCTCACCGAAAACTTTACAACAACACACTCGGTTTTCTAGCTCACCGTAAACCTTACAATCTCACAATATAACAAATGATTTGTTCTCTACAATAGATGAGAACACAATGCAAGCTCACTCTTAATGATGCAATCCCACAACCCAAATATACTATGAATGTAAATGCAATAAGCTCAATAGTTGTGTGTGTGTAAGTAAAGAGAATTAAATCAAAACTAAACTCAATATAATTCTAGTTTAATAACAATGATAATCAAATATATATAAAAGAGGTAGAAATAGAGTTTAGAAAACTTCTCAATAGATCAAGAGATCGAGGGAGTATAGTTGGATGCTCAAACACTAATAGACAATCTCCTCAAGCTCTTGTGAAATAGATTTCACAAACTCAAACTCTCAAATGCTTAAAAGCTTCTTAAACACTCTTTTAAACAAAAACAAAACAAGCTTAAATCCTTGTTAAAATCTTTTAAAACATTCTCATAGTATATCAAATGATAAATGCAATGGGGTATATATAGGATAGAAGAAAACAACCCCCAAAACCCCCAAAAACAACTAAAAGACAAAATTCAGCAAGTTACCCTTACTGTACAACGGTAACATCGGCGGTCGATCGTGACGGTCGACCGTCAGAAGAAAAATTACAAAATCGGTCTCTGGACTACTGACGGTCGACCGCACTGTAGCACGGTCGACCGTGGCGGTCGACCGCACTTTTCCAGATTTTGACAGATGTTAAAATTTTGCGTATCTCACTTTGTAAAAACAATTAAAAATAGTAAATCAACTCTAAAAATCATGAAATTTTGAAGGAAGGTTCTAGACATGTAGATTAGCATGTTAGAGAAAGAATTTCTGAAATATCACTTCCCAGTTGAGAGAAATAAATGTTTTAATACAGATAAACAGTTTCTAAAAAAAACTGCTGAAAATACGGTTTTGTAATTTCAATTGAAAATAACAAAACAACTCTAAAATTAGTAAAACTTGGGGAAATGTTTGTATATATGATGATAAACATGTAAACAAAGAAATTTTTCAAATCGCATTTCCCAATTGTGAAAACGTATCTGTTTTGTAAAAACATGCACGGACACATGCACGTACATGAACAAAAAACTTGATTTTTCCAAAAACGAATCAAAACTTGTATTTATATATATGACTATATATATATAAAACCAAATACGTGTATGTTTGTATATGATTAAGCTTAGAGTACCAACACACATAATATAAAAAGCTAAACTAAATTACCCAAGCTTGATCTTGATCTTTAATAAGCTTGACTTGGTACACTTGCGGAAGAAGCTTGAACTTGGATCTTTAACTTGAATTGCATTGCTTCACTCCACTATTCCGTTAATCTCCATTGGATATGATCGTGAAAGCTTTATTCCATCCATCCTCCAACATATTGTTGATCTACAATAAATAACAAAATACAAACATAGACAAATAATATTAGATATAAATTGTTTGTTAAATCATCATAAAAATAAGAATGCTAACAATCTCCCCCTTTTTGATGATGACAAATAATTTACAAAAAGGATATATACATGAAAGGAAATGAATATATAAATTATAATTCACATGCATATAAACAAGGAAATGTATATTCACAATATTTCTCCCCCTTTAACAACATCAAAAAGGAGACAAAAGAATGAAGAGAGCGAAAGCTCCCCCTATCAAAATGCCATATAAAATATATGCAATAAAGATCAAGGTAAAACATGTGAGCAAGCATAGATAAGAGCATGCTAAAAATTTATTCACATACATTAAGATACTGAGAACACATGTGGATGCATCAAAATAAAAATAGTGTCTCATTAACACAACTATAAAAACATAGTGTATAAAGATAGATCTATGAAATCAAAAGAAGGGAAAACAAATCACTCAAATGAAATCATAAATCAAGATTTAAATCCAAAAACGATGTTTGATCAATCAAGAGAATTTTCTTTGTGGGATTTGATCAAACCACATGGAATACATTATAAGGCACGAATAGATGATCCATAAGCACAAACACATAAATATCATCATATAAGTGGAATATAATGAATTCAAAGCAATAATTTAAAACAAAATCTTTAATAAAAGAATTTTAAGAGAGGCAACAATATATCAAGCTCTTAAGCTTGTTCCAACCCATATAATCATTCTAGTATCCGGTAAACATGATTTGGAAATAAACACCCAATAAACCCGGAGGGTATATAACTATAAACCTCTCATTTAAAATCAAAACTAATAATCATGAAAACAAAAGATTTGATAAAAAAATTGTTTTCGTAACCAAAAGATTTTAAAACATAATTTTCAAAACCAAGAAAAGAAAAAAAAACATTAAAATACTTGGTAAAAAAATTAAATTTGTTTTGGTACCCAAGAATTATTGGTACCAAAAAGTTTAGGGACATGACCCCTATCATTCAAGCTTAAAGCCCTAGGGTTATGAACCCGTTTAGGCACATGTGGTGCACTAACACGGTCAAAACAAAAATTACTCAAATGACCCTTCCGATTACAATAAGTAAACTGGAAAGGAAACATTTGCTTATGTTGACCAAACGGTTGTGCACGATACTCATTTCCAAAATAGATTGTTTTTTAAAATTATTTTGCAAATGGGAAACTCTCTTCAAATCAAAACAAAACTTGATCAAATGACCAAATCTACCATAATGATCACACTTAAACTTTTGTGGTCTTTTAAAATTATTTGGCAAAAGTGAAGTCTTTTTCAAATCATAGCAAAATTTTGCCAAATGGCCAAAACGTCCACAAAGATCACATTTGAACATATTAGCATGTTTATGATGTGCATGATAAGCATATGCATGTGTATGTGATGAAGAAGCTACATGAGATGCACAATGAGCATTAGCATTGTTATGTTTGTGTGCATCATAGCAAAATCTAGCAAGATGGCCTTTACGACCGCAAATTGTGCATTTGTAGACTTTGCTATATATGTGTGCATGATGAGTGGATGATTTTGACTTAGACTTGACACACATATTCACAAGCTTCTTATGGTTGTTAATGCATGTATTAAGAGTTGAATCTAAAGCAGAAATACGGTTTTTAACATTGTTCAACTTATCATTAGGCATATTAGTATTAACTTTAGAAGTAGAACATAAATAATCATTTATAAAAGAAGTAATATCATTTTTTATGTTCTCTACTTCTAACATGGCATTATTTTTTTCATGAGTTAAACTAACAACATTTGAAGTTAAAGAAACATGATCCAATTTTAATTTTTTATTGTTTTTTTTAAGGATCACATTTTTATTAGAAATAGTTTTAAACTTAGATGCTAACAACTCATGATCAGATTTCAAATCTTCATGCTTGCTTTGTAAATCAATAAAATCTTTATGCAATTTGTTATAGGCATGCAATAATTTTTCACTAGCACAAACAAGTTCATCACTAGATAAATTATTAGTGGTTTTGGACTCGTAAACCTCATTAGGGCTATCGCCTAGTGACCGTGTGCATGATGCTCGATATGAGCTTGAAGCCGGATCCTCCAAAGCTTGTCGGATCGCCTCCAAGTCCCCTTGATGTGCGTTAATAAATTTTCATAAGTTGTAAGCACTATCAAATTAAACAAATTTGTTAGGCATAGATGAATCAAGAGCATTTAGCAAATATTCTAACAAAATATTGTTCATTGTAAACATACGATGATCATTTTTATTCCACTTGGATTTCTTCATAGTGGGCACAATATAAGCATCATCTATAATTTTTCATAAATCAAAGTGTTTAAATTGAACGAAAAGTTTAAATCTAACACACCATTAGGCATAGGGAAAATTATCTAATCTAGGAGCAATATTGATGGCATAACCTAAACAAGATGCATCGTTCATATCCATAATGTATATATGCAAGCAAGATACAAAAATTAAAAATTGGATTAGCACAAAAAGATAACTTGGATCTTTAACTCAAGGCGATTAGATCTTAAATCAAAGAGCACCAAGCTCTGATACTAATTGTTAAGACCCTAGAGGGGGGGTGTGATTAGAGTCTTATGCTAATCTAATTCGATTTTATGCCAATTAAAACTAATTCAAACTATTCTTCTTGCAAGATAGATATACAATATGTTATAAGCAAGAATAAGTAATATGAGCAAATGAATATATCCTAGCAATGAGATATACTATGAAATATATACAAGGATATATAAACTAACACAATAGTGAAATAAACAATCTACAAATGTGATAGGGCAATTTACGATGACGACAAGAATGTAATGAACACTAAGCACAAATGAAACGTCAAAGCAAACTCAAACACAATCAAATGATCACGGAGTTCGGACCTTCCGTCCTACGTCTCCGCTCCCCACTCCCGGGGAGAACTCCACTATCACAACCGGGTTTTCTATGCTCACCCGAATAACGTTTACACATCACAATATCGGTTTTCAACGCTCACCGATCAACGTTCACACATCACACTCTTACTCGGTTTTCTAGCTCATCGAAAACTTTACAACAACACACTCAGTTTTCTAGCTCGTCGAAAACCTTACAATCTCACAATATAACAAATGATTTGTTCTCTACAATAGATGAGAACACAATGTAAGCTCACTCTTAATGATACAATCCCACAACCCAAATATACTATGAATATAAATACAATAAGCTCAATGGTTGTGTATGTGTAAGCAAAGAGAAATAAATCAAAACTAAACTCAATATAATTCTAGCTTAATAACAATGATAATCAAATATATATAAAAGAGCTAGAAATAGAGTTTAGAAAACTTCTCAATAGATCAAGAGATCGAGGGAGTATAGTTAGATGCTCAAACACTAGTAGACGATCTCCTCAAGCTCTTGTGAAATAGATTTCACAAACTCAAACTCTCAAATGCTTGAAAGCTTCTTAAACACTCTTTTAAACAAAAACAAAACAAGCTTAAACCCTTGTTAAAATCTTTTAAAACATTCTCATAATATATCAAATGATAAATGCAATGAGGTATATATAGGGTAATCTTTCAATTTTAGTTCCTGTAACAGATTCCCTCATGCTTATACTGCATAATTGTATCAAATATCCCTCCTCTTGTTCCCTCATGGATTTTTCAATATTCTTCTCATTTACAAGATGTAGTTCTCCAGGAATAATGCCTTGCAGTGTTCTCTTGGTTCCTCCACACATGAATGTCACATGTAATTTCTTGAAGTTAAGAGTGATGTCTTTCAGAGTCTTCATCCAATCGGCTTCTAACACAATCTGGCTTCCCCCCATAGGCATCACCAATAAGTTTACGTGGATGCTCACTCTTTGACAGTCTAATGTTACTCCTTAGCACACCACAACTCTTTTAATGAGGTCCCCATTGGTCACAAGAACATCAAAATTGTTATATTCTATCACAGTTAGCCCCAGCCTCTTAACCAGCATGGTGTTGATAAAATTATTAGTGGAACCAGAATCTATCAAGATACTGATAGATTGATTTTTGTAAAATCACACAATTCTAATAGTGTGAGCAGCTGAAACTCCACTAAGAGCTTGCACCGAAATAGATGTTGCTCCTCTTACCAAACTTTCAGCCAATTCAATGGCTAATTCATAAGGTTCATTTCTATCATCACCACCTTCCTCTTCCTCAACTGAACATCCTTCCATTATGCCTTCTAGTATGAACAAATGTTTCCCCTTGCATTAATGTCCTCTATGCCATTTTTCATCACATGTAAAACAAAGGTCTTGATTTCTTTTTCTTTGTAAGTACTCAGGAGTAAGTTTCTTGAATTAAGGAGAGGGTTTAGGCCTTTCCTGTATGACATTCTCTTGGGAGGAATGATTCTACTGACTTCTTTGGTTAGCAGTATTCCAATTCCCTCTAATTTTCTTTTCCTTTTTTTGTTTGTCCTCAAACAACTTAGCCAAAGACAATGCGCCCTTCAACGAAGAAGGTCTTACAGCAGCGACTTCGTACTTCAATTCCTCTTTCAAAACCCCCTATAATTTTTTTCAGAATGTGTCTCTTAGAGGGTTGATCTTCTAATAATCCAAGAGTCTGCTCAAACTTCCCGAGATATTCTCTCACTGTGGATATATGTCTCATAGTAAAGAATGTATCATAGGGTCTAAGGAGTTCACTAGGTCCAAATCTAGTGATGATTTCTTCTTTCAAAACATCCTAATATTGATAATTCTCAAGATTCTTGGTGAACCACCGAAACCACTGTAAGGCTTCATCTTTCAAATAGAAAGAACATACCTTCACTCACTCATCCTCCTTGATTTCATAATAATCAAATATTTGCTCCGTTTGTTCTAGCCAATAAACAACATTCTCAGAGCCAGAAAAAGTTGGGAAATCTAATCGCAAAGATTTCGGTTGAACTAGTTTCTGATTATTAAAAAAAGATTTTTTTTTGAATCAAGGGATTACCAGAATAATGAGTTGCTGGAAACTCTCCAGAGAATTCAAAGCCTCTTTGATTTGGTTGGTTATTTCCCTGAATTTGATCCCTGCTTCCTGGTCCAAGGATTCTGTGATCACTTCTTGCTCATGAGTTGAAAATTCTTCGATTATTTCCCGGTCGTTCTCCCGCTCCAGGAGATCGATTCGTGATCCTGGTCCCCAGTTTCTTTGATCACTTCTCATCCCAGATCCTGTTGTTTCAAAGTTTATACTCTTAGCTTGCTTGAGATCACTTCTCATCCCAGATCCTGTTGTTTCAAAGTTTATACTCTTAGCTTGCTTGAGATCCTGCAATTAAGAAGATATTTCTCTCAATTGTGTGAGGAATTCTTTATTAATGAGCCCTTTTTGAGTGAGTGATTCCTCCATCCTAGCTCCCTGTTTAATGAGAGATTCATCAATTCGAGCTCCCTGTCGAGTGAAGGTTTTCTCTAAGTGAGCCATCTGATTGAAGATTCCGTGTTGATTGAGGGTTCTCTCCTCATGAGCTTCTTGCTGAGTGCCATCATCCTTTGGAGCTCTCTCACGGTCGCCCATAGAGTCTTCAGCTCCCGCCTTCAACTCCAGCTGGTCTGATACCAATTAAGAGGATCGCGCCTCTGCTAATTCTCTTAGCTGTGTTTCGGGTCATGGTGAATTGTGTGAACGATGAAATTCAAGTGAAAAGATAACTTGAAAGAAGGATTGAGAGAGAAGGAGACGAGATTGAATTTAAGAGAAAGAAACCAATTGTTTTTTTTCATCTATCATCATTACAATTCCTCTCTCTTTATACTCTGATCACTTTAAGGAACCAAAACAGAAACGTGCATAAATACGTGCATGAACATGTAACAAGAACAAAACAATAATAACCGACTCCCAACTGAACCCAACTACCTATAACAGACTCTAACAATGTTTACAACTGTTTGTATTTACATAACAGCCCTTAAATGAGTCCGTATCTCCAGCTCGAACACTTCTCCTTCCCTATTATTGACTTCCAGGATCAACACCAACTTTAATGTTTTCACCATCCGTCCCTGACACTTTCATATCTTAATCAGATTCGGATAGGCGACAGTTTGACCATCAAGATGCTTGTACTTTTTAGATCAGATCATTATTAGCGTGGAAGACAACATATTTGAGAGATTCCTACTTTTGGATCAGAGGCTGCTTCCCAGTCTGCCTCATAAGCTTTCCTAGTCTCGAAATCCTCGGTGGAAATAATTGTGAAATTAATTAAGCACAAAACACAATTTAGTGAAAAAAGAAATAACAAGATAAATATAGGTCGATAAGAGATTTATGTGGTTGATCAAAACTGACTATATCAGTGAGCAAGGGTTAGTTCTTCTCTTTGAGCAAAAAATTGCAAGAGAATTATAGTTGAATAACCACCCGACCTAACCCTGTAACCCCTCATATACCCAGACCTAAAGTATCCATAGAACACTCTCACAAGCGCTAAAAATGCTCAAATTTTCTCTCATTTTGTGTGCCTCCACCAATGCTCACAAGAATCTTTAAATAGGCTACAAGCCTTGACTGCCAAGCTTTAGCAAACTTATCTATCAAATTTTGCCTAACTTGCCATTAAGCTTTATCAATCTTGCCCACCAAGCATTACGAAACTTTTTCACCAAGTCTTACAAGAGGGTTGGCCCACCAACTTCTTCATTCGTTAGGTATTTTTCTAGTATATAATTTTTGTTGAAATTTCTTCATTTGCCCTGAGGAGCCTATAATTCACGAACACATCTTCATTTAAACTATGATGCTTTTGACTCTCTGCGTTCATCTTTCAAAGTATCTTTAGGTCAGGTTTTACTAAATTTTGGATAGCATCTTTGTTTCTTGTATCGTGTGGTGATTATTTAAATTCTACTGAAAGTTCTCAGATTTTCTCATTAAACATTGTACAAGAAATTGTTGGTAATTCGAAACAATCAAATCGAACTCTTGCCCTTCCGGACCTTGTGTTGAAAGTAGGAAAGTAGTTCACCTCAAATAAAGATCAAAAATTTGCAGAAATAATAAAGGAGACGAACACATAGATTTAACGAGGTTCTGCAACGTGCCTACGTCCTCGGGAGCCACACCACATAATTCTTTTGATTAATTGAAGAAGAAATATAAACTCTCAAACTAGGGTTTTATCTCTTTGAGATTCTTTTTTTCTGCTGTCAAAAACTTTCTTTTCGTGTGTATACAAGCCCTAAAAACGTTTAGGTATATATAGAGTCCTGAAAGAAATAGAATCCAAAACAGTTTAGAAAACTGTTTGACCGCGTCGCGGTCGACCATGCAGGTATCACGGTCGACCGCGGCAGTCGACCGAACCGGCAGTCGACCAAACCACTTTCCTGAGAGCAGAAAACATTACAATGTTGGCGCGGTCGACCGTCACGGTCGATCGAACTGATTTCCAAGACCAAAAATCCCTACAGGGTTGACGCGGTCGATCTCCGCGGTCGACCGCCTTTAGCTCCAGCCTCTTGTCAGCTTCTGTGCACGTTCGCGGTCGACCGCCACGGTCGACCGTGTAGGTCTCCTCCTGTTTTTCATGATTTTTCTCCCTCGTTTTGATTCCAGCTTCGGCTTTAATTTTAGGTCTACACTTTAGACTAACAATCTCTCACTTAGAGACCAAAATGCCATCAACAAGTTCACCCAAACTCTCCCCTTCTTCGCATGTATCTTCTCCTCTTCGGAAAAAAAAATCCTTTCTTCAATCAACAATATCCCGGCGATCTCGACGATCCTCATAGTTTGGCTCCGCCTTCGTCTTATACTCGTGAAGTCTAACTGAAGTTGTGCGTAACTTTCCGTGAAACATAGTGGTTTGTTCGTGAAACATAGTGGCAATCACCATTGAGAAACTGAAGTATAGCCTTCATCAACATGTCCGTCGGATTTTGACTCTTCAAAATCTTCATTAAGTGTAACTTTCCGTCTTCAACTAGCGAGCGTATAAAATGATATTTGACGTTGATGTGTTTCGTTCTGGCGTGATATACTGGAGTCTTGGCAAGATGTATAGCGCTCTGACTATCATAATAAAAAACTCCTCTCCCTTCAGATCCAACTCTTCCAAACACCTGTTCAACCAGATCATTTCCTTGTTTCGGTCATCGTGACATACTCAGCCTCGATTGTAGATAAAGTCACAATCTTCTGCAGACGTGAGACCTAGCTCACTGCTATCGACACTAAGGTATAAACATTCCCCGTGATGCTTCGTCTCGTATCATGATCACGGCGAAGTCCGCATCCACGTATCCCTGCAGCACCAACTCTTTTTTTCTGAAATATAGTGGTTTGTTCGTTGTTCCCCTCAAGTATAGTAATATCCACTTCACGACCTCCCAATGCTGTTTCCCTGGATTACTAGCAAACCTGCTCACAACTCCCACTGCATGGGCGATGTCCGGTCTAGTGCAAACCATCGCATACATGAGACTCCCAATGATCGAAGAATATGGCACCTGCTCATATGCTCTCTATCTGCATCTGTCTTAGATGATTGATTCTCAGATAGCTTGAACTGACTTCCAAGGGGCGTGCTAACAACTTTGGCATTCTGCATGTTAAACCTCTGAAGTACCTTCTCAATGTATTCAGTTTGGCTCAATCTCAACGTCCCTTGAGCTTCATCCCTACTGATTCGTATCCCTAGAATCTGTTTTGTTGCACCCAGATCCTTCATTGTAAACTCCTTTGCTAGCTGTTTCTTCAAACTGTTTATATCTTCTAAACACGATCCTGCTACCAACATGTCATCAACATATAATAACAAGATAATAAAGCTGGACTCGAACCTTTTGAAATAACAATAATGGTCCGAATTGCATCTTCTGTAACCATTGTTTTGCATGAAGTTATCAAACTTCTTGTATCATTGTTTCGGAGCCTGTTTCAAATCATATAAACTCTTCTTGAGCTTGCACACCATCTCTTTCTTTCCTTCTTCAATGAAGCCAACAGGCTGCTTCATGTAGATTTCTTCATCTAAGTTACCATAAAAAAGGCAGTCTTTACATCTAACTGCTTAAGAAAGATATCTTCTGTAGCTACCAAACTCAACACCACTCTGATGGTTGTGAGCGTCACTACAGGGAAAAATATCTCCGTGTAGTCTACTCCTTCCCGTTGTTAAAACCCCTTCACTACTAATCTGGCATTGAATCTCTTGCTTCCATCAATCTCCTGCTTGACCCAGTAGACCCATTTGTTATATAAGGACTTCTTCTGCGCAGGTAGCTAGGCTAACTCCCATATCTCATTAGTGAGTAGAGAATCCATCTATTCCTGCATCGCATGCTCTCACTGCTGAGATTCACTCACTTGTATTGCCTCTTCATAGCACTCCGGTTCACCGTTATCTGTCAACAATAAGTAATCAAGAGATGAAAGATATCTGGGATTTGGTTTGGTTAACTTGGATGAAAGATATCTGGGAAAGATGGCCTTTCATTCTTCTGAAAACTAACCCTTTTTTGCTTCCCAAAGATGCAATCTTCACAAACCCCGACTTTCACGGAATCGATCCTGGTTATCTTTCCCTGTGAATGTAAGATCTTCATTCCCTTCTCGCTCCTGTGCCCTAGCCTGTTGTGCCATAGATCTGTACTCTTTTTGCCAGCTACAATTGCGAGGGTGTCACTCGCATATAGGGTGAGGTAGAGAGTTTCTAGTTTGTTGTCTCGAGCAACTATTATCTTACCGTTGGAGATTCTTCACGAATCCCCTGTGAATGTCGAAACATAGCTTGCTCCAAGCTGTCCCACCGAAACAAGATTCCTCTTTAACTTCGGCACGTGTCTCACGTTCTTCAAGGTCCACTTAGAGCCCTTCATCTGATCTGCACCTCACCCTTTCCAACAGCATTACAAGGCTCGTTATTCCCCAAATACACTTTCCAAAGTCCACTGTTACATAATTTTGAAAAAACTTCCTATTAGCAGTAGCGTGGAAAGAGGCTCCTGAGTCAATGACCCAAGAATCCGAGTCGCTATCCATAGTAAGGATCAAGGCATCCTGCATGATATGAGCCTCCTGCTCACCCACATCCTTTTTTTGACTTTTACAGACTGAAGACATATGACCATCCTAATCGCAGTTCCAACACTTTTCTTTAATAGGCCTAACCTTCGAGTTCGACCTCTTCATTACTGATTTTGACCGATTCCTATTCTGGTTTTCTTTCTTCTTTCTTCTGTCTTCTGCCTCTCTGCTCGAAACTTAGCGCTGAACCTGAACCTTTTGATTCGAATAAAATCATGCTAACAACCTCACTCAGCTTCAACTTCTCTTTCCCCGTCGAATTGCTGATTGCCGTCACACAACTTGTTCAACTATCCGGCAACTACGATAGAATCAATAGGGCTTACACTTCATCATTGAACGTGATGTCTACGGAGATAAGCTGATCAACAATCGTGTTGAACTCGCTGAGGTGTATCGTGAAGGACCGTTCTTCTGCCATCTTGAGGTTGAAAAGAGTCTTGACGAGATGCACCTTGTTTGCTACCGACGGTTGCTCGTACATCTTCGCGAGCGCTTCCATAAACCTCACCGTCGTCTACTCCTTCAAGATATTGTGGGCTACTGATTTGGCGAGCGACAACCGGATTTTCCCTAGAGTCTTCCTATCCAGTATCTCCTAATCATCATTTGACTCCTTTTTTTTGTCCCTTATCCTTACCCATCAACGGGCGATACAAGTCCTTCTGGTACAGATAGTCCTCCATCTGCGACTTTCAGTAGGCGAAGTCTGAGTCGTCAAACTTCTCGATCTTAGATTTGATTTCCTCTGCCATGGTTTTCACACAAATTGCTGAACTAAGCTCTGATACTAGTTGTTGGGGATTCGAACCCATCAAATCGAACCATTGCCCTTCCGAACCTTGTGTTGAAAGTAGGAAAGTAGGAAAATTTACCTCAAATAAAGATAAAAAAACTTGCAGAAATAATAAAGGAAATGAACACACAGATTTAACGAGGTTCGCCAACGTGCCTACGTCCTCGGGAGCCACACCACATAATTCTTTTGATTAATTGAAGAAAAAATACATGCTCTCAAACTAGGGTTTTATCTCTCTGAGATTCTCTCTTTTTCTGCTGTCAAAAACTCTCTTTTTTCGTGTGTAAACAAGCCCTAAAAACGTTTAGGTATATATAGAGTCTTGAAAAGAAACAGAATCCAAAACAGTTTAGGAAACTGTTTGACTGCATCGCGGTCGACCATGATGGTCGACCGCGCAGGTATCGCGGTCGACCGCAGGTATCGCGGTCGACCACACACCAATCACGGTCGACCGTATCAAAAACCCGAGACCAAAAATCCTACAGGGTTGGTGCGGTCGACCGTCGCGGTCGACCGCCTTCAGCTCCAGCCTCTTGTCAGCTTCTGTGCACGTTCGCAGTCGACCGCCACGGTCGACCGTGCAGGTCTCCTCCTGTTTTTCTCGATTTTTCTCACTCGTTTTGATTCCAGTTTCGGCTTCAACTTTGGGTCTACACTTTAGACTAACAGAAATAACTCTTGCACACTCAATTTCACCTACCTTTTGAAGATTTTGTTCCTCTTCCTTAGTTTCTAATTTCCTAGTAAGGCATCAGATAACTGAACATTAATCGGATGATATCCCAGTGATGCGAGAGAATTTTATTTCTTGTGTAGAGCAGCATCTAGTCTCATGCTTCTGCATCAGTCAGATGCTAGATTACGTTTCTACCTTTCAATTTTCAAAAGAATGCTTCTTTCCTTTCCTTCTGACATATATGCAATTGGTATTCACAAAATTGACCTTTTGATCTTTTCGTAGACAATTAAATCTTTTCCAGAATATTACTGGAATATATCCTGATGGCCCACAAAGTTGTTTGTACGAGCGCAAGTTTTTTTATCATCCTCTTGGTGAGGTATTATGCAACTTTTATCTTATTAACTTTCTTTTTAATTCTTATCTTGATCATTTTTAGTTAATTTCAATAGAATTTAGTCCCTCTCCAATTTGAAATCTAGCTGTCTTCCATGTCTTACACCCATTTTTGTTTTTTATTCAAAGAATAGTTCATTAAAAATAAATGATTGTAACTAAAAGTAGTAGTCTCTCTATTATTTCTTCACAGTGGAGAGGATTGAAATCCTTCTCAATCGATCATTAATAAGACTGGGATATGAGAAGGCTTAGTGTTATAGGTTGCCTCAAATACTCAAATCCATATTGTTTTAGGGGTTCCTTTTATGACTTGGTTTGTTTTGATCAAAAGTCCTACTTACATTAGACTTTGCACAACCAATCATATTAGAGGTTTATTCTTACTTGGACTCTTATTGGGTTTTAGGACATGTGGACTTCTATTCCTATTAGAACTCTTATTCCTTAGACAGTAAGGAGCTGAGATCTTCAAGGCTATATAAGAATAATCTTTCAAGCCAATAATTATCAATAATCTTCGGAGCACCAATCAAGAAGAGAGTTCTTTTGTGAAGCGTATTTGATGTTCTTCTCTTTTGTTCCTTTAGTTGAGAGTTGTATTAGGCTTTTGAGGTGTTATTTGGGATTGAGAGATTGCACTTTGTATTCCTCACAATTAGTAAATATTTTCTCCTCCTTCGCCCGTGGACCTAGGCTACAAGCCGAACCACGTATATCTTTGTGTTCGTGTGTTCTTGATATTTTTCGTGCTCTCGTGTGATTGATATTAGCTTATGCTGGAGAGTTTGTCATAACACTTAGTCATTTTCAGTCCTTTCCTTTTCGGTGTGCATCTCTCTTGCTTACATTTTCTTAAATGGATTCCTAGAGTCATCTTTAGTCCTGTTTGTATTTACGTTCTTGTTCTCCTTGTCACATCCACTCAACGCTTCCCTACAGTCTCACTATGATTAACTGGCCACTTTTAGATCGTATATCTAATTGTTCAACAAGCCATTCATAGGTCAGATATAAAAATTGTTTGCCCCTCTTGAGTTTTCTTCTAGCTTAATCTTGCACTGAGGAAGGGATTCATGAAGAGTATTATCAACTTGTGTGATTAGTAGTTCACAAATATTTCCATGTCCATTTACTCTCTGATTTTAATTTAACATGTCTTTGCAGGTTCCATCAGTTGCATGAATTTGATCAAGGGAAACGAAGCTGTCGCAGACGCCTTGCTGGTCACAATGAGCGTCGAAGGAAGCCACCTCCTGGCCCTTTATCCCCACGTTACGGGAGACTCTCATCTTCCATCTATGGTTAACTTTCCTCTATCATTTTATCTTTCCGTAAATTGAAAAAAATCCATGAATGGCTTGCATGACTGACAGAAAATCCTCCTATGATTTCAAATACCTGTATCATTTTATAATCATCAAATTTCAGATGTAATCATTATTTTCGATAAATAATCATATATATGTTTATATGGGAGTGCATATAACTGTCATATCCTACGATGTGCTTTTACATACAAGTCAATTTTGTAGAAATTAAAAGAGGGGAGTAAAGTATCACCTGTAAAAACTTCAGGGGATTTTCTGGCTTGCATGACTTACAGAAAATCCTCCTATGATTTCAAATACCTGTATCATTTTATAATCATCAAATGTCAGATGTAATCATTATTTTCGATAAATAATCATATATATGTTTATATGGGAGTGCATATAACTGTCATATCCTACGATGTGCTTTTACATACAAGTCAATTTTGTAGAAATTAAAAGAGGGGAGTAAAGTATCACCTGTAAAAACTTCAGGGGATTTTCTGTCAATAACACAAACTTTAGGAGAATTCTCTATAATTTACCCTTTAACCTTTATATTTTTCTTCTATTTTTTCTTTTTCAATTTTAACCTGACTATTTTTAATAGCAATTTGACATTGTTAATTTGCAGAAGATGGTAGCAGATTCAGGAGCTTTCTCATGGATTTCAGTTACCCAAGGACTCAGTCTCCTCCGTCGAGAAATCTGTGGCCTGCTGTAAGGTCCAGTGAGCGAGTGGCTGGTGGAAATCAGTGGCTTGGAAACCCAGCTGGTCCTTGCCATGAAATAGTGACACATCCATACATCCATCCCTCGACTCACTACACTTCTGAGCTTCCACCGAGTGAATGTTTTGCTGCTGGAGTCACCGACTCCAGCTGTGCTCTCTCTCTTCTGTCAACTCAGCCCTGGGGAACCACTTCCTGTGCTGCCCCCAGAAACCGAGCCCCAAATATCTCTGCCAGCATTGGCCTAGGTGGTACTCCAATGGGCCAACCGATCATCCCGAGCAATCATTGCATGGCTCATCCATGGGGTTTCAAGAATCATGGAGCTGGTACTAGTCATCATGAGATCCAGCATGATATGGGATTAGGACACTTTGATGATGATGGCAACGGTCAGTTCTCTGGGGAGCTCGAGCTCGCTCTGCAAGGGAACAGTCAGTGCCCGGCTCATGGTCCAGTGCGGGCTTATGACCATTCTGGCCACGGTGGGCATTGGTCTCTCTAAATGACCGTTCTGGCTTTGGTGTGGACCGATATTGATTATGTAGGTGATGAATTATTGTATGGATTTCTTGATGGTTTATGTATTACCCTTATCTAGAAGGTTGTTTGTTATCTCCTCTCTGAGGTATGATGAACCTGTTTGCTTTGGACCTGAATTTGCCTGTGGTGGCCTGTTGTTTGTAACTGCTATCTTAAAACAGTCTTCTGCTATCTAATGTTGCCCGGGTTGCTTGCAGCTTTGCTTGCAGCTACTTGTTTCTGTATGATGTCTGAGATAAAAAAATTTCTGTTAATGCTTACTCAGGGTTGAGTCTTCAGGCAATCTTTTGAAATCTCCCACCTTTTCCTTTCTGGAAAAGATATTTCAAATTTGTTAATAGTGGCAATGTAGTACCTTAATATTCCCTCTATAGCAAAGTTACAGGTTTTATAGTCAGCACTGCATTAACAAGAGTTAAATGCAAATATGGTACTTATGCATAGAGGTTAAAGATTCATAAGAAGATGAAAGATACTTCCTTTTAGAGAAAATCAAATATTATAGAAAGGCTAATTAAAACAGAATAACCAAAATTGTGAATTTCTATAGAGGAAACGCATTAGAGTAAAACTGGTCATAATTAAAATCATACTCATACTTCATTGCTTCAACAAGGCTGGTCTTTCACCAAATAACCACGGGCCATTATCCATCATTGTTTGCATCTCTTGCTAGAGTAGCAATCATATGCTCTTGAACATCCAGTACAAATTATATAGTATTCTTGTAATATTAATAGATTTAATTGTTATATATATAATTTTGGTGTTATTTTCTATAATTGTTTTAATAACCTTCAAAATTATTTTATTAGATCATGCACTGCGATAATCACTTGCTTAGAGATGTGATCTAACTTAAAGATTTTTTAAACTCGTGTTTAACCAACTAGTAAATGATAACTTCGTTATAATATGTTATTATACATGATACCAATATGTGAGATGTGATTGTGGGTCTTAACCACCGGGAATGGAGTTTCCCTGGGTATATGTCATAAGTACACATTGTGATGTGTCTAGCACTAGACTACATTTAGATTTTCTAGGACAAGTCACCTAGGAGATGGAGAAATCAGATTGTTATATGGTCCCTTTGACTTGACGATATTATCATTTCTGATTTGATAACTTAGTATATTTTGATGTGATGGTTAAGCTTGTTTAACAAGCACTTCACAACCTGAAACGTTAGGTTGCTAAATTTCATTTAGGAAATTGATGGATATTTTGATAGGATGCTCATTATGATGAGTTAATTTATTATGCATTCCCATGAAGTTATTTAATTTCTGCTGGCAGGTGGTTTTGCAAAATATTTTTAAAAACTTATTTTCTTCTAAGGACCTATTTGGTTTGGACAAAACATGCCGGAAAGTGAAAGAAAGCCTCTGTTCCTCTCTGACACCGGTGGAAAAAAAAAAATCAAAAAATTGATTTTTCGGTTGTTTGGGCCCGAAAAAATGGAGATGTAGAGAACCGTTTTGTAATCATTTAAAAAAAAAGAAAATCAAAGGTTTTGTAACTCTAGCCCTAACACATGTTTCAATTGGGTAATTTAATGCACTAAATAAGAATAAATGTGATAGGAGTTATAGAATGCAAATGGACTTTGAAACCCTAAGTAATCAATCCCTCATAGCTTCATGCGCACAACCAAAAGAGAAAAACAAAGCTTTGGAAAAATTAGAGGAAGGAATTTAGGAGAAATGCTTCAACAAGGTGAGTGTTTTATTCATATTTATATTTTTATTTTTAGTCATGAATTCTTGTAGAAGAGAAAGGAAATAGTACCTTTTCCGGCCATCAGCGTCACGTCTGGCGATGTCCGGTGATCTCCGATCAAATCTTGGACCGGACCTTCGCCGGCAGTTCAAACCCTAGCCATCGATCCCAAATCCCTTCTTGAATGGGTTCAAATTTATTGAGAAATTAGAGATTGGACGTGGGGTTGAAAGAAGAATCAAAGATCTTTAGTCTAAACCTTGAGTTTCTAAAAAGTTAACTTCTAATCCAAAAGATAGAATAGTTCTACAACATTATTCATGTTGTAGAAAATTAGTTTTAATTTAAAAACTTTATAAAAACAAGTTCTTACAAGAACTGATTGTGAAATATTTGCCTTAGCCCTGAGACCAGAAGTTTTGCTGTAAGTCCAATTTTTTTTGCTTTAAAAGAAAGATAAACAAATTTTTTAGAAACCCCCTTAGACCCTAGAAATATCAAAAATTAGTTTTAGGTCCAAAAACCTACAACGAGATGTTTCTAAATAAAACCTACTTAATGAAAAGATTTCCTCTAAGACCTTAGTTAAATAAAGTTTACTATTAGATATTTATACATCTTGAATGATTATAGGTTTGATCAAGGAGTAGGTTTTCTTGAGTACGGTTCTCCAAATTTTTACAAGATCTTTTAAGGTGAGTAGAATTCTTCTCATTGGTTATTTTCTATTATATATTATTTAAATGATAAATTTATTTTTGTATAGAGAAATGATAAATCTGACATGTTATTCTGTTCATTTATAGTAATTGTTAATAAATTTGAATGTGATAGCTATTTATCTTATACAAGATAAATAATGTTTAGTATATGAGATTAATGAAAATATATCATTTTAAATTTACTATTCAAATGCATTTATTAAAGAGTTCTATTTGACAAAAATAAATTATCTATTAGTTTAGATTCATGAATATTCTATTTTCATGAAATTGATATGAGAAAAGTTTACAAATGTGTTTAAGCATTTATAATGCTTTTCGTATAAGTGAAAATTATGAGCGATACTTTGAACAAAAAGAAAAGTGTTTTAAATGTTAAAAATCTGTAGAAGTCCACTATGGAGTGAAGTGATTTTTTTAAGCCTACCGTATGATATTGAATGTACCGACCAGTGTTAAAGTGGTCTTTTTGGCAAAAGTGAAGTGATATTCGGGCAACCTATGGTAGTGCTAGGTACAATCTGTCCCCGGGTTGACTTATATTGATTTGATGCGCATTCCCATGTTACTTAGCTGTAATTTTTGTAGCCTTAGTTGACAATTGAGGAAATTTTTGTATGTGTGGATTTAGATGGATAATTACGCTTTTAAAAGTATTTAGTGCTCATTTGTATCGTTTTAAAATTCGTGAATATTAATTTATGACAATATCACATCTATTCTTAGAAAATCCTTTTATTCAAAATGTTATGTATTTGTTAATATTCTTTTTGATGATAGCTTATTTAAATTTTAGTATTGATTAATTCTTAAACTTTTCTGATCCGCTAATGATAAATTTTTTGCTTACTGAGTGTAAATTTACCCCGTTGTTTTTCAATCTTTTTAAGGTGAAAATTAGATAGCTTTATCAAAACCTCGGAGCTTTAGAACATGAGAAGAATCTTTTAGAGTGTTTGATGTTGGAATTATAGTTATACTAGTCATGGAATCTTTTAGAGTGTTTGATGTTGGAATTATAGTTATACTAGTCATGCTACAATGCTTATGTAATAAGAGTCTTTTGACTCATTAGAGTGGTCATGCTACAATGCTTATGTAATAAGAGTCTTTTGACTCATTAGAGTGAACTTGTGATAATGTAGTTTTGCTCTGAGACTTCTTTATTTGTCAATAAAGCTTCTGTTAAAATGAAATTTTTGTAATATGGAAGTGCACCGCAGGCTTAGCATGCGCTTTGTGCACGTGTTGCCGTTGTCATGCATCTCAAAATTAGCTGCGTATTTTATTGGCGTGACAAGTTTTGGTATCAGAGCCAGGTTTAGAAGTCCTAGGCTTAGAGTTTTATAGATAGTAACGTTTAGAAATAAATTTTAGAATTGTTTTTAGGGATTATTGATATCTTGTTTGTTTGCTTTATAACTAGATGGTTAGGAACAACACAAACACTACTTCAACTCGAGAAAGTGATTTGCACCAGACTTTGTGACAAATATTTGGTGGTAGAAATGTACGTGGATCTGGTTCCGGAGAAATCAACTGGATGCCAATGCTATGTTGCAGATGATGCAAAGTCTCACCTCTATGATGCAAAATCAGCAGCAACAACTTAACAAACAACAAGAATCTCGATACATTGATCATCCTCGATTACGAAGTGGTATGGCGGAGTTTAAGAGGTTAACACTGCCTACCTTCGAAGGAAGTGTTGATCCTAAGGTAGCTGAAGACTGGATCACAGAAATGGAGAAAGTCTTTACTTACATGAAGTGTCCTGATGGAGAAAAGTGGCGTATGCAATATATATGTTAAAAGAACGTGCATATGGCTGGTGGCAAATGTAGCAGAGAATTCTGAGAGATGGTGTTGACCAAATATCTTGGGAAGAATTTAAAAAAGTCTTTTATGAGAAATAATTTCCAAAGACTGTTCGCCAGCAGAAGGAGAATGAGTTCCGTAAGTTGAAGCAAAATGATAAGACTGTGGTGGAGTATGAGGAAGAATTTACTTATCTATCTAAGTTTGCACCAACATTTGTTGTAACTAAAGAAGATAGAGCACGTTGTTTTGAGGAGGGTCTGCAACCCGAGTTAAGGTTTTAAGTGAGCTCATTTGAACTCTCTACTTATGATACAGATTATCTTCTTCTCCGCTTCAGGAGCTTAGCGATCCTCATAGGAGCTTGAGGATAGACGATTCTCATGGTATCTTAAGAATAGAGGCGTGAATGAAGCTGTTGGTGGCGGCAAAAGAAGCCAAAAGCAAGAAGACAACAAAATCAGGGAACTGGCGCTCAGGCTCTGGCCGGTCGACCGGACCAGCTAGCCGGTCGACCGGACCAAGCTGGTCAGTCAACCGGATTCATGCACACTACAGGGTGAGGAATGAGTCCTCTGGCCTGTCGACTGCGACAAACTGGTCAGTCGACTGGAAGTGGTTCTGCTTGCAGGGTTTGAAACCAAGCCTCTGGCCGGTCGAACGGGACATGTGTGCCGGTCGACCGGATCGGGTTTCCTGAGTTGCTTGTGACTCTTTTTGACGCATTTTCCTAGTTTGTTTGGACTTGTTTATTTATAAGATTACCATCCATATTGTTAGGGATATAAATAGGATTGTTTTAGGGTTTCTAGAAAATCAGATTGTATTCAAACAGAATAGAGAGATTGTTCTTTATTCTGGTAAGATTGTGAGAGAGAAATTTGTAATCTTTTATTACTCATAATCTAGAGAAGGTATTTTTCTTTACCAACTGAATTGTTCTTGTGTTTTCTATTATTATTTTCTCAACTCACATTTGATAATTCCACGATCAAAGGTGCTCATATGGTGACTCGTATCAAGTTGGTACCAGAGAGATCAGATCCTGTGAAGGGGGAATCCTGTGTATGGTCCTTACTCGATCACAGTATAAGAAGCTAGGTGAGATTCTTACTTCTTTGGAAGAAATCAAGAAAATAAGGAAGAAGAAGATGACAAAAAGTGATAATTCAACAAAGCTTGATGCATTGGAGAAGCAGATCGAGATGATAGGATCGACTTTCACACAACTCGTCGATCTCATTCATACAGGGGACAAAAAGGGTGAATCTTCTTTAAAGTCCAAGAAGAAACCCGTAGAGTCTGATGGGGAGAACGAGGCTTCAGATTCTGACGAGGAGGTCAAGATCGTGAAGACTGTTCCACATCAAAGGGGTAAAGGTACTTACCAGAATCTAAAGATAGATTTCAAAGTGGAGATTCCTATTTATGATGGAAGTGTCAACGTCGAGAGGCTTGATGGTTGGATCAAGCGGATGAAGACTTATTTTACTCTTTATAGGTATTCGTCAAAAGAGAAGATTGTTTTTGCAACATTGAAGCTTTCAGGGCATGCGTTGACGTGGTAGAAAGTCTACTGCAAGCAGGAGAAGAAGGCGGTATTGTGGAACAAGTTCAAGGAGCTAATGAGGAAGCAATTCTACCCGGTGAGATTCTTTGAGAGCATTGGTACAAGTGGTATGGCTTGCGTCAAAGATTCAATCAGACCGTTTAAAAATACACTATGGAGTTTCAGCAGCAGTCGATAGTCCTCAACATCCCAACGGAGGAATACTTCATTTTCATGAAGTATATGGTGGGTCTAAATGAATAACTTCGGAAGGAGATGAAGCTGTTCATGGTCGAGTTCATTCCAAAAGCGAGTGTGAAGGCTATTGCCATTGAGGGCAAGTAGAAGAAGGGAAACGAGACAAAGTGAGATTCCAATCACGCTGGAGGCAAGTCTGGTGTCTCTCAACCTAAGGAAGAAAAGAAGAAGGATGATCCAGAGAAGGCAGGATTGATTTGTAATCACTGCAAGTAGATAGGGCACATAGCTGATCGGTGTTGGGAGAAGTATCCTCATCTAAAACCGAAGGGGTTGAAGAAGAAGGAGGAGCAAAAAGCATACGTGATAGCACAGGGTCCGAAGGAAGATCCTGGGATAACATAGCCCAACAACAACCTTAACCTTATGGCAGGAAGCAGGCCATGAATGAAGACGAAGACCCTAGAGAGCAGCTCTTTATTCTCAAGTTGCAGGTGAAAACTAGCTTGATTGATGCCATCTTTGATCCAGGGAGCCAGAAGAATTTGATATCCAAGGCCTTGGTTTAGAAGATGGGATTGAAAACAGTAAAGCATCCGAAGACCTATCCTTTAGAGTGGATTCAAAAGGAGGTGGGATTGAGTGTGATCAGCCAATGCACTTTCAGATTTGCACTCCACGAGTCGTATATTAACGAGGTCACGTGCGATGTCGTTCCGTTGGATATTTGCCAGGTTATACTGGGAAATCCCTATTTGTGGGATAGGTACGTAGTCTACGACCAACGGGCCCAGAAGTATACGTTCACTAAGGATAGCGAGCAGTTCATATTTCGTTTGGTATCTTTTCCACAGGAGACTAGTGTAGGCGTCTAAAATTGCTTATAAGTTCCCGCATGCAACTCAAAACAAAGAGTGGACGAGTCAAAAAGGCTCACTCAATCGACAAGCGCGCGTCAATCAGCTCGCGCGCGTCGGTCAACACGCGCGCGTCAATCAGCTCATGCATGTCAGTCAACACGCGCACGTCAACCAGTTCGTGCGCGTCGGACAACACACGCGCTTTAATCAGCTCGCACGCGTCGGTCAACACACGCCCGTAATTAGTTCGTGCGCGTCGGTCAACAAGCGCATGTCAACCAGTTCGTGCGCGTCGGCCAACATGCGTGCTTTAAATAGCTCGCACGCGTCGGTCAACACACGCGCGTCAACCAACGCGCACACGTCAACCAACGCGCGTTCGACGGCCAATCTCGCAATGAAGTGTACAAGTCAACAAGTCGACCAAATACGCGAAATGACAAAAGAACAAGTCCCAGAAGAGACCGACTCGCGCAAGCGCGGGACAGAACAGACCGACTCGCGCAAGCGCGGGTCGGATGATTCCAACCCCCGCAAGTGCGGGTCGGATGTAACCGACCCGCACAAGCGCGGGTCGGATCTGTCTGACCCGCGCCGCGCAGTCTGGGGCCCAATCACGTATTTTGGCGGTTTTAAAGCGGTTTTTCACAGGATTTATCTTGTCCAGGGGTTCCTAACTGACTTGATATCATCCCCAAACATGATTAGACTGTTGTTAACTAAAAATAGAGCCAAATCACTTGTTCGCATCCAAATAACCGCATCCGAGGCCTATAAATATGAGTCAAAGGCCTCCATTTTGCTGATCAGGAATTTTATCAAGAGGACGAGGTGTTGCTGGATTGAAGAGTCAAGGAGCACGAAATTTCAGCAAAGGCCAACGAGATCCCGGCAAACTTTAGCACGAAGGAGAAGTCATTCGAAGGATCCGAAGCCCCGCACGTCCATTCCTAGAGATTAGGCTTTGTCTTAATCTCGAGAAGAGCTACTGATTTCGCTTGGTCGATTTCAGCGCTTCAAACAAATACGCCCTTGGTGAGGTAGAAGCTCTGTCCAATTTTTCGTTAGCCGGATCTGATTCGCGGTCGTCCACGGATAAACCCCGGCACCGGCGAAGAACCCACACAAGCAAGAGACGATAAACGGATCTTGTGTTTATTTTCAAGAGAGTTGTAATTGTTTTATTTTCGTTATTTGAATTCATTTGTAATAATTGAAGTTTAATGAAATCAATGATGTAGGCAGCTTTCAACAAAAATAAACTGGCGACCACAGTGGGAGCCGATAGCCTTTCTGCGAAGGTTGACGTTTCGCAACCTTGGATCCTTATCTCGGTTGAAACGGAGGTCGAATATGAGTTCGACCAGCAGAAATACGAGGAATACTTGTCCTCCTCCTCCAGATCGGCCTCTTCTCGTAGATGCATGAAGGCCTACTACAGGAAGACCTGTTGGACTTCAGCTTTAGAAGCCCAAGAAGAAGATCTTCCCGCCACCGCTGTACTTGTGGCTCACAACGCCTCGCCGGCATCCGACGAGGCTAAAACTACAGATCTGAACCCCTTGAGCAAGGGGTCGACTATTGATGACGTGCCAACTCTATCAAAGAGAGCACGTCAGAGGTGACGCCAACGCCTCGCACGCCAACTGGCCAAAGCCTTGGAACCAGTTGATGGAATCCGTTATGAGGCGGATCTGAAGTCCAGGAGGTGTCAACCACCACAACAGAGAGTGGACAATGCCTCCTCCTTCAAACAAGTGAAGAACAAATGGGTTCGCGTCAAAAGGACCCGATCAACTCTTCAAGAGCGGATTCAGAAACACCGCGCATTGCTTGCACATACAAGAATTCTCGTGCAAGAAGCCAAGAAATTGGAAGATAAAGGAGTGGAAAGAAGCCACAAAGACTGCACCAAGTATGGAGGCCAAAGTCTAAGACGACGGCCAAAAAGATCGAAAAACGTGGGTCATTCAGATCCGACCTGCCGATTTGCAGGTCACTCAGATCCGACTCGCCGAAAGGGTCCCCCAAATCCGACCCTCTGATTCGCGGGTCACTCAGATCTGACCCGCTGGCTTGCGAGTCACCCAGATCTGACCCTCCAATTCGCGGGTTACCCAGATCCGACTCTCCAGCTCGCGGGTCACCCGGATCCGACCCTCCAATGCACGGGTCACTTAGATCCGACCCTTCAACCCACGGGTCACTCAAGTCTGACCCGCGTCAGAGTCAAGACAGAAGATGTCCCGCACCCGTTTCTTCGGTTCCATCAAGTTCCACACCTCCAGTGGAGATCCACGACAGTGTGGATCTATCCCATTTTAAGATAACCATCAAAGATCGTCTTGGCCCTTCACACGATGATCGAGGCAAAGTTCCAGTTAGAAAGTGCTCAAGCCCGTTGAACGGATCTCGAGTAGTTTTTCAGGATGGAGGTTGTGATCGTCCTCTAAAGCAATGGAGGAGAACGCATAATGGGAAAAGTCCTATAACCGACCGCATTGGACTGCGTGTCGAAGTCCAGGAGCCTGTTGAAAGCCTACATTCACGAAAATGTAACTTCAGACATGTGACTCCTGAAAACGCTAACAACGCGTTGAATTCCCAGAAAAGAACGTACTCGTCAGACAAGGACGTTACACCTAGGGACTCATACCAACACACGATGGGTTGCTCCCTCCGACCGATGAGTTGTACTATCGAGCCCGAGATACGAACATGTCTCGAAGAAGGAATCACCAAGAACCGGACTCCCATTGTCCGTGTTCCAAAATTATTAAGGCGGTATTGTCAAAGTGTTGCTGTTCCAAAACCGCCCCGAAGAGAGTTTTAGTATTTGAAAGAATCTCCACGAGAACATCTGAATCCAGACCAAGGCGTTTCCGCAAGAAGAGAACTGCTCTTCAGGATGATGAATTTCCAGAAGTGTCTGTTAACATGACTGGGAGAGGAAAGTCAACACGACACTTTAGTCCGGATCAGTTTGCCGTAGTATCCCGACGTATGACCCGATTGCGATCGGGAACCATC